>NW_025335941.1:56265766-56585139 GCF_004798865.1 Varanus komodoensis
GCTGGGAATCTATGGGCCCTTAGATGCAGTCCAGGCCTGCCGAATTGTGTCCTAAAGGAATTAAGGGAAGTCGAGATTCCATCTTCCCTCTTTTGCCCACCACAATTTTCTGATCACTCTATTTCTTGTTAACATTAAGTAAACCTCATTTACTTACCCCCAGCAAGTTCTTCCAGAGTAGGCACATGAAAAGCAAACTTCTCAACCTTGGCCATGTTTTATTTCAGGCAGCAAACTAGACAGCTGAACTACAGAGATCAGAGTACACCCCAGAAAAGGTTACAGGCTTGTTAATGAACACACTGGCTTAGCAGTTAAACAGAAGCTGCCTGGGTTTGCACAGCCTTTTACAGTAAGTTTGCTCAGTCACATTTGGAGATATGAGAATATTTGTTCCTGTGTCTTTCTATGGCTTTTACCACTTCCTTGACTTCTCATCTTGCTGCCCAGTTCTTCTGGATATTGGCAACCACAGAACATACCCTGACTTCAATTATTATGGTGTTTAGGATCAATCTGAAGATGTAAAGCTACAGTCCTAAAGCCATGGAACAGAATGAGATTTGCTTCTTAACAAACATACACAGAATTAGGCTTTATGGCTGCAGTCTTGTACACACATTCTTGAAAGCACCGTTGCCATCTTTTGAACTGGCCTCTGCAACTCTGCCTTTAACCATTATTTGAATAAGTCTGATTGAACTAGTGGAACTTGCATCCAAGTAAAACTGTGGGAATATTACAGTATGTTAAATTTTAGCCACCTTCTCTTACCAGCAGCAAATCTGCAACCAGTGAAGGCAGAAAGGAGAAGCCTATGATGACATCAACTTTTGTAGTATGCAGGCCACAAAAATGCAACAATGTTTGTTTGTCCTTAAGGTGTAGCCAGATTCCTTGTTGTTTTGGCAGGAACAAATGCAACTACCTCTCTGGAAGTAGGGATACTGTATTTATAGTGCTTTTAACACAGCTGTAACAACTTGTGCTCTATATTATATGTCCAGCCCTTTACTCTAGGACTTTCCTCCTCTATTTAAGAGCCTTACACGATTAGAAAGGAAACACTACAGATGACCTTTACACACGTACCTTGCCAGAAGGGGGATTCGTAAAGTGCTCCTTACCAAGTCAAGTAAGCAGTTTAATAGCACAAACCTGTTATTTGTGTAAACAGAAATAAGCTACTGTTTCCATAGAACTTACTCCCAAGTCAGTAGACGGCAGTAAAAGCCACTAGCTGTGAAAATAATTCATTACCAGGACTGCCACTTTCCCAAATGTCTTAGGAAAGACCAATATAAGTGACTGCATGCTTATTCTCATTTTTTGGAATGCTGTTGCCTCCCCCCAGAACGCGGGAGCTGGAGGTGAAGCTATACCTAGCTGTGAAACACTGTAAGTTCTGGAACTTTTTTCCTTTTTGAACATGCACAGGGTTGCAACCTAAATAGCAAAGACGCCTAGGGCTGCACTCTAATATTAAAACTGTTGGAAATGGTAGACCTTTCCTCTATTTTAGCATGCATACGTTTGCCCTCTAAAGAGTAGGGCTGTCTAGGTTATAACCTCACACTACAACCCATTAAGTCCCATTGCACCCAAAGAAATTTACTTCTGAATTAGTACATACTGGATTATAACATCGCCACGTAATTATAGCTACTTATCTACAAATCCGTGCAACACCAAAGAGCATTACTAGCCGGCACTGTTACATTTACTTACCGTCTCACAGCGCATGAATCGCCTCGTCGGACTTGCGCCCCCTCCCAGCGCGAGCTCTTATGAAGCCTCCAATCACCCCACAGCTGGAGCTCGACAGCCAATCATCGCTATTTCTCCCCCCCCCCCGTGCCACTCTCAAGATGGCGCTCGTTCCACCATTATATTCCCTTCTTCCCATCAGCCGCAGAAATCTTAGTTTCTCGCGAGCTTCTCAGGTCTTTTTAACGGGCCGGCGCCGGTTACGAGGCCTTGTTCTGTTGTGCGAGGCGAAGGGACGCAGGTGGGTGAAATCCGTCCGCATCTGCCATGTTTGGGGTTCTGCGCTGACTAAGGCTTATTGGGTAAAGAGAAAGGGTGTTGGTGCAGGAAGTAGTTAGATTATTGAGAACCTTGTGAGACGTCCTGGGGTCCAACGCCTAACTTCCTCCCCCGTCCATTGTTTCCCATGAACTTGCTAGTGCCGCGGCTAAATTTAAGTTCAGTCTAGCCCTAGGTTTGGTAGTGAAACCGAGATCTTGTTGCGATGAGCTGCCAAACTGAGGCGGATTATTAATTCGGCCGAGCCATTATTAGTGATATCTGACTGCCAGCGGCCTGAAGGGTTTCAGACTGGAGATTGTCAGGCCTTGTCTGGAAACGGTTTTAGCGGTTGGCCCGCTAGGGCAGGAGTCCCGACCTGCCTCATTTGAAGCCTTGCGTGTCTGGAAGGTGTGTTGCGTTGTCGGCCTGTTGAAACAAAAAGTCCCGGGGCTTTTTTCCATCTGATGCCCTTGGATAAGCTGCCCTTTTGTCTGCATGTGCTTCACCTCCTGCTACTCCAGCCGCGCATCTTTTTGAGTTAGGTTTTTTCCTGAAATTGCAGGAGAAAGATGCTTCCTGTATCCACACATCTTGTTTTCCTTTAATTTGTTCCTCCTTTCCAGAGCTGAGGGCTTCTGTATATTAAGCATATATACTTGACCACTGAGCTGTAGTTCCTCAGATCCTGAGCTGCTGATGAGCAACCCTTTACTTATCTAATCCCTGGTTAAGAGAATCGGTAGGGACTTTATATGTATCTTAGTATTTTGTTGCACTTAAATCCTGTTCTTCTAATGCAGGGGCAGGTAGCCTGGTGTCATTCATATATTTCGAATTACAACTCACATCCCCTGACAGCATGGCCGATAGTCAGAAATGGGTGGTGCCATCTAAAGCATGCCAGATTGCCTGCACCCTGCTCTAAAGAGCTGAGGATGTTGTAAATTCCCCCTCCCTGCAGCTTTATCGCTGAAATAATCCTGTGATTGGACTGAGAGTGAAAGATCCATTTCATGACTGGGTAGGGTTTTGAATCTAGACTAGCCCTATTCTTTGTTATTCAGACTGTATAGGCCTACTGGTTTTCTACTTAGTTGGCTTCTGCCAGCTCTTCCTAAAACAATGGGGGATCCTGGGAGTTGTTGTCTAGCATACCTAGGTGGGCGAAGGCTGCTATAAACATACAGGTATGTGACTGCTTCTTGAGGGTCCCTAAAAAGTGTGGTTTGACTTGCATTATGCAGACTCTGTTTTTGCGGATGTGTCTAGGCAATAGAAGGGTAGTTGTTCCTTCATCTTTTTCATGACATGTTGATAAGAGCCAGTGCGGTCACAGGAAATTTATATAAAATATTTTTGTCAACACACATTTGATGGAGTACAAGTTTGTGACGTTTGTATGTATAGCATTAGTTCTGCTGCTCATAATCATTGACTTTCATTAGTATTTCAATGCAGTATTGAATAGGATTACTGCTGTGACTCTGAAATCTCCAGTTTTTGTGCTTTGTGTTATACAATAATGGGCCTTATTAAGCAATTATTGAACACATTTCTGTTCAGCTAAAAGACTTTGATGAGCCACTTACTGCAGCTGGAAACAAAAAGAATCAAAAAGATTTATTTAAATAACTTGGAAGAACAGTAAAAAAAATCACTACATAAAAGTAGATTATGTGTCCTTTTTTGTTCTTGTAGACTGAGCAAATGAAGTTTTCCCTGATGCCAAAACACTGTGGAGTTTTAGGATGTATGCGTCTTGCTTGAGGAACTAAAGATCTCTTGCTTTTAATAATTGCTTTTGGGACTGTACTTTAGCATGAAATTAACACATTCTGTCTTCTTTGTAGTAATAGAAACTAGAACCAGAACATGGCTGATTCTGATGAAATGGAAAGCGTGTCAGACTCAGAAGGTCACAACAATGGCTGCTCCTCCGAAAATACCGCACAGTTGAAAACTTCCTTAGCTGGTGCTTCACCTGACAACCAAGTTTCAGAAATGTGAGCGTGTGTTTTATAAATAATTGTCATGTTTCACAAGATGGGCCTATACTGAATATTTAGAACAGCAGAAATAATTGTCTTGTATCCAAAAAAAGGTAAAACGCAAGTATTTAGTTATCCAGGTGGAACAAGCAAATTCTCTTTTTAGTCTGTGCCATAGCTTTTTTTGCTATCCATTCACTTTAAATTAGGGGTAGCATACAGCGCTCCTCAAGCACTTCCACCAATTATGTTGCTCTAGTGGTACCTAGAACAGAACTGAAATCCAACACTTCCTACAAGAACCCAGAAATGAGTAAAAATGGTAGTTTCTGGAATGGAATAGGTGAACTGAGCTCCTTCCTGTTGTTCCAGAGACGAGGGTTAGGAAGTTCTAACTTATTATTGTGCTGACAGCAGGTTTCTTTAATACTTGGATGGTGTTGGATGCTGCCCTGGATTCCATTCTGTCCATATTGTTGTGGGGTTATCCAAGTACTTTTCCAGGGTTCATGAGATGTTGCTAGTTCTGAAGCCAAGACCTCATGCCATCACTCCTAACTGAAGCGACTTATTCCAGAGCACTTGCAATGCCTGTTCTTTCTAACTTGTGTGCACAAGAATGTGGCTTGTTTCTTAAATGATTTGTTAAATCTGCTGTAGAATATAAGTCAGGGGTATAGAAACTCAGGCTTTGGAGCCACATTGAAACCTCCAGGTTTGCTAGATGGCTGTATCCTTTTCCCCCTGATCCTGCTCCCTTTCCCACAACCATCATATTTTCTCTGAAATTATGTAGTCTCCCCCTGCTCATTATAAAGATTGAAACACTACTAAGACATCCTTATTAGCAGTAAGGACTCTAATGTTGGTATTCTGTAAAATTTTAGTCCCTCCTTTTTGCCTTTGGTCTGTCCAGCACTGGTATACATTCCCCAAGAACTTCTCTGAAATGGAAATGGGGATAAATTAATTCTGATGTTAATGCCTCCAAAGAGTAATTCTTTGCTTTTGTTGCTTCAGCAGGACCAAGTCCAACCTGAATTCACGGAACCACTCAAAAAAGAAAGTGGGAGCTCCAGCTCTAGCGAAGCGAGCTAAGTATCGCCAAGCACAGGGTCAGTTTAAGTTGCCTAAACCTAAAATTGACCTCAGAGCCCTCTTTGACTACCACTTCCGAAGGAAGCAGGATAAGAACTGCAAAAGATGGAGGCCAAGTAATAAAGCTAGATGGAAAGCTCCACGAAAGCAGTCATCAAAAAAACGGATCAACAAAAAAAAGAAAAGGCATCCGCCTAAAAAGAGGCCCCTTCCATTTCCTCTTGTAGAAAAAATCTATGGAAGGAAACATCTTCCTTTAAAAATGGTGGAGCTTTATGAGGTAGGCCATATTCTTGTGCTGAGATGTATGCCTAATCCAGTTGGCTTTCTGAATGGCGGTCTGAATTTAAACAATTGCAATTGAAAAGTCTTGCTGGGTTTTAAAACAAATTGCCTGGCATCTTGCATCTGCATTTTGTTCATGGCAGAACAAATTTCTTCTGTTTCAGCTCGCAGCTTTGAAAGGATATTTCAAATACATTGAAATGCTTAAGTATGAGCATCACCTGAAAAAATCTCTGACACAGCTGAATGCTGGGGATGAACTGGAAAATGAGTGTCTGGAGTCACGGAAGCACAAATATCTGGATGATGATGGACCTCTTTCTCCCATTCAAGAAACAAAGTAGGTATTGTGGGTCCTGAATCTTTCTGTTACACCTGCTGAAGGGTAAAGCAGACATCCAGGACAGGAATCTGTTACTCCAGGTTTAGCACAGCCTTTGCCAGCCAGGTACCCTCCAAATGTTTTAGAAATGACTGACTTCAGAAGTTAGGGTTTTCATACTTACTTGGATTAAAAATAGTACAGGGATTGGTATCTTTCTTAAATATACTGTGAGAGAAGTGACCAAATCCCAGAGAGCCAGTGTGGTGTAGTGGTTAAGAGCATGGGACTGGGACTCGGAGGATCTGGGTTCGAGTCCCCGCTCAGCCATGGAGCCAACTGGGTGACTTTGGGCCAGTCACAGACTCTCAGCCCAACCTACCTCACAGGGTTGTTGTTGTGGGGATAAGATGGAGGAGGAGAGATGATGTAAGCTGCCTTGAGCCCTTTGTAGGAAAAAGGCAGGATATAAATCGCAATATAAATAAATAACTCGAAGATGCCCCTTTCCAGCTTGTTTTGATTTTCAGAAACACTAGCGAAGATGTTTTTCTAATGTGTTTCTGCAATTTGTGAGTGGGAATACCTCTCATACTTGCAATTGTGGAAGGACAATAACTAAAACTGCCCTCATGAAGGGGTACTGAAGGGGACACAGTCCTGTGAAAGCAAGAGAATTCTACAGTATTCTCACGATCACATAAGAATAGGTGTAAAACAATGGCGCACGCATGCAGTGTATTAATTAGCATTTGGAGTTCTTGCTTTTCTTTGCATTGTTACATAGAACTTACCTTGGCAATTCCTGTGTTTCAGGGAAGATGACCCCAGTGAGAATCCTGATGAACAAATTGGCGCCAGGGTAGTGGTAAGCTTCCATTGACTCATAACTTACTGGGCTAGTTTGTACATTAAAAATTACTGAATTAGTTCTTGGCTTCAGATTCTGACTTTTTTTTAGAGCAAGATGGGTGTAATATTGAATCTGGACAGGGGTTTCCTGGCTTGTTTGCATGTTCCATCCAGTTGCCAAAAGGAGTTAAGCAGGAGCGGATGGATGTTGTATCCCAGTACACCTAGAATTTTTGCTTATCAAGGACAAACCAGCCTGTAGCTGCTTTTCTCAAACTGCTTCATTTGAGCATTCTTTTAGAAGTCAGACCAAGTTTTGTCAAGGCTGTACTTCAATTTGGTACATTCATTCACTCAAGAATGTGCAGCCTTGAATGGAGAATGTACCAGAATATTTCTAAACAAGTTCTGGCATGTTGCTGTGCCTTTTCAAGCCTATTTTTTTCTTAACTGTAAAAGCTGTATTTAAAATTTTGCACATAAATTACATATGGCAGATTATATAATAGCCTCATGTGCTTGATCCTGCCTAATCTTGGAAGCTAAGCAGGGTCAGACCTGGTTGAAATCTGGGTGACTTGAAATGTTCTGAACTGTCCTGAGAGTTTCACCAATGGGCAGTATCGGTATGTAATGTAGTAGTAATTATAAAGATACAAACTAACATGTTTGTTACAGAAACCACTCTGTATGGTAACCCAGGAAATATGTAGTTTTTGAGATAGAACTTGTTGGATTAGATCTGCTTAATTGCTCTGATGCCAACATCCTGTTGGGTCCTCTAGGAATGAATGCAGTGTCTGTTTCTCTTCTACTATAGGACAACAGCTGTTTCATATTAAGTAGCAAAATTCCCAAGAAGTTCAAGAAGAAGACAAGGTGAGTGGTCTGTCCGGACATGGTATTCTTGATCTGGGGCCTATCTCTGATTGTCAACTCCAAAGGGATGTTCAGTGGGTGGCAATGAGGAGGCAGTCACTTACTTATGGAACAAGGATGGTCTTTTCAGTGCCATGTTAAAACTGTCCTCTGTGACAGGGCATTTAATTAGCTTTGATATTCTTCTGAGGCATCATATCGGCTCCTTAACAGGTCTTGTGACTTGTGCCAGCTATTGTAGCTTTTAAAATTTTGTTTTAGTGTAATTTTTATACTATTACCTTTTATGCTGTACTTTTATTGTATTTCATATGCTGTTGTAAATGGTCCAGGGAACTTTAGATATTGGGCAGTATGGAAAGAAAAATAATTGTCTAAAAATGAGCTTCTACTAGCTTGCTGTAGTTTAAACAGCTAAACTTGGGGAACTATAGTATATCGGAAAATGGGTAGTTCATAACAGGAAGCAGACTCTTCAGATTTTGTAAAGAGAATGTATGAACATCAGGCACGCTGAAGTTAATTCAGATAGAAGGAAACCATAGCTGCATATTGCATCTGAACTGAACCATTAGCTCAAGCTGGCTTCCAGCACCAAATGTGGGATAGCTTAAAGGGTTGGCTGAGATCGTAGCCTCTGATCACAGGCTGCAAGATACCTCCCTCACTAATGGTTAGGAATAACGAAAAGGAGTAATCCAAAACATTTGGAGGGCACAAAGGTTTGATTCTGATTTACAAATGCTTAAAGCAAGTAGGAGTATTAACATCCAAGATTCACTAAATCAGGTTCTTTTTCATTCTTGCATAGTATTTTGCTTTGTAATTACTCCTCTTTTTTCAGGATTTAACTAGTTCTGTGGTGAGCTGCTTGTGGAAAAGTAGAACAGAAATGACACAGTGTTATTGTTACTCGGTTAAGGTAATGGTTTTGTCTCCTTTATATCTTCACAATATAGTCCATTGTGAAGAAACTGGGCAATTTGAAATGCAGTAGCCTGTGCAGTAAAGTGGAGTAATGCTAATTTATATGCATGCATCTTAAACTTGCATGTTGACATGTAGCCTGCTTTCTACTGCATTTGGCCAGCCACTGAAATTGGGTATTTCTGGCCCTTTCCTAAAAAGTAATTACATTTTTCTCAGGGCATGCTTCAGTTAGGATCCATCCTCAGCACCTTAATATATGAATGTTCTCTGTACTATTTTCCCCCCAAGTTTCTTTTCACTGTGAAGCCTGACCAGTAGCACTAGTTTTGCTACATGTCCAGCATGTGGAGTTGAGGTCTTCGTGAAAGTAGCAGCTGGGCAGTTACTAGGCATGCTACCAGGTGCTGCTTTTAAGGAACTTCTTTCTGTCCCTGCACTTACTGTGAATGGGTTTCTTCCATTGACAAAACTGTAATAGGCTTTTATGTTGGCAGTAGGATTCCCAAAGAAATAGATGAAGAATATCCTCCATCTGCTGCAGAAAATGAATATCAGAATTAACTTCTAACATATTCATGTTCTTGATGTTACATGAAAATGTAAGTGATAGGGTTCTTTACTGGACCCAGATTCTGCACAGCAGTTCACGTGATGACTTTTTGAGTTCAACTGCTGAGTGATTTCAGAAATGAACTAAAGTTAATACTCTGAGTGGAACTGAGTGCAGAGCTGCTAGTGTTGCTTTTAATGAGAGAGAGGTGCATTCTTTGTCTCCGGACACTAAAGAAGTAACATGAAGATGGCCTTTCAGGAAAAGCTTTCAAACATCCCTCATCCTGGTGCCTCAGATGTCTTGGACAATAGGTCTTATCTCTGACTGTTGGTCCTACTGGTTGGAGCTGATGAGAATTGTTCAAAACATCTGGAGGATTAGGGAGGGCTGCTTTGAAAACTGCCTGAACAAATCCTGATTATAAAATAGATATGTAATATCACAAAGTGATTGCTTGTATCCAAGAATTCCACAATGTAGAAGTTGCCATATGCTTGATATGTCTTTCTCTTTCCATACCAGCAACTATGAAGTGATCTCGACCATACCTTTCTAAGTGAGGGCTCTAAGACCACATGGGAACAGCATTTGTTGATGGCACCAGATTGCAGGAAGAAAGATTACTTAAGTTTCTTGATTGGAAACATCCCATTTATACCTTTGGACTCAAGAATTGCTTCTAACTTGAAATTTTTTGAGCTTATAGGAAATGTACCTGTTCTAGTCAACTTTCTGTTTTCTTTTTGTATGGAGACTTTGGGTACACTAGGCATTTGGCACAGCTACCTGATCTGGACTCAACCTTATCCTCAAATCTAATGTTTAGATGTGAGAAAGCTGGAACAATAAGCTGAAACAATAAACTGAAACCAATATGCCAACTGCAGCTGTTGCCTGAGATGAGCTGCAGAACTGTCCCCATGGCTCCTTCAGTTTTATTAGAATCTGGATTCTCCAGTACCTGCGGAGCAAGAGAGGTTCTGGCAGTGGCTTATGCTTTGCAGCATTTTTCTCTGCTGCAATATTTGGTGGTGTCCACATTTTCTAATTACTTGTACCACATGGCCTTAGCTTTTGTTTTAAGTGGAGATCTTTTTGACAGGCTTTCTTGACAATTTCTAACAAAATCCATGGCTTTAACTTGACCTGATTGCTGATGTAAACTGGAAACTTTGAAGGCTTGTGGACAAGTCAGACATGGCTTAAGTTGCAGTATGGCCTAGCTGGGCTGAAACCCCCCTACTGCTGCTGTAAATGGAGTTGCTGCATAAAAAAGCAATACCGATCTTGAACTTCATTTGACTTGGAAAAGGAAAAATGATTTGACTGGCTTATGCAAGATGTAAGTTTGCATTGGAATGTTATTTGTTAAACCATAGGAAAGGAAAAAGGAACTTAGATTTCATGACAGCTTTGGTCAGTCATTAGAGAAATGTAAGAATTGCAAGGTTCTAAAAGGATAGGTATGCATGTGATACACTTCTACGTATTTGTCAGCATAGCTTCAGGTTTTGGCTCAACTTATAGACAAAAAACCGTGGAGCAGGTGCTAAGAGCAAATTCTTCTTCGCAACCCACAGTTGATCTGTATTGGCTGTGATACTTAAAGAAAGGAACATAACCATAGGGAAAAAGGCTAGGAATACTGTACTAGTTGATTAATTTTACTTTTTTCTCGAATCACAGGTTTCCAGGGGCAGGGTACTTGAAATCCAGGGGCATTGAAATCCCAAATTTGTGCTAGGCAGTAATGTTTGCTGGTTTGGGTTAATCAGTCTATAGGAATTGTTAGCAAAACATTGTGTGTTTCTTCAATACATTGCGAAAGAAGCTTACGTAAGAATTGGTCAGGAACTAGAGTTTGCAGTAGGCTCAAATACTCATGTAATATGCATTTGTCAGACTCACTGTTTCCAAATTCTTTGTTTGTAGCATTCTTGGAAATAAGTTGAGGAAAAAGAATCTTGATTGGCTCAGACAGGTATGTTAACATTCTTTCCCTGCGTAAGGGGCTGTACCAACTTTGGATGTTTTAGCGGGTAGAAGAAGAAGGCTAACTGCACTGTATGGTATCTGCATCCAGCAGCCTTATTTCTGATGGCATGTTCAAAAAGCAGTGCGACATTATCTCAGCATGTGGCATCGTTGGTTCTCAAGCTGCTGTGCTTGCTAAACCTGGTATTTTTGTTGAAACAAGAAAAAATCAATTGAAATTTCTCAGCCTGGTGCCATCCAGACTACACTTCTTATCACTTCCTCCCACCCTGTCCTTTTAGCCCAGCACATCTTGAAGATGTTGAGAAGGGGAAAGCCTGGCTTGAGTGAAAGATTTGTTAATTTTACTGTATTTCTGTACTTATGCATTTCTCCATAACCAAAGCTCTAGGGGAGCTGACGAGTTTGTAAGATAGTATTTAGATTCTAGCATAGTCGTTCCTTCTAGGATGGCTGTCCAGAGTTCTCCCTTAAGTATATGCCAGTGGAAGCTTTACATTTTGATATTGTAAGCTGGAACAGCCCCTTTGATCTCTCTTCATGATAAAAAAGTGTTTCTTCTGAAATTATGTCTTTATGTATGATTTCTTTATTGTACTGACAGGGGCTGATTCAGTATAACATTGTGAAAAGTTCTTGTCTTGAAGACAGACCATTTTATGAGGATAAGACACAGCAGCAGTTGTGAAAGAAACAGCTGCTACAGTCTGAAGGTAAGCTCTCTTTCATTCTGGAAATTAGATATACATAGAAGCGGGAGGGAGGGAGGTGTTTGCCAGTTGAACTAAGTTGAAATGCTTGAAATGCTGCCTTGTTGGTGTGGTGGTTGTGGGCACATAACACTTTGTGCCTGAAATAAACCGCGAGGCTACAGAAACACAGGTTATGCTTCCATCCTTGTACGATAGATTACATTGGTGACAATGAGACCTGTAATAAGCATAACTAGTGGGAGGTCTTCATTGACTAAATAGAGACATAGTTAAATAATGCATCTCAGTCTCGGAATACCTAGGCAACTGTACTGGCAAACTTATTCAAGGATATCAGATTATGTTTCCAGAACTGGTATGGATGTGGGGAAAGAGCCATTGAGTGCTGCCCCAAGCAAGACTGACTGTCTAGCTTATGCAGGTCAGGCCTTGCAGCTCATCAGGCGAACTGTATTTAGCCACTTAGTTGCCAGAGGCAACAAACAGATGGGGGACCACAAGAGGAGGAGTGTTCCTTTCTCCAGGCCCTTGCCATGCTAGGAGGTGAGGGTAGAAAATGTATTTTGCTGCCTGTGTTGCCACCATAGAAACCAGAGTAGCTACCCAGAGCAGAGTAGAAACCAGAGCATTTCTTTTCCACAGCTGTCCTCTGTGTTTCTGTGCTGGACATGGAGAAAGCACCTTACTCAGAGGTCAGCATCGATACTGGGGCTACAACTTCCCCAGACCCTTCTGCACTGCTGTGCTGGGTGTCGAACAGAATCACCTTCTGTTTGGCCCAGTGCACATGTTTAGCTTGCGTTCATTTTACTGGCCTATTTTTTATTCAAAAGAGCCATTTCTCCTCTGCCACTCACTCTCAAGAGTCAAGTGCAGGTTAGTGATGGATGGATGTGTGTTGATATACAAGGCAATCTAAGTTGATGGTGGTTTGTCTTGTATATGAGCAAGATGCCTTGCAAATCCCATTGTGCTTGAGAAGAAAAATGCAGCAGTAGAAAGGACTATAAATGGAGATTCACTGAATGTTTCCTGTTTTGCTTTTCAAGGAATCCAGTTGACGTACATCTGTCTCCTAAATAAATCAGTAAGAAGCTGACACCGTAACTTTGAAAAGGTAACCATTACTAATGGAAGGACTCTGGAATCAATTTCCTAGTCTAAAAGTTGTGTTTGACTTGAAGGCTGTGGTTAGGAGTTATGATGATTGGCAAGATGTTCAACTGCTCTGAAAAGAGTGAATGATAAACAGCCATTCTGAACACGCTGATTGACCAGCCGTGTAAAGGGGAGCTGCCTGGGACTCTTGCCTAACCAGTCTGAGTCATGCAGGTGTGCAGCTGTGTAGATTGCGAGGGGTGGGGGGTGGGTTGGACTCTGGTTCCAGTAAGTGCCTGCTAGCATGGTTAGTGATCAGGAAAGCTGAGAGTTGCAGTCAAAAATTACTGGAGCTCAACCTTCTGCCTAGCTCCTATAATACATGCTACAAACCTGGTATGTTTCTGTGGGAGCACTGAATGAGACAAACTGGTATTCTTCCTTGCCTAATAATAGGAGAAAAACTTAATTTAGCAGCCTGCCTCTATTTGCAGAGTTTGAAAATGCTGGATGCTAGTCTGCTCAAATACAGGAGTCACATCTGATTTAGTATTGGGCATTGCTGTCCTTCAGCTTATTTGGCAAGAGTGGGAGTCTTCGGGGAGCAGATTCTGCAAAAGCATCTTTGTAATGACCTTACTTCATGTATGTTCTTACTTGGCTGTAAACTGCAGCTGGCTCTTTAGGTGAGAAATGCGGCACAAGTACAGTGAAACTATTCCAGCAGCGGCGATGGAAGCATTGAGGTAGGAAAGCTTGTTTTACCTTAATCCTTCAGCCTAGGCCAGGGGTCGGCAACCTTTACCACTCAAAGAGCCATTTGGACCCATTTCCCACAGAAAAGAAAACATCGGGAGCCGCAAAACCCTTTTGACATCTAAAATGAAGATAACACTGCATATATTGTTTTTTACCTTTTTGCTATGTATAAAAAAACTAGTGTGATGCATTTATGAAATCAGTGAACTGCTACAGAGAAAACAATTTTTTATTTCTGCATGCAACAAACACATTTTGAACTCCAAAAAAAAAAAAAAGGTGCTGGGTTGAAGGTTACTTTCGAATAAACTAATGTCTATTTGAGTCCTCCTCATATTTATGAAATAAAAAGCCAAACTTAAATTATCCACTTGCAGCAAACCAAAAATGCTGTCTGCTTCTGTGTGCCCTCATCCTTTTATCACGTGTACTGGAGGGTGCAGTCAGTTGTCAACCTGAATAAAAAAAGGACTAACTGATACTTTCATACAGTAAGTAAGAGTTTCTACAATATAACAAATACAAATAATAGTCCGGTGAAATATTGAACAAACATCCCTCTCCCAGTGTAATAATGTTGCTGGAATTTTTGTAAGAATCATCTTAAAACAAGGAAGTAGACCTATATCTTCATTATGATTTAGCTGCAGCTCTTGTTCAGTCACTAAAAACTGTTATTTTTAATCTTACATTATAAACTAGTAGGACTCCTTTCATATATTTTGAATAGAACAGCTTCCTGCAGAGTCAAAGTCAGTGCTAAAGGGCTGCATGCATTAAAGAGCAAACCCCATGAGTTCGTCAGTGGTAAAAGCAAATTAATCTACTATTAAACGTTCAGTTTTCTTCAGAAACTTTTCTTCGATTTATCCATGGTTGGCCTACCGGGGGAAAAAGTTCATTAAATCGGCGCAGGTTGCAGATCGGTAGCCGTGCCGGTGCATGTTTTGAGTGATGGAGCCGTAGCAGAGGGATTCAAGAGCCACGTGTGGCTCCGGAGCTGCGGGTTGCCAACCCATGGCCTAGAGGGAGGCCGGGGACAAATTGCAGTCCAATGGATCTGAAGGCAGCAGGTTGGGGAAGGCTGCTCTGTGATTATAGTTGTACATTCAAGAGCAGAGTTGCCAAAATAAAAGGTTGCCCCCCCCCCCCAGAACCCTCTGTTCTGTGCCACAAAAAGGCTGCGTCTTGGCATACAATCCTATGCAAGTTTAAATGGGGAAAAGGTCCAACTGCTCCTTTGCTAGCAGAGGGTCACATTTTTATACTTGTTTTTTTTACTGTTTGCATAGTGCTAAATGCTTAAGTACTATACATGCCTAAATTATAGGCATGTATAGTGCTTCTATCAATTGTGTTGATATGAAATCCAAATTGAATCATATTTTAAATTCAAATTTAATATAGTACAGTGCAACCACTTATAATAACTTTACAGTCCTTAACAATTTCGGAGCAGCCTTATGTTGAGGCCTATCCCGATGGAGCTTTGCTGTAGGTTCTTGTCGTTGGAAATGCCTCAAAGAGCAAACTTGTGGCTTCGCTTTACCCACTAAACTACGTATTAGTTTGGTGGGATAAAACTACAAGACAGTTAAATATGGAGTAATTCCAAGTCATGCTCCTTAGTAACAGGCACTAAAATGCTGTTGTTTCTCTGCAGGCAGGGATATTGTTGCAATCTTCCAGGATTGTCAAAAGGTAATGTTAAAACCCATTGTATCCATTGTAACTGTAACATGCCAAGTCAGACTAAGCTGATCATAAAATGCTGTGGAAGAATACCTAAAATAAGAGTTGCAATGTATGAATGGCTGGGTGGTATTAAGAAGTTTACAGAAAGACATTTCACACTCTGGACCCAAACTATCAATTGTGATCTTGTGGTAGTTTTAAGAACTTTCTCTAGCTGGCTCCCTTTGGTTCATAGTAACAGAATTTTCCTAACACCAAAAACTGGCTTATCTATAATGGATGTAGCTAGTGGTTTAGATCAGGAAAAGTCCCCATTTTGGCCATAAAGTTTACTTACATGACCTTATACCTAAGGGAGAACTGTGCTAGTACTGTAATAAAATGTTTTCTCCAGGTTGTGAGTAAATGGTAGTTTCCTATGTTTCCCTTTCACATCCAATGTAAAATAGAATAAATAGCCACAGCAGCAACTACTCATCCAATTTCAAGCACTCTTCCAGGTGCTTTCCCCCCATCACAGATGGTATCCAAACAGCAACAAGTCATGGCAGTGTAAAAAGTATAAAACTTCAGGATAGTAATTTGGTCTCTACCAAGGCTGCTAGGAAAAACTATTTCTGGTATGCTGTGGACGGGACCAGAAAGTAACGCCTCCAGATTCTTGTGCCGCTACTCTGGTAGCATCAAATCTGTTGGAAACAGTTGATGAAAGCTATGAATGGTGGGGTGGGCCCTAATGAGAGAACTGCACTTGAAAGAACCCTGAAGAGCCCTGTAGACATTGTTCCATGTCTGACCTTACAGTGAGTTCTTCATGAGATGGATGAGGTCTTGCAGGCAAATCTTCTGTATTCTGTTCAAGCTGCTTAAAGTTCAGCTTCCTTCTCTTAATGTTAACTGTGTTTAACCTGTTTTCCAGCAGCTAATAAGCTCTTCATCAAAATCATCAATGGAATTTGCAAGATAACTGCTAAAGGTAAAAATGTTTGCCTTTGGGATTCAGTACCAAATGGTCACTTCAAAGAGGGCTGTATTCTGTTGAACAAGCAGCTCTTAACGCAATGACCTAATACAGAAATCCTCTGCAGGATATCAAGAGTACTTTGTGTGCTCTGTGGTCTATACCAGAGGAGACACGGTCATGAATGTTAAGTGTGTGAACAGGTGCTTTG
This sequence comes from Varanus komodoensis, assembly GCF_004798865.1. Lineage (NCBI taxonomy): Eukaryota > Metazoa > Chordata > Lepidosauria > Squamata > Varanidae > Varanus > Varanus komodoensis. The sequence goes on from NW_025335941.1 coordinate 56,282,134, forward strand.
CAGGGAAATTTGGGCTGCCACTGATTAAATTTGAGGTTTCTTATCTGGAAGTAACCTTGTGTAACAGTTTTGACATGAAAGGGGCTCTGTGGTAACTTACAGCCACTGCTGTGAGAAGGGACTTGAGGTGTTCAAAGCTTGTTGAGAAATTAGTTTGACAAGAGGGAGAAGAAGGTCCCAGTTTTGGTCTAACATTCTTCGTATAATTCTTTGAACTCATAAAAAATGCTTCTATTCTAGGTATTGAACCCTGGAAGAACAACTTAGGACACCACAATACTTTTTCCATCAAATATTCTGACTTTAAACAACTGTTAAATTCCTTTTGCTGAATTGCAGCTCATCTGCCATTTGCTAACCAGTGATAGGATTGTAATTAAGCAGCTGTCCAATAAACAAATCTTTAAAAACAAAGCTTAACCACGGTTATTCCTTTCTCCTCTACATTTGGATACTACTTTGTGCTTTCTGAAACCAACAAAATCAGGGACTCTGAAGGTTTTTGGCTCATCTTATATTCAGCTTCGAGTTATACTAACTCGAGTCAAAAGTTTTAGTAACCACCTAGTTCAGGATTAGGAAGCTATAGCTGATCTACTGATCTGTGATTTGACTAGGATCCTATTAGTTTAACAATAGCAGTCAGTCTTTTTCCCTTTGAAGCATTAGGATAACCAGGTCTGTGCAAGGACTGAGTACAGATTGGTTTTGACATTTATTTATTTAAAACATTTTTACGCCGCCCCCATTGCAGCAAAGCCTCGGGGCGGCTCACAAGACCAAAATGTAACAAATTGTACAATAAAAATATTAAAACCCGGTGCATGTTGGCTTAAAAGATTTAAAATCCTATAAATAACCAATAAATTAACAATTAAGTTTTAATTAATAAAAAGGTCTTCGCCTGGCGCCGAAAAACAAATAACGATGGCTCCAGGTGGACCTCTCTGGGGAGCGCATTCCATAGGTGGGGTGCCACCGCAGAGAAAGCCCTCCTCCGGGTACTTGCCCTCCTAATATCATTCACAGAGGGTTCCCGGAGAAGGGCATCTGTTGCTGATCTATGTTTCTGTTCTTGGAATATTCTGAGGTTCTCAGTTTCACTCAAAAAAACAAGCTATGGTTGGTAGATCTTGGGAGTTCTAGAAGTGAAGGCAAGATCTGATCTGGTGGTTGCTGGCCTCTTGCTTGGACTCTGAATCCAATTGCAAGTGGAGCTAAACAATTCAGTGTGCATATGGCTAGAGGTAGGAACCAAATTGCCATTCAGGTCTCCTTAGGACCATGAGCATAGTGCCCAGGTTGAGGTATTTATGCACTAGCCAGAGTTCTTGCCATCCACATAAGTCCATTCATGCCAGCTACTTTTGCTGGTCAAGAATGTGGGATGAGATTATTACTGGGATAGGCCTCATCCTATGGTGAACAGGACCAGAGCAAGCATGGCCCTCCACATCTTGGTGCTTCCTCACAAGCCTTCATATTTGGTTGCCTCTATTAATTTGCAGATTGCTTAAGGGCAAATAGCAGTTTCCATTAACTTCTGGACCTTTTCACATTAAGCTGGTTCCTGATGGGTTTCCTTCCTGGTTAATAGAAATGCAGGCACTACAAAGATTTAAAAAGGTGTTTCCCAAGACCTCATTGAATAGTTCCTGGGTGAGGATGGGGCAAGCAGTGCAAATGGCGTAGAAGAGAGCAATAGCTGGCTGTTCTTATCCGGGACAAGAGTGGGATCCACAGCCATGCAAGAGATTTGTATCATTCACTCTCATAGAATCTGATGCCTCTCTGGACCACAGGTGCAGTGCTGTTGCCAAAAAGAATCAAGAGAGGAAAGTTATGGAATGGTAGCCAGTTCTCACCACTAATACTCTGATTTCCCAAACACAACACCTATATTTTAAATATTAGATGTTCTCTGAGCTCTGAGGAACTTGGGGCAGAGCTTACAGATGACCTTTCTGATCAGGGAAAAAAGAATTTTGTTATACAACTTTGTCCTATGCCAAGATAAATTTTAATAAGCTTTCAGCCTGGTTCTGTTGTCTTTCAAGTTTAAACTCAAGAACCTAATTATAAGCATTGCCAGAACCCTAAAAAAGGAACATCTACATCAAGGACAGAACCAGGAACTGTTTTAAAATTTTCCACTATAAAAATGTAATTATGCACATTTGAATAGAGGCATACCTACTCTGTTGTAATTCAAGACTATATAATTCTCACATGCAGCTAACTTTTCTTTTACACTGAACTCTCACTAGAAGTTTACTTTCCTCACATATTTGACCTATGCTAATGCTATTGGCTGAAGAAGAAAGGCTGAGAAGTCTTCAAGCTTCCCACATATTACAACGATGGAGGCCTGCGGTGGCTGATTCTTCCCACTTGACAGATGAAGTAATGGGTATATTCCCCTGCTGATGGACGGCTTTGATTTGGCATAGCTTTTGTCAGAGGGGAAATGGTCTGTAAATTTCTCCTCCCTCCCTATATCACTTCCCCCACAATTTTGAGTTCCCTGTTTTGCTAGAGCAGAGGGAAATATGGCTGCGGGGGAAACTGACAAATCATCTCTCCTGAATTCCCACCAAAACCCGCTATAGCTTTGAAATCTTCCCCAAAATAGGCACTACACAGCATCCATATATGTGTGATGCAGAGACCACGATGAAGAACAGACTAATTTTTTGTAAATTAAAATTTATTATAAATAACTCTAATAACAATACAAAAGTATGTGATGTTTCTTTAAAAAACACATCTCAGTTAAAAAGCCATAATTGCAAAAAAACAACCAAGTCAGTCTATGCAGGTTTGGATAGTCAGGCAAATCATCCAAGTTCAATATATATTATATCTAAGTCTGGTACATCATTTCATGTATTAACCAAGTTGCTGAGGTGCAGTTTTTAATTTACAGTGAAGAGGTTTCATCCATCCACAAGATGCCTGGTTAGCATGAGCTTTTCATTTTAGCTTTTCTGGCTCGTAGTTTTTCCAATGTTTTCTGTAGAGAAAAAGAAAAGAAAGGCCTGAGCTGGTAAGAGTGGGCCTCTAGAACCAGACCAAAGTGGAAAAGTGAGAAGAGTTTTTGACTTGAGTCAGAGGGAGAATGGGGCAGGGGAAAGCCTTGGTCAGTCACCAGATTCAGTGTGTGACTTCTGGATACCTGTGGCCTAACCTACAACCTGCCATGAGCTGCATTTCTCCCTCCGACAATCGGCCTCAAGCTTTTCTCAGCAAAACTCTTTATTGTTTCTACATGTAAATCATCCCTTCAAGTCTCTGACCATGCACAAAGCTGTTTGTTGAACCCAACCTAGCCATTATTTCCCAAAACTCTCCTTATGAACCTGCTAATGACTGACCCTTGGGGAGGTGTGATGTGAAACCGTGCACACCTTTTTTCTACATGCTCCTCAACCAATTGTGCTTCTTATTGCTGCCTCCACTGCCACCTAGCCACAGGGGGGTGGGGGGGACTATCTCAGAGAGGAGTGGTTGATCTGTTCTAAGCTTCCCCAGTCTCAAAAGCTCCTCCCACTTCCTGTACCTCCATACTGTTCCTAACATCTGTCTCTACCTCTGCCCCTTCATCTGTCCTTGAACTAGTTGCTGGCATCTCCATTCCCTGCAAAGTCCTGCTTTTCGATCCTATCTAAATATTCCCCTTCTCAATCTGAATTGAAAAAACTGGCATGGCAAGCATCTGGTGGGAACGCCTGCCTGAGCCCGCCATCACTCTTGCTCCCAACACTAACAAGACACTTGTGAAAATTAAGGATGGGTCCATGTAGGCTAGAAGATGGTCTTTTCAGAGGAATTACAACTCCCAGTTACTGCAATAAGCAATGCTTGTTTAGACAAATGAGAAGTTCAAGCCCTGCTTAGTTCCAATTCAAATGTGCCTATAGTTTGATTTGGGATTCCCTTGCAATGAAAAAGCTGGCAGTCACATATGGAGCTGCGTTTTTCTAATACTTAAAATAAAGAACATTTCTGCAGCTAAGAATTTTGTTCTGCATATATATGTAACAGTTAAAGCTGGAACAGGCTTTAACTGGTGGGTACTGTTTTCTTTCTTGCCTCTTTTAACTTACTTTCTTTGCTATTATAATGTAGTATTCATCTTATATTTTGTTTAAGGCACTACTTGTAGTATATTCACAGATGGGATGTATTTCCTAAATAAATATGGGTAAGCCAACTGATATTGTTTTCGTATTTTGTTGCCTATACCACTGTAAAGTGCAACACATTGCTAACCGTTCTGAAAAGGAAGTGGATTCTATTCTTACTATTTGTTCTCTCTACCTGCTTTTTTCTAGATAGTCAGGCATAAAAAAGTTAACTCTCACACATGGAACATTCTTTAAACAAATGTCTACATTCTAGACCAATCTTGGGTTCAGTTCAGAAAGCACAAGTGTAGTTATGGCCACATAGAATTTGAGAGGAAAGTGGTGCCCATGTTATCTTGCAAGCATTTTACCTTTTGAAATTCCTTTGCTTTTTCCCGGTTTTTGGCATAATTTTCTTGTCTCTTCTTCTCTTCCTTTCTGATTTTCACTTCAGCTAGATTGTTATACAATCTGTCAAAGAGCAGAAAGGTGTTTATGGTATCGATGTCCTTAAAACAAACCTTTCCCCATGCTGCATGACTAGACATTAAAATAGAAGATGAAGTACAGTGCTTCTGCAAAGTGAGGAACATTTTAGGGGCAAAAAACTTCAAGTGTCCCAATTGCTTCCAATTACTCAGATGGTCAATGGAAGGCTCTTTAATAGGTGCCATTCACACCATTATCCCTTGGCTGGGTAGCGGCTGAAAAAATAAATTACAGATGTGAGCTTAAGGGAACTCTACTCCTTGCCAGCATCCTGATCCAGATGGCTCCCCCAGCACCTGCAATTTATTGTTTTAACAGCTATTTACATAACAGCATAAATGGAATTGAGAGTAATTTGGCCTTCAGTGTGCCCTGCAATGAATAAGGTACCTTGAGTATTTTGAGTTAAGAGACTAAAAATGGAGCATTAAGTAATATAATTCCATTCCATTAATCTATGATGCAGCCACATATAAGACAACTGCCAGTTCTCAGTGCCTCATTTAATGAACCGCTGTAAAGACCGTGGAAGGGCACAAGAGTTGGAGAAGCTTCCCTATGAGAGAGAAGATTCAAATGGTTGGGGCTTTTTCAAAGTTTAGAAACAATTACTTTTCTCTCTAGTTTGTTGGAATAAGGGGCATGCAGAATGTATCATGCAATGGAACTCATACAGAGGTAAGACCATACCATTAAACAAAGTAGCAGTTATGTTGAAAATGAATACAATTGCCCCACAAAACCTTTTGTACAAAAAACTGTTGTAGTATGTATTCTGGGTTGTATCCAGACTGTCAGTCATGTTCAGTCTCAATGAAATTAACTGGAATTAATTTGGTTCTGAATAATTTTTCCCTCAGATAAAGTCTAGCTAACTTCATTTTGATCCAACCAATGATTTTTTAAAAGGATTAGACAGAATCATGGAACAGCCCCCTTATAAATGTCTATTAATCAGGAGAACTAAACAGACTCTTCAAATCCAGAGGCAGTAAACCTTTAAGCACTTGGGAGAAATAGAACAGTGGGCTTGGAGTTCACACACTGAATTCTGTGAATCTAGTTATTTTGGGAGAAGACGATGACAAATTAGTCAATTCCTCAAAAGAAAAATGGCATTCTCTTCCAACAAACATTAAGTAGTTCAATTAAGTACATTTGTTCAATTTCTGCCAAACATGGGTAGCACTGTACCGTGACGTGCGCTGGTGCATTTGTATTTCTGCTGTCTTCCTGTCATCTGCAGAGCAAACTTTTACTTCTTCCACTTTCTTCATATGACTAACAGCTGCACCTTGGATTAATCAGGAAACATTAACTATTACTAGCCTCATAAGAGTAGAGTTAAGAGGAAGGGCTTCCTGGGACAAGGTTTTTTCTCCTCTATTCATTAGTACACCATAGGGAAAATTCATACAAGCAATTCTACTGCTACTTAAGTGCTTGCATGAAACTAAGAAACAGACTAGATCCAGACCAAGTCATGCTTAGAACAAACTCACTGAAATCAATGGGACTTAAGTCAGTCATTGATTTTACTCTTGTTGATTTGAAAAGGTCTACTCTATGCATGACTCAATCTGGATTGAACCACAAGTGACTATGAAGTAACTCAATTTTAATCCACATGTTCTAAAAGAGTTCTAAACAAGCAATGTCCCTCATAACAATACTAATATGAGCAGAAAACATTTCAGTTTGCCAATCAAAATTACCAGAAGACAATAAGTTCTCTTTTGGTTTATGAAGCTGTGATTTTTTCTGATGGGATGTCTTAGGTTGAGGCTTTCCAGAACTTTGTTCTCTATTTTTGAGTTTCTCCAGTCGTTTAGTTGATCTCTCAATGAAATCCTTCTTCCTCTGCAGAAATGATTCCTGCAAACTCCCAGGGACAGACATGAGCTCTGGGGATACTGCTGTGTGTAGGGAGAAAACAAGGTCTGATTTATAGCTGTAAGATCTTTGCTTGCAGCAACTTCAGGTCTGAGACACTTGTATGCAGTTTCTAGTACAAATTCACAGTCGTACTACTTTCACACATCTTCAACAAATTGAGATATGATTGGAAGAAACAAAAAAGTAAAAAGAAGCTGAGTGATCTCTTGGTGACCCATCACCATACGGAACATTTCCAATACATGCAGCAGTGAAGGGAAAGTTGGCGGTGCTACCATCAGCCAGAGGCTTAGGCATTTGACAAAACAGCAAAATCTGGGATTTCAACTCAAGCATCAGGTTTCGCACTGCTAGAATCAGCTTGTGAATGCTCATCCTGGCCAGGCTTGATAGAAAGGAAAGCAGGGAGTAAAACAAGTTTACTTGGGCAATGGGTTAATGGTGCGTATATACATAGACATGAAAGTGGACTCAAAAGGATGTGGTTACTGCACACCTACCTCTTGGTTTGGTCATTTTATCCCAATCCTCTTTGCAGTTGGAAGTTACTGAGGGGTAGTCAATATGGGTGGAAAAGGAGTCATCCACTTCTGAAGGTGAAGGTAAAAATACCCTGCTCTGATAAAAGAACAGGTTTTAATAAGCTATGTGCTGTTTGTAGACTCAAAGCTAGTTAGTTCAAAGGTATTAAGCAGCCATTAAATGAAGCAGTTCCAGCTATACTATGCGTACAAAGTAACAAAAAAGGTAAACGAATGGAAATTACTTTTTAATTGGAGTACGACAGAACTGAGATACAAATCAAGTAGTCAATCATCCAAATGCATTGCTTAACAAAGAACTGCTCTAAGCATGTATAGGGCAGTCAGACCAGTAGAACTGCACAAGCAGCCGCAGCTGACACTGCTCTCAAATTAACTGACTGTAGAAATCATTCAATCCCACACTCAGGGATTTCTGGGGACTGCTTCTGCATTATGTCTGTGCCAGACACTGTACAACAATGGTCCTCAAATTCTGGGGTAGCCCACTCATGCCCCGAAAAATGCCAGATTTGTGAAAGAGAGATAAGATTTGAAGGTGAATGGGGCTCTCCTCCCACAAGTAGTCAAGGCACAGCAAGCTTCAGCAAAAGACTCTCATAAGATCTGTTGCATCTCTGGCAGCACTATTCCTCTCTTGGCTCCACAGTCTCAATCTGACTTGCTGGACACATGTAACTAGACACAGGAGAGCACAGGAATGCCTGCCCACTAGCCTTCACATACAACTGAGTACACATACACTTGTGTATCTACTACTAGGCTAAAGACTACTAGGCTACTAGGCTAAAGACTGCCCTGGCATTCTCTATTTGCTTCTACCCCAATTAACCATGACCCCTACAAAGTTACAGCAGAAGAGAACTGAGCAAGACAGCCCCATTTCCATTCCTCTTTTGGTTTGTTAGATGTGACAGACATTTTACAAAGCCCAAACGTCTATAGATTCAAATCATGCTCAATTTTCAATTCCACAATTTTCAAATTCTCACATCTTGTGAGTTAGCAAATCTTCTGGTCAGTATAATATTGGTGCATCCAGGAAATTGTGTTCAAAACAGTTACCTTTGTACAATTTTTAACTTCAGAACTGTCATTACATGACAAGCTTCCCAATTTTTCACGTCCAGCATCTGCTTGGTTAAGGGGTTCAAAGTCTGATTCTGCAGTGCTAACATCATTTGAGCTTATCAGAGTCAATTCAGGTTCTTCCATAATGCCCCTCCCTGTAAGTGTTTTCTAGAAAATAAATTACAGGAAATTATGTCACATAAATAAAATCTGTATTTCTAGCAAAGCATAATTTCTTAGGGAGTAATCTACATAAATTTTGACAGAAAAAGCCTTGCATGCTCCCAGCAAGGATGAATTATGATTTTTAAAATATAAAAGCATTTACTATGTTTTTGTTAAAATCATCAAATCCTTGTTATAACACACAATATTAATCATCCTTTCCTATTCTTTGACATAGGTGCAAGTCCATTGCAGATTCAGGCACCAAAATGCAGGAGGATCTTTGTAATTCTCGGATGAAGCATAAATGTTAATTAAGCAAGGAATAGTTTTAGCATTGTCTGGAAATCTGGGAGCCAAAAAGACCATTACAAATCTGCATATTTTGGATGCACATGAAATTTATACAAATGTTAACAAATACCAGTACTGCTGTGGCACTGAAGATCCTGTGAAGTATCATTACATTTACCTCCATCTCCATTTCAACCTTTTAAAAATTTAAAAACCCAAATGAAACTTGAGAAGGTTAGTGCAGATGACATTTCAAAAGGTTAATAAGCAAGTCATAGGACTTGTCTTGTCTTTCGGTGGTCTAGTCCAATGCTCTGCTTCATTAATACACTGAGCAAGGCATGTTGAAAAACTTCAGAGTAGCAAGGTTTCTAATAACTAAAGGCTTGAATTTACCATTTTTTCCTCCTAATCCCCTTTTCCTTTGTGTCATGTCTTATAAATTGCAAGCCTACAGGCAGGGATGTCATTTCTTAACCTTTGTAAGCTGCTTCAGGAGCTTTTTTAGCTGAATAATATAAATAAATTAATAAATAAATAGGTACAAACAAAAAGTCCAAACTGTATCTTTACTCCTTAATATGCAACTCTTCATTCACTCACCCAGGCTGGTATGTTGCTTTGGGACAAACAGGAATCTGTTTTAGCTTGACTGACATTCAAATTTGGTGGTTGATCCTTATCTAGCTCACAGCCACTCTGCGGTAAAGCATTTTGCAAAGGACTGATCAATATTTTAGAGTTCATTTCTTGAGGCAAACTCAGCATCATCTCTGCTCTTAAAGAACTCTGCTCTCCCACGCTATGTAGAGAGCACTGAGAGAGATCAATGCCAACATCCCCATTCGTAGACACATTTTCAGCAATCGTATCATGCTTCCTTTCAGTTGATGCCATAGGTAGCTCCTCAAAGCATAGGTTCTCCTCTCTTAACTGCATGTCTTCTTCCACAGACTCTGTCCTTTCAACAACATTTGCCATTGTACCGTGATCTGGAATCAGCTGATAAAGTGAGCTGTGATCATCTACCATACTCAAACTACGAAAGTTTTCAGTAGAAGAACAGAGACTGATGCTCTCCTCATCACCTTCCAGCTCTTTGCACTGTATACTCCCAGGAGAAACATACATATCTTTTCCAATAGATGTGCTTATTTCAAGATTTTGCTCAGACGCAGTGTTACAAGCTCCAAATTTATCAACACTCAGTCTAAGTTTGCTAAAGGGAGATTCTACTGGAAGATGTTCAAACAATTCTTTAGTGCCTGCTTGAAAAAAATAGGGAGGTATCAGACCTGATCAAAGCAGTAGTGAATTTTAGAGTATGTGTTGAAAAAATATTTATGACACTTGCATGCCCACAGCCTGAGGGATCTCTAGGTGGCTCACAAAAACAAAGAATTAAATCAGCAATTTTAAAATAATCCCATATCATAAAAACAATAGTTAACGTGGGAACAGGAGACAATGCACATGACAGAAAAAGCAAGCAGTGAGAAAAATATACTAAAACTATATACTGAAAACAGCTACAAAATAAAAACGTTTTCATCTGGCGATGGAAATTGAACAACGAATTGAACAATTATATACTAGAAATACAGGAAGAAGACAGTGCAGCCTGTCCATCCATCTAGTTGACTGTCTACTCAGGGGGAAGTGGTTCTCCTTATCCTTTAACTTGACATGCCAGAGATTGACCTAATGCTTAGAAAGCATGTTGTACTCCATTTCTTAGCTAGTCCCTCCCTAAAATTGTGAAGAAGCTGATTAATCAGGCAGTGAGATTAACTCTGAATCCTAGACACAAATACCATCGAAATTACGAGTCACATAGCTAACAACTAATCTGTCATCAAATCTCTATTCAAGCAGCCTAACAACTGTTACATCACAATCAGATTTACCAAGAAAATCAGTTACTGGAGTTTCAATGAAGTCAGAAGAGCACAAACCAACTGGACCCTAAATATAAAAAAATAAGAGAAATGGGCCAGTCTCTATTAAAAAAACACCAAAATTTGTTGCTGAAAAGGAACTCGCTGGAAAAACCAGAACAGTTTTCCCAACTATGAAGAGCAAGCAGCCAAGCAATTACCTTGCATTTGCTCTTTTACCTCCTCACCAGTCTGGTCCGTTGGTAGAATATTGTTTAATATGCTAAGAAATGAAAGGTGCTTGGTTCTTTCTTCTGAATTGGAAGTTGCTAATTCATGACTCTTAGATAAATCCAAGCTCTAAGGAGAGAAAAACGTGGAGAGGAGTGTCAAAGGTGCATAATAATTAAAACAATAAGACATTCTATCTCTACTTTCAAAGAACAGTACTGTCAAAAAAAGCAAGCCAGCACATTAATTAAGCTGTATCACCACTGATATCCCATCAAGTGAAGAAGTGGGAGCTCCCAGACTGGCCTCTCTATGGTTGTTTTCCTATTTTCTTTTCTTTTTCTGGCATGGTTATGGCCCAGGTTTGCCTATTAACAGATTTTTCCAAACAGCACAAAAGGATAGCACACATGCTCTGAGTGCTGAATATGGGGATTTCTTTTGCTGCAGTAGACTTCTGTGCTAATTTTACACAAAGGAAAAAATTCTAATTTTGTCTGTGGATCAGACTCGAATCACAAAGTATCAGATGTAAAACTGCAAGGTACTTCAACACAGTTTGGACATAAAGAATTTTATAGCACAACTTATTCTGTGGGAAAACACTGGAAGTTGGGTTGCTGTTGTTGTTATTTGCCATCAAGTTGTCTTCGACTTATGGTGACCCCATGCATGAAAGCCCTCCAAAATGTGCTGTCCATGAAAGCTCCCACTCAGTCTTCTAAATTCACAGTTGTGGCTTCCTTTATGGAGCCAATCCATCTCATATTTGATCTTTCTTTCTTCTTCTTCTGCCTTCAACTTTCCCTGGCATGTTTGTCTTCTCCAGTGAGTTTTGCCTTCTCAGGACGCATCCGAAGTATGACAGCCCCAGTTTATTGTTTTTGCTTCTAAGGAAAGCTCTGGCTTGAAGGAAGCTTCATAATATACTCTAATGTAGGCAAGCAAATGGACATAATTTATATGGACTTCTCTCCATGTTAAAAAAATACCTTTCTCAGTTCCTTGCTGTTGTGCGAGATTCTACACAGAGAAAGATTTGAACATATATCAAAGTCAGGACTTGGTTCCAAAGGCTGAAAAAGCTCACGGTGGAAATTCGGAAAATTTCTCTCAAGGTCAGTGACATCAAGTCCACCTGCTGGATCTAAAAAGAGTTAAAAGGCATCCTGTTCAGTGCTAAGCAAAACATTTTATATTACACATCAAACACAGCATCTGACAATTATATCACATGCACCTTGGAAAAGAAAAGCCTACAAACTCTCTGAAAGTTTTCCCAACTTCAAAGATGTTATTCTGGGAAAACTTCACTCAATAGAGGGTCCCAACTGCAAAGACTGGGCATGATGAGACAGTCCCCAAAGTATATTATATTTCAAATATAAATCTACATTGTAGCTTCAAACTGGTGACCTATTGTATGGCATTCTGGCATCAGCCCATTCTCTGAAAAAGCAAAACAGCATTGGTATTTATGCTGTCAAACAAATAGAAGAGGTTGTTAGGAGATACTAATTTTTTTAACAAATACAAAATTATTTTTTCTTAATATTTTTGCTTCCCCTTTCTAGTATTTTTTTTTTTACCTTGGGAAGATACATTGCTAAGAGATGACCAGCTGAAATCTCTTGTATATTTGTCTGTGATCTGCTGAACTTTACTTCCATTAGAGTGCAGTGTTACTCCAAAAGATAGATGCGAATCAGAAGTTTCTGAGGGATCATCCAACTTGGGAAGCAGAGAGACTGAAGAATCCCAAGACACATTAGCATACTCTTTCACTGGGGAACTAAAATGCCTGGGCCATTCCTTAGTTGAAGTTGATTCTGGAATAAATGCCACAGATGATGCACAACTTTATAAAAAACCCTCTCAGGTAAAGAAAGTAAATGCTCCCAGCTGCAACAGAAAGAACTGTTGTAGTTTAAAATGAATTGTGGGGTATGCAGGAATCAGCAAACATTCATCGAGGGTACAGCCATGTAATATAAAGGCATAGTATGAGCTCATGCCAATTTTCACTTGTAAAAAAATTACCTGTACTGACAAGGCTTCTGTCTGGGTTGTAACTGGTTATACTGCTGACAGCTGACAAAGCAGAGAAATAGCCACAGGCTACCTGTTGTGAATTAGTCCGTGGACTTAATGAACCAGGAAGCTGAGCTGCAGGAAGTATGACCTAGGGCAAGAGTACATATGGAATCTAGGCTTAGACATTCAGTAATTCTAAGTTCTTAAAATTACAAGTCATTTTGCTCTGAGCTCAGATCAAGTGTAGAAACCTCCATATATTCAACTGTCAGTACATGTAAGGTTTATCATTGCTCATCATTGCTCAGTAACTCCTCCCTCTCTCTCTCTCTCTCTCTCTCTCTCTCTCTCTCTCTCTCTCTCTCTCTCTCTCTCTCTCTCTCACACACACACACACACACACACACACACACACACACACCACTCACTCTCTCAAACCACTCACAGATTCAGTCACCAATGCCACAATGCCACACAACCTACCATACTCTCATAATCAGGCTTGAATTGCTTCCCAGAACAGTGTACAAATCATGCACCATATAGATCAGCTGATCTTTTTGGTGTTCAGATTTGGCTATTTCTCATCACAGAGCCTCTGAACAGGAAGCTCTCAGAGGAACAGTAAAGCAATTCAAGACACCTCCAGGGATACTCACGAAAGGAAAACACAATGTAGCTTTCCTAACACTAAAATGTATAACAGATACATCTGTTTTTAAAATACTACATTTTAAAAAAAACATGAAACTATTAGAAAAACAATGGGTGAGTCTGAACAACACACTAAGCCACACTGGAATAAGCCATCATGAATGGGTTCTTTGTCCATTAACCCAGCATGTGGTTGGGCACTCGGTGGCTTGCCTCCTTCCTTAGTCTTCCTCGGACTCCTGGCATGCACCCCATGCATGCTTTTACGAAAGGACTCCTCGTTTCATTGGTCCCGACATTTGCAGCTGATCTGCTGGGGCTGACTGTTCCCAAGGGGAACTACTCTCTCCACAGATCTCCTAATGGAATTAATTTTCTGAACACTTATGAATGAGCTAACACTTCTGCAACTTTTATTGTGTTTCATTTTTCAGGCTCTTGTGCAAGTGTGCAAGGCGGCCTCCTACTGCTTGCTTAGCCTGGATGCTGACATCCCCTTGGGTTGTTGTTGTTGTTGTTATTATTATTATTATAACATTTCTATGCCGCCCCTTGCCGAAGCCTCGGGGCGGCTTACAACACAATAAGATACATTGAAATACAATAGAACATAATAAATTACCAATAAATACAAAAATACAAAAAATATTCTCATGTTCTCATTCATTTCATTCTCCAGTTCTCTTGCTGCCTCATGTCTTCGGGCACTAACTGCACCTATCCCAAAGCTCCTTCCTTGTGTAGTGGCCAGCTGTTTTTTGCTCCCCATACCCCTTCCTGTTTGGTGCTTCCTTCCATTGCTCTCCAGTATTAGCTATCAGATATACATGCAGGTAACAGAGTGAGACAGATCAATAAAATTATGCAGATGTGAAAGAACAGTAGTAAAGTCCTGGAGAGAACCAATCTAATTTAGTTGTAGCAGATGTTTGCATTTTACCTGTGCAGTTGTTGAAGACTACCATCCTGAGACTTTCAGTGAAGGGCGGGATATAAAAGCTTTTAATAAACCAATACATACTACCCTCCCTCGCAAAAAAAAGTGGCTGTGAATGGGTTTGGGATACCCTCTGATATAATTTCTTAACATACAGAAGCACAAGGTGCAGAGAACTGACAAGGGATTGGAAGACGGCAGTGGCACTAGCAAGACTCAGAGAATTTTTGGCTGCTCTAGCCACGGACCTCAATAACCTTTTCTACCAAGCCATCAAAAAGTCTCAGTTCAACACATGAAAGCAAAAGCATATTGCCATGTGACTGCACTCATTCCCAGCTTTTGGTGCACTCAATCCATTCCCCTTCTCCACATTTTCACTGCTTCTGACCTGTGCTACCGGGTCCCCCCTTTCTCTTACTATTACTTCTCTATCAGTCCTTAGCAATTCTGTGCAAATTAGCCCATATCCAACTACTTCACGTCCATTTCTATATAGGTTAAACACTCCAAGTTAGCACTCATACAAGGACACTGACAAGGCAAGACCAGGCATATAGGACAGGTAAAAGTGTGACCTTCTGCACTTGCAAAAGGCAAGGGAAAAAGAATAAAAATTATGAGAACACTTTGCTTATTCCCAAAACACTGAAAAAAACTTTTTTTGAACCAGTGGAAATTGAAAAGTGGCAGCAATTGGTGCAGGGAGGCAAGACAGGTTCAATTTGGTATGCTGTGGACCAACCAATGCACTGTGACTTGTTCACTAGGTGGCTCAGTGTGATGTGAGAGCCCACTCAACTGCCGTGCTTTCCAGATTTTTTTTTTAAAACAAGGCAAGGTTTGTCTCTCCCTCTTACATCTGAGTTGTTAAATAAAAATGGTAGTGGAATTCAGATAGATATTAAGCAGTGCTGTATTCCCTTTAACACATTCTTAATCTTTAAAAAATGACAATGAAAAACAGAAGTGGCAAAGTTCTAGAGGAAACACACAAAAATAGAAAAGAGCTTTTCAGCCCTCCTTGCACATTATCAAGTATGACTAGCTCTCACATTTAGACTTCTAAGTAACAATGTTATACAAGGATTAGAAAAAAAGAAAAGTGGGTTTGTTTCAAATAAATGTTACATGTTGCATAGTATGCTAAACCCAAATGGTGACTAACCATACTATTTGGTCCAAAGGAAAGATCAGGATGTGTAGCTACTCTGTTTCCATTATCAGCAACATAACTGGGTAAACTTTCAGCCATGTGAGTAAGTTCTCTGGAGTGAACTGAATAAAAAGATAAAGTAGAATCACTCATTGTAAGAAAACATTAACATTAGGTCCTTGAGCTTGAGCTTTAAGTGGCAACATTTTTTTTTCAGTTCAGTGATCCCTATCTGCTTGATGATTTCTGCTCAGGTTTACAGCTATCAAGAAGTAACTGCTTTACACTACTACACAGACCGTAATTTTAATGGAATACACACATCCTGTGAATATGCTTTGTCGCTACAACCTTGGGAAATACCAGCTGTAATTCAGTTCTGGAGTGCTTTCAAGAGCCAGGCGTGTTCCATTAATCTTTTAATAAATGGATAGCAATTTCACAGATGAACAGACCTCTTCAAATGTCTCTACAGTTCCATTCCCTGAGTCTAGGCTCCCATGTACCCAGTCCGTGCATAGTCATGCAGAGAAACTTCTTTGGGTACCACCTCACAACTCTGCTTTTTTGTTTTCAATGAGCATGATTAAGCAGATCTGAAATATTTTTAAACACAGTCATGCTTATATTATTATTGGGGGGCTGTTAACTATCCTACCAGATCTGATGAGAAATCTATTACTCCACTATTACTACAAACCATTCATGCCTCAAAAATAATGCTTCTTACCAGAGTCACGCAAGCCACCAAATTCTGCCTCATGCCGTGATCCTTGTGACTGGTCTTCGTTTTCACTAGAAACATGTTCTTTGTCATCAGCTGTAATTCTCAGTATGTCTGTTTCTTCATGGAGAGATTCATTTGTGCCTTCCTTTGATAGCCATCTATCAGCACTGGAAGTGAGGCAAATGTCTCCGGTAAAAGATTCTATGCAACCTGAAATGTTAGTTGCTAGTTATTACAAGTTAAAACAGAGAACTGGGATATCTTTTGTTTTCAATCAGAAAATGTACACATGCTGGAGTTAACAAAAATGGATCCTTTTAGGAAATAGCTTTATTCACCTGCTCCTTCAGACTCACCAAGTTATTTTATTAACGAATTTCTACTGCTTCCCTCTAACCACTCTTTAAAAGTGGAAGATACTTTTTTTACAGAAGTGATTATGGCTGGGGGTCTCTCTTAACTTTTTCTAAATTGGAGTTATTTAAGAGAACTAGTAATTACAGTTGCACAAGAAACCAATGTTTTTAATAACTATTAAGTGCTGGCACATATATTATTGATAGAGAACATAATTGTAAACATGACTTATTTCTCCTGAAGCTTTTGCTCAGCAACATATTTAGCCAATGCGACAATACAGGGAGAAGCAGTGGGATGACAAATGCATCCTAAACACACACACACTGCACCATTGAAACCCAAATCTGTTTGTTGCCCAGCCAGAATGCACAATTATCACACACACATCTTATATAACCAGTTTCCCACCAGGTACAAGACCACCGGAAAAATGGGAGGGAAAGAAGATGAGAACTCAGACACGCCCAGAAGTCATGCAAGCCAACCCACGAGTCCAATCCAATAAACCTCATTACTTCCCAAAGCAAACACTACATGAAGCGGTATGGGGAAGAGCTGCTGATGACCCTTTCTAGACTAGATTTCCCAACCACTATCTCAGAATCATAGTCTTATAATCAAATTGCTTCTAGGAGGCCTAGGAAATTGTAGGGCAATTTGAACCCTTGTTAACACATTAGCAATTCTGACAAACAGAAATGCGACTTCATTATACAGCAAACAGGTACAGGAGGAAAGAGGTGCTGATTAACCCTAGGTTTTTACACTATACCTGTAGTGGAAAGTCTGCCACTCCTTGGTGTGTCAAGCTCAGGAATAATACTAAGTTCATGCTGTTCCAAATCAAGACCTAGCTTTACTTTCGCCAAAGGTGGTTTTGAAGGTCTCCATCTTTGTTCTCTTTCCCAAGTGTTTTGAAATGGTTCTGTCAAGTAAGCATAATTTCAGGCCATCAGGAAAAGCAAGAAGACTGAGCTAAGGATAAAAAGATCCTGTTAAAATATTTGGCAAGCCATTCTTTCTGCAATATGTACATATCATCCAGGTTTTGTATATGATTACCCTATATCTAAAAAGTTATTTCAAACATGCCCAGTCAAATTTTCTATTTTTCTCCTTTGAATTTCAGACCTGTGTCACACTGCAAAGATAAAACCTTCCGTTTCAAAAACACCTTGCTGTACAGCAGGTGGGTAGGGCTACTGTTTGAGAAATTAAAGAACAAAACACTCCAGCCATGCGTACAGAACTAGTTCGGGTTTATATGAACCTATGCTAATGATGTGAAATTTTCATGCCTTGTATGACTAGTGCCTATTGTTCAATAGCTTACAAATCTTCAACTGAATAATTCTGGAAAGAAAAGTCTCACAAAAGATGAAAGCAAGGCACTGTAAAAGACCCATACCAATCTGCTCAGCTGAACCGATGTTCTGAAATACAACTTTATCTTCAGCACAGCTCCTTGTATGTCCAGAAGGAACCTCTTCTTGATTTCTGTCTCTTGCTTCGTTAGATAGTGAGGCCCACAGATCAAAGCTGGTAGTCACCTGTGCCTCTGCCCGCTCTGTGCATGTGCTGGACTGCCCTGCCTGTAAAAATGAATAGGAACCAATAAATGCACCTTTTCCCAGTGCAAGAAGACATAGCTATCCAAGAGAACAGAAGACTGGTCAGCATGATCCTAATGTTGTGCGCTTAGAAGTATGTTCTGCTCAGTTTAATGAGAATTGTTCCCAGGGAAATGTGTGCAGGACTGCAGCCAATACAGGAAAGGAGCTAGGGCAGTCGATCTCCTACTGGAGATGACAAAACGTAAAGGATAAGATCTATCTCTGAATCATGGTTCCCTTTCCCAGGGTGACAAAGCAATGATGAATAACTAAGAATAAAAGACTAGAATTGCAAGAATGTTCTTCTGTGGATGTGCAGTGAAGGCATTTTGGCTATATGATGAGGATATGTCTCCAAGTGTTTAAAATGAGTAATTTCTCACTGCTGCAAATCTCTTGAACTGAGGATTCAAACAACTTTTGTATTAACTGACATTGAAAGACATTTTCAAATGTTGAAAATAAAACGTTTTGGGTATTTGGTCCAGTGCGGAAGTAAGCTGAACAGGCTGCTTCTGCAGCACACTGGCCTGGCCACTGAATTAACTCAGCGGACTCCTCTTGCTCCTCAGGTTTATTATCCATTCAATGTCTACACGGAGTGAAATAATTAATATTAAGTTAAATACACACAAAGATGACAGGCAAAAGAGTTAAAAAGTTTGTTTCAATATAGGCAAACTTTCCATTTTCTGAAGTTCATAAGGTGCAAGGTAAAAAAGTAGGAATTGTTTAGGCTCAATTCTGATTAGAGAAACACATTATGCCAACATGTTCAACACCAGATGAATTAGAGAGGAATGGGATACAAAACAAAGACATTTTATTATAGCCTGATCCAGCATGATCACCCAGAAGCCAGTCCCAGGAAACTCAACAGAGCTGACTACCTTGCTTTGCATAGGATTGCAGCCTGCATGCAATGCTCATGAGACAGGAATCTAGTACCATTGTCAATAATAACTGCTAGATACCCCAGTTCATTGGTATTCCTTAATTTCAGCAGAAGGATGGTAACTCTAAATTTTCCCTCAGAAAATGAACTGCTTTTGCATGGTGATGCTTAAGAGCACATATTTTTAAGACTAAATCAACATTTCTGCTTGTTATTACGTTAGAAGTACATATTTTCAAAAAAAGTGCATTTCTTCTTTTCAATCAAGCAATCTTGAAAACAGATTACAGAAGTGAAATGGACTTAATTCACATTAAGAACTGAGAAGAGAAACTTAGAAAGAAGCTCTCATTCTGAATAAAAAAGGAGTCAAAGTGCCTCTTTTGCATACCCGTTCAAGAAACTCTTTTAAAGCCTCTTGCTGTTGTTCCATTTCTTGCTTCAACTGAGCATGCTTCTTCATAAGTAAGTCTTCTTGTATCTTCTGCCGAGATAGAAGGGCTTCCCGTTGCTCATCAAGCTGCTCCTGCAGTTCCTTCAAGTATTTTTGCTGAGCTCGAATGCTCTCAGAGGAAGCCAGCATTCTATCCCTTAATTCCACTACATCAGAAAAATCAGACAAGGATCCACTTCCATTTTTTAATGCCAAAGTCTCCTGGGTTCTCCCAGCTCCACTTACTACTGGCAGAGGAAAGGAACTGACAGACTGCAAAGAAGGGGTGCATGTTTGATCAGATGTTCTTAGCCTGCTCTCAGCAAGTATATGTTGGTGCTTTAAGGATGTCGGCAGTAGACTCTTTTCTACTAGAGGTGCACGAGGCACCAATTCATCAGACCAGAGCATTTCTGAAGACTCAGGAGAATTGTCTGCAGGGACATTCTGTACATGCGCTACTGGCTGAGTTACAGCAAAGCTATCAGCTGACTTGAGCGCTGGTGATCCTGGAATCCCATGAAATTCCAATGATGGCATTGCAAGTGTCTCCGCTGCCCTTGGTTTTTCCTTCTCTTGGTGTGAACAGGAATCCTGGGTGAACTGCAAAGGCCTCTGATGTTCCTGGGTGCCCACTGGTTGAGCTTCTCCCTCACTGCTAACACCAAGCCTTTGCTCTCTGTTTTTTTGCTCCAGTGGTAATTCTGGATAGGTAGCTGGCTCTTGTATAGGAACTTTCTTTGGCAGCTGATCTGCTATTAGATTAAGTCTCTGCAACATATTAAATCCTTCTAATTGTGATTGAGGCTCAGGAATAGAATGCTGGTGTGCATGTCTGTCAGCAGGGGCTAAAAATCCTGCAGAAATGGATTGGTATCTTTGCTTCAGCTTGTTCTGATACTCATGCAAATGTTTTCTAGCTTCTTCGACTGAATCTCTGTGCATCCTAAAACAATACATGTATATGTTTATTAAATGAGCAGATACTATTTTTCATTAGCAAAACAACTTTCCAATTACCAACACAATTTGAGACTATCCCAGAATACAATTCTGATGGAGAGACATACCTGTTCTGCATTAGAAGACGCTGCTGGTAGTCACGAATCATCTGTATATGGTCTTCTTCTTTAGAACAGCTGACTGCCTGTGTTCCTATGGGAATTTCAGACTAAAGAGAAATTAAATAACACATCAAAAAGCAATCTCTGCTTCTCTGTACAGCACATTATTTTTTGTTGCAAAGCCAGCAATATTTATGACAGTGCTTGTTGAGAGGGGAAGGTGATCCTCCAGGGCTCCTAATAGCTTGATATACTTGAGCTTTATATTTTCTATTTTTATTTCCAAATGAAGCTACTCCACTGTTTTCCTTGCTGTCCTCTATGAAGTCCTGCAATTTTTCCAGACTCTTCTAAGACCTACTTTAAACATTGGGCTACATAGAAAGCACTCCCCTTCAGATAAAAAGTGATGTTCTAAATGTAGAAAGCGTATTTCCTACATGAATAAGAACTCTACAACTTTTAAGTGGCTTTTGAAAAAGGCCTTTGTCATTTTTACATTATGATAATGCAATGTTTTCTCCTTACAAACTAAAGTCATATCCAGAGAACCTACATGGATTTGAACAGGGACTGCAATGCACTTTAATACATGGTATTTCTATGTTAAGAATTACAACTTTCATTTTTAAAGGAAGCTTATATTATGACTATCTGGTTTTGATAAAAATCTGACAAAATTCATCTTCTGAATGCAAAACAATGCTCCATCCAAAGATGTCCAATTAAGTAAATTTGCAAACACATATGTGTTCCAATAGTACAAGCTGAGCTCTGTGATTCCCCAATTATAGCCTAGCATAGCTATAATATAATTGTTCTGGGCTGGAAAAAAAATCCACAAATAAAGCTAGAGCTTCCTTGCAGCATGGAGTGGAAAAGACTTAACAGATTCTTACATGTAACAGAAAGAAGCTGGGAGTGAACACTGCTTTATAGGTATCTCCCTACCTAGCCAAGGGTTACTCTGTTACTATTTCTAAGGTTCACATGCTGAGGGAAAGGAGACCAGTTTATGCTGAACTGCACAGTCCCAAACATTTTACCTTACCAGATTCAATGCCAAGAAACTGAGAAAAACCCACATAAATAGCTCACCAATGTAACCCCCCTCAAAAAATAAGCATTATGTTTGGTGTATAAATATTATTTAACAAAATGTTAGAGCAAACAATGGGGTGGTTCCATTTACAGTGACAATGAAGCCTAGTCAGGTTTAGAAGAACTAGGCAGAAATATTAATTCTTCATTATTTTAAAGATACCGTAATTTGTGGCAAAGTTTTTGGAAGCAATTTTAAGCTCTCCCTGCAATAGTAGTATTTGTGGTTTCCTTGTTGTCAGATGAATACCTGTTCTAGATGCTTTTCACTCATCCCATGCATCATTTTCCAAGAGTACCAAAAGCAGCAGCATCCATGCCAAAGGTGAAGGTATTTAAAGAACTTGGAAAACCTGTAGAAAATTATGCTTTGACACACTGCCTACTGTGGCTACTGTTTGGGGGGGGGGGGGGGCAAAACTGAGGGGAGGATGAAAGTTTCCTGGAAAGGGACAGGTGGAACCCTGAACCATTTTATTGCAAGTCCCACTTGTATAACATTCTTTTTGTGGATTAGAATACAAAAGGTTTAATTGTTTGAAACGGGGCATTCATGCAGACACTGATGCTCAGAGTTAAATAAGCATTTCCAATAGAAACATGATTATTGCCAATTTCAATACTCTAATGTCTGTCTGTAGGCTGCCTTTCTAAAAGACCAGAAAGCGATGTAAAAACAGATGAATAAAATTCCAGCCTTATTTTCATAGCAAGTTGTATAATTTACCATTTGTTCTACTGCCTGCTGCAGGTGTACAACAGGGGCAACACCATCCATCTGTTCCGTCTGGGATTCTTGATCTTTTTTCTCTTTTTCTCTCTTAACTTCTTGCTCCTGATGATGCATTTGAGCCTTCAAAAGATCAGCCTCCAGCCGTATTTTCTGCTCTTCAATTTGTTGAAGCAATGTCAATTGCTGTTGCTTTTGATGCTCTAGCCATTCCATCTAGTTAAACGAGTAGTAATTGTTACAGACAGGAAGAATCAACTGTCTCAAATGGTACACGGCAGTCTCAAACTGCTCACTGCATAGCTTTCTGGGCACAGCAATTCCTGGAGGGATGGGAGGACCATTCGCTGCTAAGTTTGACATGGGACTGCACACAAAACAGGTAAATTTGGCTATTTCCAAAGAAACCTTCACTAGAAATCAGAGCACTTTCTGCTGAAGACTCAATGTCTATGGTAAAGCTTTATACTGCATGTGAATTTCGATTACACACAGTATTGTAGTGAAGCAGTGACTGTCTGTCTTACCATGGCTTGTTCACAACATGTTCAACAAGTTAAATTAAAGCTATGCTGGCTGATTAAGCTTGACTTCTCAACTTTCCAGGCTTTGTGACTATCATGACTTTCAAATTGTATGAGTTGCAAGCTCATACTAACAGTTACTCTTGATTTTTAAGAAGGAGAATCCTATGAATTCTTCTCACCCCTCATACTGCGGTCAATTCTTCTCACCCCTCATTTACCCCTCATAACAGAGTTAAGGCTATTCTGAAGGCCATTATGAGGAGCAATTACTTGTTCTCAAATTCTTTTCTGTTTTTTTTAAATTATCCAGACCTTCAGCCTTAACTGAAGGTTAAAGGTACATTAGCTTAATTTTCTGATATTTAATTTCCTATATTTTTGAGAAGTTAGATACTAGTGACTTAAATACCGTTTTAATTAACAGTATCCATGCTACTAAATGAAAAGTGCTAACTTACAATGGAATATATCCATTTGAGACATGACTTCCTGCAACTCAAGCAAAACTAAAAAATTATGATCCTGTTAAGTATAAATGGTAGCTAAAAGTGATATTTGAAATTTATGTTAAATGTTTCAAAGATGATGTTAAAAAGGCAATATATGTTACAAAAGAGCATAATTAAAGTGACAGTCTGATATAGATTTAAACATAGCTGTACCTGGTTTTGTCTTTCTGCTACCTTTTTAGTTGCTTGTGGATGATTTAGAACTGTATTTCCAGCAAGAATAGTTTGGTCCAATGTTTCTGGAAGCTCTAAAACATTTATATCCACAAATTACATATAAAAGACAAACAAGTAATAGATTACAGATAGAATCTGAGTAACTTAAATAGAATAGTCATAAGACAAGTAAACATTCTGTTTGGTATACTGACAGAAAAGTAAGATATGAAGAACTTCACTGTGGATAATATAATACGGATCTTCCCAAGGAAAGCCTATCATACTAAGATTTAACAGCTTTTGGAAGGAATCACCATGCCTTCTACCAATATCTCTGTAACAATACTTCGTTATATGTATATATGAACATTCCAGAGGAAAGTCGCTTAATTGCTCAGTAGACTTGTTCAGATGTAATTCTATAGCAGAGTTTAGTATTATGGGAACAAGCCACAGAGAGTCTTGGTCTCCATGTCCCCATAGAGCAATTTAAAATCCAAATAAACTTTGGTTACATTTAAGTAATTGAAACAAACTGACTTCAATCCATAATTTATTATGCTGGTTTCTTTCAAATTAACTATAGATAAGATTAACTGTAATTTGGGATTTAGGCAACATCAAATTGTAGATGAGAGCCACTGTGATATGATTTGGAAAGTCTTGGTTTAAATCATGGCTCAGGCAGAATTTACTGGGTAGTGCTGGACTAGTTATATTTTTTTCAAACTGTTATGAAGAAATAAGATAATTCCCATGTATGCTTTCCAGAGCTCCTTAAAGGAAGGACTAAAAATAAAATGAAAATGTTTAACTGGGTAAGATTTTATCACAATCACAACTTCCTAACCTCCACAGTTAAGTATATTCAACTCAAGAAGTAAATATAAAAGAGTAGACAAGGATGCCTAGATAACCTTAAGAAGACATTTCCAAGCATAAGCACAGTTCCTCAAATGTTAAACAGGAAACATTTGAGGAACTTTTCTTACTGATGAACAAAATGCAAGAATTTGTGGCAGTAGGAAGCAAAGCATGCTAAAGAATTATCTGGTTTAGTGACCAAGTAAAACCCCCAACAGTTCATCAAATATGCCAAACAGATTAGCTTCAGCCTGTGATCTTTTGCTAAAGTAAACTGAATATAAATTCTATGCCTCTAAGTCCACTGCCAAAAGCTGAGAGCTGTCCACCCCAAAGGCTCCAGTTATCTGCGGGGAAAGGTCTGCAGCTATACAGTGGTACCTCGGCTTGTGACTCGTGATTGCACCCGTGTTCCCTGCCCAATACAGCTTTGGATATACCCATTTCAAGGGGGGGGATATGAGAACTGCCAAGAGAAAAATCAACTTGTCCCCAATCCACATCAGACTCTAAACATTTGTGAGCTGGCAGCGGTGCAGAAATCTTGATTGCCCTGTGATGGAACCTCCCTGCCACTCATGTCCCACTTTGGATTGCACTGTTAATCCACTGTTAAGGTTATAATAGTGGCCATGATCCAAAGACCTGCTCAGGCTGATGCAAGGGGACTGAACCTAGTACACACACATACACACTGTTCCTCAACTATTTACTCTACTATGCCACACACCATGTTGGGGAGAAGCAAATTATGGTGCCACAAATGAAACTTTTGCTTCAAAATAGTTATTAATCCTCCTTGGAGTCACAAATTAACTTCACAGTTCTAAGGATCCTAGATGCTGAAGTTGCAAGTCCTAAATGCAGAATGTTGCACAAAACACACTTAGCTTTGGAAAAGGGACACACCTTGTTCAAAAGGTTCTGAGTCACACAATCTTCTCTCTCTACTAGAAATTGTTCCCGACTCAATTGTCCCAATTTCACTTTGCACCTCTGGTTCACACCTTGATGTCCAGTGGTCTTTTTGGTTCCTGATCTTGTTCAGCAATTTTTTAAGAGCTGGTTTTGATTGAGGCTGGGGTGCCTTTTCTGTTTCATTTCCTCAAATAAAAATAAAAAAAATTAAAAATCTATGACAATAGATAGCTTCATGACAGCAAGAAACCATCAAAACAGAATAGGCGGTTTGACAAGTATGTAAATAAAACTGAGTTTCTATTCACATTATTTCAGAAGGACACTTGCAGTGTGTTCTGTTAAGTCCCTGACTCATGAACCTGCATTCACTCTAGTGACATATACTGTATAAACTACAAATTTACAAAAATGTCCAAAGTTTTTGTCAAATTGACTGAATTTTATTCTCACCATTTAAAATGGCCCATTATAACCAAAATAAAAAGTTGTACCATCTACTCCCCTGTAACAAATCCCAGGATTTTGACTGCTCCATTGCACTCCATATTTCTCCACTTCAGGTTACAAAGTGACCTAAAAGTAATAGTTATACACAACCATTTGATGCATCGCTATTCTTAGCTATCCTCCTTAGCTTGACAGCTTTCAGATTATTTTAGAATCTTGTCTAGTGACAATAAATGACATACAGCTTTGTGCATATTTGTGAATATTAACACTTGCTTAGAAATGCCTCTTACCACTCAGCTCATTCTTCTTGACCTCATCTTCCAATCTTGGTGGCACCTCACCAACGGAATCTGGCTCCAGAGAGAGTTCCAGTTCATCATCTTGAGAATATTCAGAAGTTGGCAGAGGCTGTGGATCGAGGTGCAAAATAAGGTCTCCCTTCATTTCTGTGTAAAGAAAGCAAGTTGTGTGAAACCACTATGCAACATTCTGTACTGCAAATTCTAGCAATGGAGAAATTATGCAGAAGACCTTGCAGAGCATCATAAAAGCTGCGTTGGATGAATCCACTTAGCCTGCCGTTCTGTTCAAACAGTGGCCAAACAGCTGTCCACCACAAGAACCTCACAAGCAGGGCATGAGCACAACAGCACTGTTTTATTCACGTAACACAGTGCCGGAGAAAAATCATTATATATAGAAAGGTACTGTATTATGGTAACAGTAGATTCAGAAGAATAACCATTTCTCTTACCACTGAGGTAATCTGTATGGAAATCTCAGTATTATGGTAGCTTCATTCAACTGCCAACTACAAACACCATGTGAACAACATGGTTACCAGAATTTATCCCATCACATTTGTAACCGCTCATTTAAGAAACGCTTAAGAGATTCCAAATTGGAATATGTTTTGAATGGGTTAAACCAGTGCATAAGAAAGAAAGCACACTACCTGCAGCAGGGAAACTAGATAGCCCACTGTGATGCTTTGTTCAGAAAAGTCCTTCACTAATCACATGTGAGCTCATTCACTTGGGCCCCGAGTTGCAAGCAAATGACTTCAGAGTAGCCCTAACATAATTGAAGTAACTGCAATGGAAATATTTCTAATGTACATTATGGTGACATCCTTCTAATCAATGCTGATGTGGAGCTTTCCACAAAGTTGGATGAGTTCCTAAGAAAGATCTGCCGAAGTAGCTAGGAAATGCAAAGAAGCAATGTTTGGCAGGCTATATCCATGTTCATTTAAATCTGTAGTTTCCTACTTCCTGTCTTCAGGATCTGCCCCCCCGCCCCTTGAGATCGGCTGCAGAGGCCCTTCTCTGGGAACCCTCCATGAAAGATATTAGGAGGGTAAGTACCCCGAGGAGGGCCTTCTCTGTGGTGGCGCCCCACTTATGGAATGCGCTCCCCAGAGAGGTCCACCTGGCGCCGTCATTATGTTTTTTGGTGCCAGGCCAAGACCTTTTTATTTAAATGTTATTTTAATTGTTAATTTATTTATCGTTTTTATATTTATGCCGGAATGTCTCCAGATTTTTAATGCATTTGTATAGTTATTTATTTGTATTGGAAGCTGCCCCGAGGCTTTTGCGAATGGGGCGGCATATAAGTGTTCCAAATCAATCAATCAATCAATCCTTTCCACACCAATTCGTCTGTTGAAAAAGCCCTGAATAAGTGCCATGGAAAAACCTCTACATTTCAGAGGTTTCCAGAGGATGTCCCAGTGTACTCAGTAAGAATATGTAAAGCACTGAACTTCACCGCTGCCCTGTGCAACACAAAACATGCACAATTGACTCAAACTGAGTAGTGGTGAGCATGTTTTGCTGCTACTGATTTTTTTTTCATTAAAGAACTCCGAAAAAGCTCTGAAGGAAAGCTCTGGCTTCCCCAGAACACAGTTAAAAAAGCAGTGTTGTAAACAAGGCTCACTCCTGTCCCCAGTATACATGTCTTCAAAGGCACACTCCAGCTCCCGCTGCCATTCTTCCTTGATTTCTGCACGCCTGTAGGATGGTTCAAACAGCTGAGGAGGCATCTGGGCAACAATCTGTCTTCTGCGAGCGAGGTCCATATTCTGCAGCTGTTCAAGCTCTTTCACTAGCTTTTCCCTGTCCTTTAAGGCAGAGAAAAGATCAGTTAAAAGGCTGTTACTCAAAGTCAGTCAATGGATTTGACATAACTGTATTTTTCAACTGCTATGATTACTATTGTATCTTCGGTATTTCCCCATAAAAAAATCAGTTAGGATGTACAAACCATCGAAGTGGTGGACAGCAATTTAAAGCAGTAACACCTTGAAAAAGTAAAAAGAACAAAACAAACCACAGCTTGTTTTGGGGACTATTGAACCCTGATGGGTTGTTCTATACTCCAAACCCGGGAGACTGATCCTATTCAAGGTTGTGGGAAGCAGTGAATGAGCTGTTTGGTGCAACTGAGATCATATTCCACCGCCCATGCCCCCCGTGCCCATCTTTTACTGGTGTGCACTTACAGCTACCTGAAATGTGGAATTCTGCCTGGGATATATACACAGATTTCGTGGCTGCATATATTACAATTAAAAAAAAAGTTCAAGTTTGTCAAATAGGTTTTAAAAGAATCATTTCTTTTGACAGATGTGAAAAGTAAACTCTTGACAAAAGGGAATGGAATCTAAACAGAAGTGAGGAAAATGTGGAGGGAGCTGAGAGCTGTCAGAGTCAGAATTAAACACTAGAGAACTGCACTGCTATGAGCAAGATATACTTGCCACTCTCTTTCAAAGCAAACCCTCCTTCACTTTTCAATTGACAATTGGGTAATTCGCAGCTGCCAAATTACCAAATATACAGCCTTGCTTTGTACTTTGATAGCAGATACTTCGCAGGACCTTGGCCAGGCACGACTCCACATTTTGGGCAGCTGCAAGTACATACCTGTAAAAGACCCTGGCCCAAAATCGCAATCAAAATCATGCACAGTTCCGCCCCCCACCCCCCCAACAAAAGCACTGAGAAGCCAGTGATGGTCACTCCACAGTGCTGCTTGGGCATCCGTGGAATGGCTATTGCTGGTGACTACATGGATCTATGGAGTAAACAGCTAAACAAACAATAAAAAAGGCATTTGGGGGTCATGACTGGAGAAGGGCTCATAAAATGGGTTCTACTGGGCAGGACCCTAGAGTACTGGCTAGAGGATGAGAAGCAGAAAAGGAGAAAACACTACAAGCCTGCCCAGTTTGTGTGCGTGCGCATGTAAAACTTGCACTTATATACATAGTGCATAGCAGAATGCAAGATACCCATTTATTTGAGTACAAATGATTTTCTTGAGTTCAGTGCTAAATGTACAGTTTAAAAGGAGCCTGCAGTCTCTTTTAATAGGAGAAATGGGCCCTATTCCTGTACAATTTATTCTAAGGAAAGGCTTTTATTAGTCATACATCATTATGGAACGTTAGCTTCAATTTTGATGATCTTCCTGTATTAATTTTGGAAGGCATATATTGTTAATTGCTACTTAAAATGAAATATTAATGATTTCCTTCCTCCATAACATCAGGTGCATTAAAATTACATTAAGTATTCTGGGAAGACAAGCATGCATTATTCTCCCTTAATAGCTCAACTTTCTAGTGTCTGCTGAATTAGTAAAGTGCACCAATAAATAAATCCCTAACGTGGAAAGCTAGAAGAGATTTAAATGTACATATTTAAACAAATTTTAGAGAAGTGAGAACAAGAGCTGTTATATGCCAGCTGCTGGCATTTCTAAATGAAGTCTGATCTAGGCTTTTCTTAGTGAATTAGGTCTAAGGACCACCCACATTTTGAAATATTAGGTGATGGTCCTTATTTTTAACTGTCTTATATACTAGACTGTTTTCCTGATCCTAAAAGTTTATTGTTTTATAGATAAGATTCTAGAACCATTTTCAACACAGAACACTTCAATTGGTTCTTTGATACACTGGCTTGGATCCTGAGCACCATGAGCAGGAAGAAGCTTAGAGTAAACTGGACTTCCCTGGCCCTTAGAAAAGGACCACTCTGAACAGTGTGAAAAGGAGCGTGTGGGGTTGATGAGAAAGGCAGGAACTGCTCAATACCAGATGAAATCATTTTCCAGAAAACTTTCTGATGGAGGAGGAGACAACAAAGTCCCCTTCTGCAAGCTTCGTCCTACTCACACATACTGAACTATTTATGTTAAATTCACTATATATAGATGCACATGAGTAAACAGGTATAATCACTATTAGTTATGTTGAAGATTTCTAACTATATTTTTAAGTTTAACTGTGAAATACTTGCATTCAATGCAGTAAAAACAATCTCTTCACCCATGTATTAAGGAGGTTGCATTTCGTCGATCTTATGGTTAGAAACGACAAACCTTACCTACCCTGAGGTCTGAATTATTGCAGCATGGCTTTTTAAAAGCTAACTATATTTCAGTTTTGATAGTGAACAGATCATCATACACTTTAATCCTTAAGACTAAAGATAAGCACTAATATCATTTTAAAGGAATGAACTTCAAATAATTAATTGTTTCAGAACTTTCTAGAGAGATGTTGGAAAATTCTACCATGTATTCGTTAAATATGCAATACATTTGGAATTATGTCTTATTTCACTGCTTCTCATTTGAAGGGGCACAAAGTTTCTACTTTGCTTACTCGTGCCAGAAGAACCATCCTCAAGGCATGTTTCCCTCTCAGATGAGCTTTTTCCATCTGTTCCCTTCTTTCTCTTTCTTCTTCTTTTTGTAGTGCTTCCTTCCGTTTGGCTTCCTCTTCAGCAAGTAACCGAGCATCTGGCTAGCAGTCAACCAGCAACAAGTTAGCAATACTAAGTTTTACAGTGTCTTGAAACACAGCCAACCTTATAGGTATAGTTCTGCATATGAATGGTCTCAAACGTACTGCAGCGTAACTTTTATGCATTCAATCATGGACTCGCTGTAGCTTTCATTGTTTCTGTAGCAATGAAATGCCTTGATTTTACTTATTATGCTTCCGAATTCAATACACACAAGAAATAATTCAGAAGTAAATTGGGATTCCTACAACCCCCCCCCCCCCCGTATTTTATAGGCTTTGTGCCCATCTTATTTCCCAAAAGTGACAGAAACTGAGCAAGCTCACACTTGTCTGGATTGCGACCACTGGTATTACCCAGAATATGTTTACTAAAAGTCAATCACCTGTTCTGTATCCATTTCTCTATCCACATATGGGTCAAAAAGATGATGGCGAGTAATTGAGAAAGTATCAACTTCACTGACTTTCACTGTAGAGACATTCTGCAACTCAACATTCTGAAAAGTTGTAAAAATAAATAGCTTTAACCATAATGATTTCCCCCAGTTTGTGCTAAACAAAGCAAGCTGTACAAACCAATAAACCAAACCTATATAAAATTGACTAAAGGCTCCTGCTGAAAATCCAGAGTTCATCTAACTTAAATCAGAATGTGAACTTCCAGCTAGACTGAGATTTGGCTTTTGTTTCGCACAGTGTTCAAGTCCAGGGGTGGCTAACTTTCTGTTCTCCCACAATTCCCATCAGCCACAGGCAGCATAATCAATAGTGAGGGCTGATAGGTATTACAGGCCAAAAATCTGGAAGATCACTACTTGCCATTCACAACTAACTTAAGAATAGATGGGCAACTAATTTGGTCTACCACTTTCAGTGGACTTATGCATTACTAATATTATCTGATTATGCCTATGAGTATAAAGTAGGCCATCACTGTCTGTTGGAATATATCTTTAGATCCTGACAATTCATTAGTTCTAATACTAATGTTGAGTGAACTACTTCTCACAAAACATAAACTGAACTATATATAATGTAGCAACAAAGGCTCCTAACAACACTTCTTTAAATAATTTAAAATTCCCTTTAAAATTCATGTTATGATAAACCAGCACCCACATGTAATTAATCTAAATGAATAAAACTGACAAGGCTGGCTGTGAGCACTGGTTTTTGTAGGAATTTTTCTGTCCTACATGCACAGGGTTGTACCCTTAAACTACTTTGGCTTTGTTTTTAAGATGCATGCCATCAACACACAATGTTATCTGCTACTGCTAATCAACTAACATCCAGCCCCTTTACAATTAACACACCTCATTTAAAACCTCATGTTATTATTATCAGCCAATGTTTAGCATCTTTTAAAGTATCTGTGTCTTTCCAAGTGCAGCACCTTTTCAAGCCATTTCAGCACCTTTCAAAATTTTTGAAAAGAAAAAACTCACTTCAAAGGGGTGGGGAGGAGGTGGAGGCAGACTTGCAATTTTAGCAGCTCTCTCTTTTTCTATATCTAAGGCATGTTTCCGTGCATTTGCTCTCCTTGTTTATAAGAAGAAAAGGAACAGCAAGAAACAAGATATTCAAATCGGGCTTTGTACAAGGCTACATCAAACAAACAGCAAAGCACAATGCTTGGTATTTTTATTAGGCCTCTATTTATGAGATGCACTGAATCCAGAAAGGATGACACAGCTTTGAACTTTGAACTGCTGGCCAGGGTTGATGTGGACAGGACATTCTGGAGGGCTTTCATCCATGGGGTCACCGTAAGTTGGACACGACGTGACCGCACATAACAGCACCGATACGTCAGAGTACACATGAGCAGGAGTGGGACTGGGATGCCCAGCACATCACCTCTGGGCAACAATGCACCCACAAAGTCATTCACTAGCATCCACGCAGCTCTCCCTCTCTGTTCCCTTTATCGCATCTCTCACTCTCACCTCCCCACTACTGCCATTGCAACGGAAGAGTCCAACGGGAAGGCCACTTTTGCATGCCTTTGTTCTTTTGCCTCTTCTCTATGGCTGGGCTTTCTTTTCCTCCCCAGCATAGCTTTTATTTTCTGTTTTCTCTTCTCCTCTTAATTGCTTTTCCTTCCCTTCCCCGGCCACAGCAGCCATTTTGTGATGGCACCGACAAAAGGTGCTCAGACTTTCAATTGGGCTACAGGAATATCCTTATATACCACAAAGAATGCACCTCATTTTTGTTGACTCTGACTCCCCTCTGTCAGGGGACAGCTTTCTGAAGCCTGAATACTTTTTCACTGAAAATCTTAAGGAACTTGTTTAATGCGATTAGACTAAACTGAAAGTCTGACAGAACCTAATGTTCCCCAACTAACTGTATACACTTATTGCAGTAGTTACTTGCAGTCCAATCCACAACCCAATTAACCCAAGTATTTGAACCGAAATCAAGTCCAGCCTTAATTATTTCAAAGGACAAACTAATTTAAACTACACATTTTAACTGAATTGTTTTAAATGCTGTTATGCAATGTTAAGAACAAACTAGTTATGTGGCCTGTCTTTTTTATGCAAAACTGTGGTTTGATAAACTGTTTAATGGATTGTTAATTGTTGATATGTACTTCATTATAAATTATCTCCCTCCCACTATTAACTGTTGTTAATACTTAAACTTTTTTTCAGTTTGATGTAAGCTTCCTCAAGCATGTGGGAAGGAAGCACAGAAACAAAATTGACTTCAGAATCACAGAACAGTAGAATTGGAAGGGGCATTGGGTCATACCCCTTGCTCAGTGCAGGACTCCAAGCTAAATATCCCATGAAATGCTGGTTTGACTCAGTGATCCATCCCCTGAGCAGAGTTATGCTCAGAATGGTTCTACCAATGGAAAAGTGAAAGATTTTTGTCCAATCCTTCTGCTTCCTGCAGCACAGCAGTACTTCCCCCACTGTTCCAGAGGGTCCCCCCAACACTCCTACACAGATTGTAGAAGAGTGCAGGTGCTGCAAGGCAAAAGGGGAAATCAATCACAAAAAACCACTTCTTCCATCATACCAGTGGAAATGCTCCATCAGGTCAGAACAATGCTGGCCTTTATTCCATAGCAGGCAAAATTCAAGATCCAGCCCATTAGCTGAATCGAGTTGTTACTGGAAACATGTCATTCATCATAGATAATGTAATTCGCTGTTTCTAAAATCTGCTCAGCATGAGTCTAGTAAGAGACAAAGATCTAAGCATAACACCAGTCCAGCCAGATTTATGGTCTGGGCAGCAACTTCAGTTATCCATATAGGAAACAAGAATTCTAAGTACCGACTGCTAATATGGCTATTGTAGGGCCCACATCCTACCATCCATTTACTGTGGAGCAGTGTGACTTCACAGAATAGTAGAGTTGGAAGGGGCCATGAGGCCATCGAGTCCAACTCTGTGCTGTTGCAGGACACCATGTTACACCATCCCACTCAGATGGCTGTCCAGTTTCTTCTTGAATTTTTCTAGTGTGAGAGAGACCACCACCTCTCTAGGCAGCTGGTTCCACTGTCGTATTGTTTTGACAGTGAGGAAGCTTTTCCTGATATCTAGTTGAAATCTGGGTTGCTACAACTTGAATCGATTATTGACTTCTGAGTGAAAACACTCATAATTGTACTGAGTGGACAACACTCCAAAACATTGCAGTGTATCTGTAGAAATGTTAAAGCTATGAGACAGTAATATCTTTCAGAAAACACCATTTCAGGTTTGTTATGGACTGCCTCCACAAGTAGCTTGTGTAACAGAAAATAACTTCCACTCATGCACAAGCACACGAACCATTCCTTCTCCAGCCTCAACTCAGAAGAAGCTTCTCAGACTGCAAAGGTGAATACCGAAAAGCCTTCACTCTCATCATACTAGAAGCAATCCTAAATATCCTAAACAAAATGCAAGAGTGCTTTTCAGACTGAGAAGTAAAGGCTCAATTTTAATGTACAGGTTGCAACTCTTACCATGTTTTCTCCCTCAGCAACTTCTCCTTTCGATTTTTCTGCTCCTGCAGTGCTTCCTTGTGCCTCTTCTCTGCTCTTTGCCTCCTTTCCTCTGCCTGCTTTGCCAGTGTTTCTAAATCAGGTTCCTTCAAAATAAAATGTAGTATTTGTTAAGCAGGTGCCATAGGTTCAATATAATGCAATCCCAAAGCAGTTCACAAATAATGAGGCAGAAATTAATTTTGCCATAACAAATGTATTTCAAATGGGTTACTTCAAAAGAATTGTGCAATTTACATTCTACTCTTCCACACCAAATTTGTCTAAAACTAGGGAAGAATACAGATTCTAATGTGCTAGCAAGGTAAGCCTCCCTTTCATGAATATGACATTCACCAAAATCTAGACCTCTCTTTGTTGCAGTTCTTCATTTAAAAAGCTTCCAAAGCTATTAGGCGCATTCTAGGGAGAGACTTTGTCAGCCTACAAGTCAATGTACTAGAGGCACCTTTTCATGGGGATCTGTCCTATTCCCACTGTTAGTAACAACACTTGTCTTGGACCATTACATGCTTTATAAGACGCTATTTAACTTGAATAGTGATGGAACAAGTCCAACCCATGCTACCTTTAGCAAAATACTTAAGAGAACTGGACAATTACTACATAACCCTGTTCACACTGCTCAAAAGTTCCTTTGAAAACAAGCACTTTGTTCTTGTCCAACTACTGGTGTCACTCATCCATGCAGCTGTTAAGATTTCCTAATAGATTAGGCTAAATGTTCTGCAAAAAGAAGGGGGGGGTAGGAAAAATCTTTGCAAATCCCATTATTCCTCACAACATGCCCCCATCCATGATAACATCATAAATTTAAATGGCATTCATTAGTAAGTAGCTGCCTTTTCAATATACAAATTCTTCACAATTATGGTTTCACGTTCTAGAAGTTAAATTCTAATAAATTGAGTAGCATAACCCAAACAAAATAGAAGTCTGTAGCATGACTGATCACTCCCTACCTTGCACCTGCTGTACATTATTCATGTGTTTAGTTTTATTAACCTGTTCACATGTCATCCATAAGTATGAGCAAAAGGATTCCACAACTTTCAGTATTCTCCAAACTGCATTGCTGATTGAAGAATGTTGGGAATTAAAGGCCATTTCCATGGCTAAACATGTATAACAGTGCACTCTGAATTACTCTAGAGGAGTCTGATTTGCTATGTAATTTTCTTTACACGTATACTGATATGAAAAAGTGGCAACATGCATCAACTTCCTTTATGCTTCATTAATATACCACCCAATAGCTAACACATACTCCAATATATTCATTAGTACATGACTACAGACATAACTAAAATATATAATTTTCGTTCTGTAAATATCTCAACAGTCTTGATTGTGATAGTATCACAACAAGCATTTACCTACATTTTCCTTTGCCTGCCTATGTCCTTCTCCTATAGCTCTTAAGCTTGACTGATAAAGCTTTTCCAAAGCTCTAATCTTTTCATCTTGCGCTTTCTGCCATTCTGCCTTCAGTTCTTCTGCCAACAGATGCAGGTGTTCTTCTCTTCGCTGCTTGACATCTTGCCTTATCTGCAAAGCAATATTCCTCTCCTGCTCTCTAACCTGGAGGGAAAAATGGTTTGTCAATGATTTTGCAGAAGTCTGTCCTGATTTTTACTGGAATCCATCTTCCTCCTTTCCAAAACCATTTAAAATAAAACTTATGCTTGGTTTACTGGATTTCCAAAATGCTACGGGGGAGGGGGCAGCAACAAATAAGGAAAATATAGAGGTACTGGTAAAAGACTGACTTGTAAGTCATACCACAAGTCAGTTCAATGAATGTAGGATACACAGCTGGTCCACATAAAGAGTATCATGCCAGTCCACTCAAGGGGAAAATCCAAAGGGAATGGCCCAAGTACTTCTCTGGTTGTGTCAGAATTATTTACTCAGCCTTACATATAATTCTGCAAAGGTTACTAGCTTAGAAATATTTTTCCTGGTTTGCTGCCACCTACATATCTGTGATCACATATTTAAAGCCTAAGAGAATAAAGGAAATCAGATTTATAGTTTTCCTTCCAGGGTCACCTAGTGGTGAAAGGCAAGGGAGAAAGAGCACAGAAGCATGGAAATGTCTATGATGCACACGTTACAGAGTCATTAAAATAGATGAAAAATTTAAGACTTACTGTATTTTTCCATCTATAAGATTGCCCCATGTATAGGATGCCCCCACTTTTCTTACTGATCCCTTAGCAGCAAGCTGCTGCATGTGCGCACCCACCGCCTTGCCCCCTCAAGCGCACCCGTCCCCGCGCCAGTCTCTCCCGAACGTGCCCATGCCCGCCTCCCCCCAGCGCACCTGCGCCAGTCTCCCCCCCACCGCCAAGCACGCCCACAGTTCTCTTCTAGGCCTGTGTATAAAACGCCCCTCCATTTTTAGGTAAATATTTTAAAGAAAAAATATCACCCTATACACGGAATAATACGGTAGCTACAATTAAAGTTGGTCTGCAGATATTTATATGAAAAATATATACTGTTACAAAATATATACATACATGGGGAGCAACTTGTTTTTTAAAACAACTAGAAAAAGAGGAAATGTTTGATTATAGAATGGGATTACTTTAGGAAGCAATAATTCCCAACTGTCCTAGTAGGAGCCTACCAGCAATACCAAATACTGCCTTGAGTATCAAAAACTTGATTGCTTGGATTTGGTACATGCATAGGCTTTAGATAAACTCATACCTATATGTAATTGGCACTTATAGGTTTGACAGTGGGGTGAATGTAAACATTCTGGCTATTTTGCTGCGGGACTTAATGTGCTGGATTTGGCCACCCAAGTTCAAATCCCATCTATCCATGCACTTAATATTGCTCCAGATTCTTTGTTTTTCTTTTAAGAACGAAATACAAAGTAAAACCATAAGCAATACTATGAGTTTATTAGGCAAAGGGTGGCATACAAATGAAATTATAAATGCAAATGTAGGATAGCACCAAAATGTGAAGCTACTGATTTCAAAAGGTAAAGGGGAGACTATATAGTGGCAGTATGGAGAGTGAGAACCTTCTCCTTATATTGAGGCTATTAAGGAGTTGATAAAAAAAATCCTGTGTAAGAGGCTCATCATAATGTTGCAGAAATTGTCTTATTCGGAAGAGTCCACAAAGCCATGGTCTCCAGGATCCTACTCTCTTCGTAAGTGACCTTGTACTGCAGCACCATAGTAATCACAGGCCATTTTCTGCTCCACTCCCAAACTTGGATCAGCATCCTGTACAAAGCTTTGATAATCTGATTCTGTGCAAACTCTCTCAGCAGCATTATGACCAGAAAAGTCCCTGCCACACACTCATTCCCAACAGTGGATGTGGAGTGTGGTGCTTGCTTGTTAAGACACTGGCTGCTTTGTTGTCACCACATCAAACGTTCAGCTGCACAAACAATTCCAGGCCTTCCTTCCAACTTTAGAGCAGGAATGTGAAAGAGGAATTGTTGTAAAGCTGTAAACGCCTGCCCACCCACTTCCGCAAATCCAGGTTTGAGAATAGACTTGGGGCTCACACACAGAGGGGCAGCACTCACCACGGCTAATGAGAATGTGGAAACCTGCTCATGCAACTGGCTAAATGAAGGTCATTCCCAGCAATGCAAACAGACCTGTTGCAGCCTTAATTTCCTTCTTCTTTCGTATTCTTCTCTCAACAGTTGAGCTTCTTCATTAGGACTCAGTCTAAGTCTCCCTGCTTTTGTTACTTTCTTTTTCATTTCAGGATGCATTTGATATCCTATGCTTCAGTAGCAAAGCAAAAGAGAGCAGAAATACATTTTTCCACTATTTCTTGTTGAAGTTAAAAAGCAAAATTAACAAGTATCTGTAATATGCACATTAAAAAGAACTTCGACACTAATGGTATGCAAGTCATGAAAATCTATGACGTTCAGGTGTAAGGCAATTGTCTCAATGAAATAAAATTCAAGTTCTTTTTACAATTTTTACTGTTAGTCACAGTTTGGTGATCATCTCAGCATTGTACACACACATCTATATCTAACAAAAAGCTAAACATGTTAGACATAAAGCATTTTGCAAGGACAACACTCCATTTGTTTCATTTAAAGGATATAAAGAAAGTAGATAGCTTCTACCTTTTCAGAAGGAATGTTTTTTAAAAGTAATAATGTTCACAAAAATATAGAAAGTATAATGAATGTGGGGTTTGACTGGTTGTCATCATACTATTCAGTTTCTCAGGCACACTAACTTGTTCAAATTTCTCATTGTCATCTTTGCAGTTAGAAATGTCATAAAAACAACTTTAAAGCTTTACAAGAGGATTGTAAACATTGCAATCATCACAACAATACAAACAATTTTGGAGGCGTATGATCCCCACAATGTTATCACTCTCACACGTGTTCTGTCACTCAGGAAGACAAATAGGCCCTGGATTCAATATATATATTTTTAAGAGAAATGTTCTGCATAAGTTGCTTAAAAGAAACCCACTTAGGGTTTGTACCATCTCCAGTGGATAGAATTGGATATCGTTTAATCAATAAGCAGAATTCAAGAATTTAATCCATCTTTCACACAAAACATATTCAAACAAGACCTCCTTAAGAATCCTCTAGCCTTATTTTTAAAAAAACAGACATTTGATTTGAAATAACAGACCTAAGCACTGATACATCACTCTCCAAAATAGACAAGCACACTCTTTATTACTGCCCTAATGCTCCAAAATGATGGCTCCTGCATGAACTTGCAACTAACTGATATTAATTATATCAATGCAAAATTGGCTCTAGCTTTTAAGACAAGGTAGGCCTCAATTATTTTCCAGTGAAAACAGCAGTCTGTTTGCTGCCTTAGACTAGCTATGGGCAAGGTCTACTTGGTTTTCAATTAGAACGTTAATGTCCACCAACTGAAGCAAAGACTGAAACGGTGGTATGAGGTAGACCTAGTTACCTGGTGTATGCCAGTGATTGTTTGGGCTGTGCAGAACTGATTATTGTACCCCTTGAGCTATGTGCTACTGGCATACACAACAGCAAATCCACATTTCAATTACTACAGCTTAAGAAGTTGTATTAATGTTAGTCTTACTTACAGGAGACCCACTGAAAAGAATGGCACCTACGTCAGACTAATTTGTAACTCAAAAAATCCAGTAGCCATTTTAAAAAGAAAAAACTCCTACCTTTCCTGATAAGGAGAGTCAAAAATTGCTTGTTGATCTGCTGCAAATTATCCAGTGACCTACTAGTAAATCCGGATCTACTTTCTCTTCCACTCCTGCCTTTGACAGATTTTTCTGA
Organism: Varanus komodoensis; assembly: GCF_004798865.1. Lineage (NCBI taxonomy): Eukaryota > Metazoa > Chordata > Lepidosauria > Squamata > Varanidae > Varanus > Varanus komodoensis. Next base: position 56,322,103 of record NW_025335941.1, read on the forward strand.
GGACAGCAGAAAGGGGAAACAAACTCAGGTGCCACAGGCATACTGTAGAAACACAAGGATATAGCCTTTTCTATAATATGTGCAAAAGGAAATACACCTTTTCAAACACATTTACATAGAAGTGAGTACTGCTGTGCTCAACAGAGCTTAGTGCACGCCCCGTTACACTGACTAGTAAGTGCCACTGAGTCAACAGAAGCTACTTCTGAGAAAACATGCATAGGATTACTCTGCTTGCCTCTAATAAGCCTTCTTAGAATTGTACCTTTTTCTTGTTGAAAAAGAACTAATTCAATAACAATTCTAAAATCTGTATGAGCTTTGGCTATTGGTGTGTTTGAATTAAAAATTAAACTGGCAATAAATGCACTTTATTTGTTTAAAGCAGGGGTGGATAACTGCTGGCCTGAGGTGACCAGGTCTGAGGGAACTTGTGTGAGGCCCTATCCACCCCAAGCCCTACTCACATGTAAGGCAGCAGGGAGAGGAAAGCCTAATCAAAGATAACTGCAGGGATTCTCAAATCACATATAGGGCTGGATCCAACACTTCCATCTTCAAAGAGACCCGCTGAAATCAATGGGGAAAAAGTTAGTTGTCATTATGTTAATTCTTATCAGCGGGTTTATGCTGAATATGGCTATATCTAGATCCAACCCTTTATACCAGGGGTTCTCTGGGCAACATTGGAAGAAGAAAAATTGTCTTGGGTCACACATTAAATACACAGACACTAACAAAAGCTGATGAGCAAAAAATTAAAAAAGAATTAAAGTCTGTGCATAATTTTTGTGATATCTGCCACCACCATGCATACAAATAGCAAGAGCATATGTACATTTATTTTATGTGACATTGCAGCACAACATTTGCTTTTTATTTAAGCAACATTTTAAATGCTAAATACAATTGAATTTTATCTGGCCAGGGCGGCTTATTTTATAATGTGTGTTTTAATTAAGATTATTTTATATGGATATTTTAACTTATTGTTTTATCTATGTTGTAAGCCGCCCCGAGGCTTCGGCGAATGGGGCAGCATAAAAATGTTTTAATAAATAAATAAATAAATAAACATTGTCACCTACAAAGTTCATGCTTGAGAACTGCACAATAGTTACCCAAAAAAATTACAAAAAACCCTCAATGTTTTAAGTAAGTTTACAATTTTATATTGGGCTGCATTCATAGCCATCCTGGGCCACATGTGGCCTGTGGGCCATAGGTTGGACAGCCCTGCTTTATACTTAACATCTATAACATCTTAAAAGGTAAAGGTTTCCCCATAACATTAAATCCAGTCGTGTCTGACTCTAGGGGGCAGTGCTCATCTCCATTTCTTCGCAGAGGGAGCCCGTGTTTGCAGACAGTTTCCATGGTCATGTGTCCAGCATGACTAAATCCCAAGGCTCACAGAATGCTGCTGCCTTCCTACCAGAGTGGTACCTATTTGTCTATCTTTATTTGCATGCTTTCAAACTGCTAGGCTGGCAGGAGCTGGAAGAAAGCAACGGGAGCTCACTGTGTTGCAGAACTGCTGACCTTTCAATGGATAAGCCCAGATGCTTAGCAGTTTATGCCACTGCACCATTAATGTCCCTTTAACATCTATATACAAGCTAATTCATACACATTATCCCTCAAAAGCACTACACACACTGAAAACTGCTGGAAAAAAACAAAAACAAAATACCAATGAAATGTCTACCTTGATTCTGAACTGTTTTATTCAGAAGTTACATTGGGTTTAATATTATTAACACTCTCATAGCAACATAAAGTTCTGCGGCAGCTTAAGAAGTTAGAAAGTTATCATGTAAGCTTTTATTTCAATGAAGAGACTTCAAAGTTGTCCTGAAAACAGTAACTCATGAGTAATAAAACATTTCTTTAAAGTGCAAATAATTCAATAGCCTATGTTCTCCTCTGTCAACTCACCTCTTCCCTTTGCTTTGGTGCAAAGTTCCCAGTTTGTTTGAAAACTGAATTCTGTACTGGCACACAAGAGAAGGGGAAGGTGCACACCTCCATTGCTTATTCCTGCTTCACCAAAGTTTATGAATTGGGAAAAGTACACTCACATTGGGAATAGCTAAAACAATGCTATTTTAGCAAATTAACACAAAATTGTTTTTCTATTCCTTAATGAGCCCAGCTACCCCTGAAGGCTTTTTCCACTGCAACACACACTGCAGCTTCCCATAGTTTCCACAGTGCATTTCAGACGTTCCCTCCTTCATTTTTGCACCAAAAATGAACCTAATTTTGTCTCTTTTCTTCCATAAGCTTCAATAGGCCAAAGCGTACTTCATCAGATTCTGAGTAAAGAAAGTACACTAGGAGTTTGTTGTATATTGTCACCATCCATATTTTTCATATATGCAATGCTCACACTCTTTCATAGCGGGCACTTTCTGTATTTCATTGCCTTTTGACGCCACACTTTAGCATTTATGTTACATCCTTAAAACTAATGTAAATTATTGCCAATGGAGGATAACAAGCATTAAGCAAAGCAAACTCTACATAAAATCTTATGTCACAATACATCCACTAAATCTGAACGTGCCACAGGATTCTTTGCTCTTTTTTCTGCAACAGACTTACACAACTACCATTTTGGAAATCAATTCTTTTGCATAATTACGTTGACATTACCAACATCACTACTGAATATGAAGAATGGGTATTATTATGATGACAATTTTAAGAAACCCTGGCTATATCGCCATCCTATAGTTGGCAAAAAGGCTATACTGTAAAACCCTGCAACAGCCAACTATTCTCATTTTAGAGAACGTAACTTCTTTACTTTGTTGTTGTTAGTTGTGAGGTCGTGTTCAACCCATCGCGACCTCATGGACAACACTCCTCCAGGCCTTCCTGTCCTCCACCATCCCCCGGAGTCCACCTAAGCTCACGGCGGCTGCTCCAGTGACTCCATCTAGCCACCTCATCCTCTGCCGTCCCCTTCTCTTCTTTTGCCTTCAATTGCTCCCAGCATTAGGGTCTTCTCCAGTGAGTCCTTCCTTCTCATTAGGTGGCCAAACTTCTTTACTACTTATTTTATTTTAGTACATTTATACCCCATCTATCCTGCAGGAGGAAACCCTAACCGCAACCCTGCCGAAAGCTCAGCAGAATGGTCCTTTCCCTCTTTAATCCTCACAACAACCCTGTGGAGTCCGACAGACTGAATTCCAACCCCCCAATAAGCTCCACGGCTGAGTAGGCACGCCAAACAGCCTTCCACAATCAACTCCTACAACGACATGTTGGCCTACAACTCCCATCGGCCCTAGCCAGCACATAGAGTGGTGATGGGAACTGTAGTCCAGAATGCTTGGAGGGCACCATGTTGAAGCCTCCTTTAACCACTACATTAGGGGACCTCACATTATCGAGGGAGAAAAGGAGGCACTCCCACACGCTGGGCCCGGATAAGCCTGGCCTGAGTGGGCAAGCTGAGAGGCCTCGTCCACCCACTCCTGCGACCCACGCGAGCTGCACGACCTACCATCCCCCCCACGCCTCGTGCGTCGTTGGAGATGCCTCTCCAAGCCGTTTCCTCGCAGCTTTTGCCTGAGGTCGCCGCTGCCGACGTCATATCCGCCCACTCAAACCGCCCGCCCGCTCCCCACTCACCCAAACACACAGGCGCGGGAAACCGGGCGGGCTCTGGCGACCAAGATTTATTCTACGCATGCGTACACCTGGGCCAGGCAACGTCTCATCGGGGATATGCGAGAGAAAGCTTGACATTACGCATGCGTAACAGAAGAAAGGCCGGAAGAGTGCTTTTGCCCCAGCCCGTAAGGGGGCGGAAGCGCGCATGTGTAGCAAAAAGGGGGCGAGAAACCACTCTCAGCCCCACCAATAAGAGAGGAAGCGAAAGTTTGAAGTACGCATGCGTAGCAGTTGGAGCTGGTTTCAGCTTGGGGTGAATACTTTTAAAGGCTATTTTATGCAGCAACTTTTTTCTCAATTAGTATTTGCTTCTGTTTTCGCTGAATGCGAGCGTACTGGTTATGCAGGGGCAGTTCTTAATTCCTGTTTAATGCGTGTACAGAATGCTGGGGGTGTTTGTGTGGGTGTGCAGCCTGGTGCCCGCCCCCCAACCTGCTACCTCCAGGTGTGTTGGGAGTGCAATTCTTAGCATCTTGTTTGAGAATGACTGGCTGGGGATGCTAGGAGTTGTAGTCCCAACTCACTTGCAGGGCTCCAGATTGGGGGGACTCTGGTGTAATGTAAGGGGCGTGGTCTTGTGCATGGGCAATCAGGAGCATATTAGAAAGGTCGAAGGCAATAATTGTATCCTTTATTCCAGGCGTTCTGTAAGCTTTCTACTGGCATTGATTAATAAGGGATCCTTAAATATTTGTGATGGAAACCCTGGGCATTGCAAAGGGTCCTACGCTCCAGGAGGCATGCTAGGGTTTCTTGTGGGGATTGGTTGAGTGTCTGACTGTTAACACATGGATTTACAACATAGCCTAAAATATTTCTTGCAGTTCTTCCTGAGACCCTGTGTTTTTGCAGGGGAAGTGGCCTGGAAACAGGCTTTCATGAAGCTCTCCAGACATTGCTAATATTTTGCTAGAGGAGTGTCATCTTTTTGAGGAGTGACTGTCCAGGGTGTCTGATGTATGGCCACTGACAAACTAGAACAGGGCCTTCTCTGTGATGGCACCACAGCTGTAGCCCTGCCTAAGGAAACTTTTCTCACTCCTTCTTTCTTGTTAGTCATCAAGTCCAAGAGCCCTCTCCAAATGGATTTGGGACCATTCTGGTTAATTTTTGCTGTGAATCTGCTATTTACACTAACATTGATACTCCTTCTTTTTGTTGAATGTCTTTTACAAGTTGGTATGTTTTAACATTGTCTATTGCTCTTTAATATATTTTGTTAGCTTACTTAGAAAGGTAACTTGAAAAGGGGTTTACAAGAAAGTCATAAGTTCTTTATATTATTATTTATATAATATTTATATTATTAACCTGTATTGTAAATTATTTCAGGACTGCTTTTTTCAGTAGGAAGCAATGTATAAACGTAACACCAGTGCAATCTTATGGCTGCTAATGTTGCCTAGACAGCGACAGGACAGGGCAGAGTCCCAGCTCTGACCTCCAGAATGCATTCTGAGGATGGAGATGGGATTCCAATCATGAAGCACCTTCCTTATCCCTGACACAGTTTTTTCTACTCAGGCTGCTGCTTTGAAGTTTGAAGTGCAACTTTGGAGCTTCCGTTCGTGGGAGGAAGGGTATTTTCCAGGGAGAGGAGGAGTGATACCTTGCTGTGGTGTGAGGAATCATAGTGATGCATCAGCCCCTTCTTTCAAGCAATGGTACAGATTGTCAGAATCAATAGCTCCATGTCTTGCATGGTGGAAGAAGCTTCCATCCCCTGCTGTGCTCCATTGATTGCCTCTAATTCTCCACTACCTTAAGTGAACAGTGCCTGCAAACCATGACATTAATGATCATGTCTGTTGTAGAAACCCAGAACTCCCTGCCATAACAGGTGGGATTAGGACCCACCTACAGCGTGTGCAAAAGTACCATGAAAAGAACCCCACCGTTACTTTTGTTAGGTAAGTCTGTTCATACTGAAGCTTGAAAGTCTACTTGTGCTGTGAACCTTAATTAATAAATATAAACTTGTGTGCATTTTTGTGGGAGCTAGTTCCATTGTACTCAAAAGGTCTTGCTCCCGAGGAGACATATATAAGATCGCACTGCCATTCTGCATTTATGTACATAATTATTCAAAGGCAAGCTGCACTGCATTTAATGGGGCTTATGGCCAGATACTATCAGTTTACAGCCTCAGAGTGAAATAATTCCAGTGGTAAATATTTGCCATTTTAGAACTTATGGGCTGTGAAGGGCATTTTGGCCGGCATTCATTCATAGGGTCACCATAAGTTGAAAATGACTTGATGGTACATAGCCGCAGCTATGCAGTCCTGTGGCACCAACATCTTCCCTCCCGGTCCTAAGGAATCCCCATGAGATGCCAACTGACCTCAGAGTCCCAGCTGGTGCAGTTTTTTCTGAGGCACGTTTCTAAGGTGGGCGCTGGAACTCCAAATTCTCTTACTGCCATCTAGTGCGGGGGTCCCCAGCCCCCGAGCTGTGGACCAGTGCTGGCCTGTGGCCTGTTAGGAGCCAGGCTGCAAGGCAGGAGGTGAGCTGTGGGCTAGTGAGCAAAGCTCCATCTGCTTTTGCAGCTGCTGCCCAGCACGAGCATCACTGCTGGGAGTGGCTGCAAATACAGACTCTCTCTGGGGCCCTTTGGGGTATCGGGCCCCAAAAAGAGGAGGGAGTGCTGCAGGAGCAGCAGAGCCAGGGGGCAGGGAGCACGGAGAAGCCGGGGGAGGGGGCGTGTGCAAGCGGCAAGGGAAGCGGGCAAGGGCTGGGCTTCAGGGCTGCAGATCAGCAGGGGGAGGCCCCACTAATTCTGCATTATGGTGAGGTATATCATTATTTCATTCTATATCACAGTGTAATAATAATAATAGAAATGAAGTGTACGATAAATGCAATGCACTTGAATTATCCACAAAGCTGGTCCATGGAAAAATTGTCTTCCATGAAACCAGTCCCTGGTGCCAGAAAGGTTGGAGACCACTGATCTAGGGTTGGATCTAGGGTTGTATTCTTAGTGTACTGGGCACTACAGAAATGCATGATTAACCTCTAACTGCTCCAGTTCAGGAGCAGCACTTCCAGTAACATCGCTAAACAATTTCCTTTTTGTTTATATTTTTAACTTTCTTGGCCTTTAATATTGTACTAAAACTTCTTTGGCTCACAGCCATCCCTCATTGATACTCTGCCTCTCATTTTGTTGAGTGGAGTGGAGATGGTCCGCTTCTGTTGTCCTGCTGAAACTTCATGGATGCAATCCAAACAAATTAAGCCCTTTGAAAGCTCATTATCTGAATAGACAAGGCAAGTGTATATTTAAATTTCTTCCACGAAAATCTGTGGAGCTCCAAACTGCTTGCTTTTGGCTAGATTGTGTGCCATGGGTATTGGTGGTAACCATTTATTATTTTATAAAGCATCTGAAATTTTCTACCTGCTGTATGCAAATGTAGAAAACAGCATAGTTCCTACTTCACTGTAGAAGGACAAAGACATTGGAAAGGAGCAGGTATAAAAACAAATTCAGATTCTACAGTAATTTCCTTATCCCCTTCCCTTCCAGTAATGCGCTTTTTTATTTTTCTGTTACAAGTGTTGATAGTTTTGTGAAATCATGTTTATTCTATGATGTGGGGATAACTTTAATTGAGCCTTTGTGCAAGCAAATTGTGGCTCTGTGTTTGTTTTACATACTATTTTCTTGGAAGAAAGGAAGGGTACTTGACAAACCAGTAAATAAAAATGTTGGCCTACAACTCCCAGCAGCTCTACCTGGCATAGCCAGTGCTGAGAAATGATGGGAACTGCAGGCCAAAACACAGGTTTTCCGTTCCTACTGTACATTAAATTCTCTCCACCTGAGGGTGGGCATGTCTTGCTTCCATCTGGGCTTTTCTGTGGCTTAGTTCCCTGTTGCTTTAAGTAGGAGGAGTCTGCCAGCAACACCTGGTGCATGTTTCCTGTTTATAAGCTCCTTATCTTGTAAGACCAAACATCAGGATGGGGAGTTTGCCATGTCTGAATCCTCACTGTGAGATGATTTCGGAATGGTTTGATATAAGGAAGCCTAAAGCAAAGCACATCAGAGGGAAACCTCCAGTGTTGTGTATGTGAGCTGATGGGATCTGAATTGATGAAAGTAACTGGCCAAGAAAGAGCTGTTGAGGTTATGATGGGCAGCTGGATGAAACTGTTGACTCAGCATTTGAAAGCTGCAAAAAGGGCAAATTGCATGTTCTGTGTACTTAAATGTAAGTAGAGAAGGAAATTAAAGTTGCCAAGTTCTTACTCCTTTTATTCAAATCTATGACGCAAACACACAGAGTACAGGGTACATGCCTGTGAAAGGACATAGTAGTGTTAGAAAAAGGGCATCTCGAAGGATCAGTGCTCCTGTGAGGAGAGATTATAATGTCTGCGATTGCTTAATTTAGAAAAAAGGGTGTGCTAAGGGGAACTTGTGTATGATCGTGCACAATGATGAGAAAGTGGATAGGGAGACCAATTTTTTTCCTTTCTCTCCATCCGAAAACCCAAAGGGTTCATCCCATGAAGTTGATTGGTGGCAGATTCAGGACAGATAAAAGGAAGGATTTTTTTTCCCCCTCACAGCACATAATTAAACTATGGAATTCACTCTCATAATATGCTGTACCGGCCAGCAGTTTGTATGCATTTAGAAAGGGATTGTGTTGTGAGCGAGGTGTTTCTTCCCCAGCAAGACACTCTCCAGCACTTCCTGTAAGCATCTTTATTCTACATAGAAGTCTAAGCATACGCAAGTCTCAGCATACACAAAGTGAGATGTTGAACTCTCTCTGTCCCCCTTTACCCAAAGCTTTGCTGTGGAACCAGGCACCTGCGTTCCACCTTCTGAGTCCCTAGTTAGACCGGCCTGTGGCTGTACCAATGGTCCTTTGGGTCCACATCCTCAGGAGACTGGCATTCTCCATCTGAGAGACTACCCATTTCCAAATCTCCTTCCTCAGGATGTTTTTGCTTCTTCATTTCCACAGGCAGGGGGACTGGGCCCCATGGCTGTCCTTGAACTACTTACATCCAGAGCAGGCTCTGACTGGAACTGAGAAACTGGGACTGCAGGTGCAGGTTGGTACATTTCAACAACAATTCTATTATCAGAGTTCAGGCTCTGAGCTCCAACTGGGTCAGCCAACTCCACTCCATCCTCGGACTCTGAGCTATCAGTCCCACCAAAACAGTCAGCTTCTTGTGTGCACCTGGGAATCTTGCCAGAGTGCGTGCATGACAGATTGGACAAATTCATGGTGCTAGGATTATCAATGGATACTAATCCCAGTGGCTCCGTGCCAGTATCAAATTTAGTATGCCTGTGTGCACCAGTTGCTGAAGAACATAGGCTTGGAGGGTGCTGTTGTACTCCTGTGTCCCCTTGGTGGGTTTCCCATGGGCAGCTTGTTGGCCACTCTGTGTACAGAATGCTGGACTAGGTGGACCCTAGCTCAGCATGGTTCTCCTACATTCTTACATCCTAAACACAAGATTCATTGGACCCTTGATGATTCTTGCTTGCTATCCTCTTCTTTCTTTTCTCCAGGGCTTGTCTCAGTCGGAGAATGAGCAATCAAAAGAAGGCGGTGTATGCAGAGCAAACTACAGGTCTTGACCAGTTTGGCCCTGATATCATTGCTGAAGCCAAGAGGCTGTTTGAGAAGAAATTCAAGTACTCCAAACCACCACACAATGAATGGCAGCTGCCAGACTCCAACCTGGTTTTCACTTGCAACCATGAAGAGTTCAGCTCCCTTGTCGCCCTGAAGGATTCCATGAATGAAGTCAAGAACAGGCTGAGTGATAAGAAATTGGATGAATGGCATCAGCACACATCCTTCACCAACAAAGCGGGGAAAATCATTGCTCATATCAAGAAATCTGTCAACGCAGAGTTGTGTACCCAGGCTTGGTGCAAATTCCACGAGGTCCTGTGCACCTTTCCGCTGCTCTCCAGTGACGCGCTTCAGAATGGAGAACTCAACTCGGTTCATCTCTGCGAAGCGCCTGGCGCTTTTATAGCCAGCCTTAACCACTATCTCAAGTCCCACCGCATCCCTTGTGATTGGAATTGGGTAGCCAATACCCTGAACCCCTATCACGAAGCCAGCGACACGCTGATGATGATTGCGGATGACAGGCTCATTGCAAACACTTTGCCCTGGTGGTATTTTGGTCCCGACAACACTGGGGATGTCATGTCCCTGAAACATCTCACGGGGCTGCAGCACTTCATCAGCAACATGGCCACCATTCACCTGGTCACTGCTGATGGAAGCTTTGATTGCCAGGGCAATCCAGGAGAACAGGAATCGCTTGTTTCCCCTTTACATTATTGTGAAACCGTCACTGCTTTAATGACGCTTAGCTCTGGTGGCTCTTTTGTTCTGAAGATGTTTACTCTGTTTGAACATTGTTCTGTGAACTTGTTGTTTCTGCTGAACTGTGCTTTTGAGGAGGTGCATGTTTTCAAGCCGGCAACTAGTAAAGCAGGCAACTCGGAGGTTTATGTAGTTTGCCTTCGGTATCTGGGCAAGGAATCAATTCACTCACTCTTGTCCAAGATGATGCAGAACTTTGGGACAGAAATGGTCAAGAAAGCCCTTTTTCCCCAGCATGCAATTCCAGAATCTTTCCTTAAAGTCCATGAAGAATGCTGCTTGTTCTTTCACGGGCATCAGATAGAGACAATTTCAGAGAACCTCCAGCTCTTTGAGCACATGGATGAGAGGGACCAGACCAGACTAAATGCTCTCCGGGATTGTGCTGTAGAGTTGTTTTTGCAAAGGTTCCAGATGAAACCTATTTCCAGGACCAGCTGGCTGGTGAAGAAGCCCCATGCTGGCTGCAGCATGAACTCCAAATGGTGTGGACAGAAGAACAAATATTTTTGCACCTACAATGAAAGGAAGATGCTGGAGTCCCTCTCTTGGGAAAATAAAGTGACCCAGGGCTGTCTTAACCAGTGGCTGGAAGAACACTCTCTTGGTAATGCTGGGAAAAGATGTGTTTTAGAAGGGACATTTAATAACCTGGACTGTCACCTGTGGTACATCTTGGAGGGACGCAGGTTGCCAGGAGTTAAATGTTCTCCCTTTTGTGATGGTGAGGCCCTGAAGAGCCTCAATGAGGCCCTTGAGAATTCGTTCATTGGTCGAGCGAGTGTTGGTGCCCTCATGAGACTGAAGCAGCAAGAGTGCCCATCTTGCTATGTTCTTACAGGATCATTGGTACTGTCTGAGTTATTGGCCCTCATACAGTGCCATAAACAGGCTTCAAGTGAAGGTTGTAGTGGTCAGAGACAATGTCTGGTGGTTGGCCTACCATCTCTCTGTGATGCTGAAAGCAGTCCTGGCTTGAAAGTTAAACTCCTGGAGTCAGTCTTTCTCTCAGATTTCTCCTGCTCTTTACTTCATGATGGAGAGCCGAAATATCAGCTGCAGTTTCTGGAATGTCTCTTGTGTGTGTTTCCGCAGCTCCAGAAGGGAGATGCTTTGGTCCTGCCCGTTCTCTCCTGTTTTACGCGCATCATGGCTGGCTTAGTCTTCATACTGCACAGCTGTTTCCAGTGCATCTCTTTCACTTGCCCCACTGCATCTCAGCCCCTTGAAACCAGTGCTGTTTTGTTGTGTGTTGGCTACCAAGGTCTTCCTGACCCAGTTATCCAATATCTGCAGCAGCTAAGCAAGCTCATGAGGACGCTGCTTGGCTCGGATTCACCACAACAGGTCTTGCAGTTTGTGCCCATGGAACACCTGCTAAAGGGGTTGTTGCTGGACTTTCTTTGGGACCTAAATACTGCCATTGCAAAAAGACAATTGCACCTGATAATCCAAATTGAGCAGCAGCAAATGGAGTGTCCTCTTAGCTTGACACAATAGAAAACAACAACCTCTTTGATTTGCTTCAAATTCTCTGTCTTTCTTTTTAATCACTTTTAAAACTGTGAGACACAGCATTTTGTTGTGCCACATCCTTGAACTATCCTTGATGGTTTTAGCTTCTGCTTGTATGTCTTGTGAGCCTGTTGCAGGGAAAATACACTTTAAGTGATAGAAATCTTCCTCCTTCAGAAGCAGTTGATTTCGCCTGTTTAACTGCGCTAAATTGGTTTGCTGTCAAAATTGAGTGGCAAACTGCTGGGGTTTTTTTTCTTTTCTGGTGCCCCATGGAGGATAGCACACAAAAAGGAAGTTTAGAGGGTGAAAATGGCCTCAGCCCCAGGCATTGCCCAGCCCTGCTTTAAGCTGTATCTGAACTTGTTCAGAACTATCACACTCAGTGGAATTAGAGCTGTTTCTCACATGATTTCAACCCATTTGTTAATACACCAGGGGTTGTTAGCACAAATAGGAGTAAGCAAACTGCTTCCTGTATGTGTACCACTTCTGCTTTTCTCCACAGTCCATGATTGGCTTGTTTATAGATTGTGGTGCATGAAGTTAGAATGCAGTCTGCTGTGATGTTTATAGACTAAAAAGCCTAGTGATTAATCCATGGCTTGTTGGATTAACTGCTGAACCGTTTAGCCCCTGAACAGTCCAGCCATCTGGACTGTTTAGACTTCATACTCTGCAGCCTACAAAAGAGCTGATTGTATAGAGTGGAGTAAAAGTGGAAGAGACAGATGTGCTGTAGGCAGCACACATACTCTCTGCCACACATGCCGAACAGCCTGTGGTTTATTTAATTCATGGCTTGTTATGGACATACAGAAAAATAGGGCCAGTTTGCACTTGGCTCATCATGGGTTAAATAACACTTGCTGTAACCCAGGATAAGCTGTGGTGGGTACAGTCACCATTTTGATTAAAAGCCCATGATTGGGGATTGCACCAGGATGTACATTATGGGCTATTTGATGGTTAAAAGAGTCCTTACATAACCATATTACTGCCACATGTGCATAGTAAATCATTGGCTGGGTCTCTGCCAAGCAACCCATGCTGAAGAAGAAGGAAGATTGGTTGACCAAACCGACTTACGTGCTTGTTCAATTCATAAACTTTTATAGCTTGGTTGCATACAAAGGGGACACTTAAAGGACTGAAAACATCCCATCAACCCGAGTTCAAGTGAGTGTGTACGTGTCAAACACTTCTTTGGTATCTGATAAAATAATGTTCCCGTTTTGGTGACCTCATCCAAGGAAATTACAAGCATGACCAACCTTCCAGTTGTATCAGGCCCTTCCATTTCTGGATTGCCCTTCTGCATTGCTCCTGAACAGCCATGCTGATGCTACAATTCAAGTGGATATACAGGAAGACCTGTATTGATCCCAAGAGCCAATTAAGGTGGATCCACCAGCCCAGGACATGCGGCGGGTTACTCTATAACAGGAGTTGGCTTTGGTTCTTGCCCCCTGCCCTTGCAAAAAGATGGACAGGTGCTGGCATTTCTCAGTTTGTATGTGCTTCGAGTCCAATGCAGTTTAATGTAGTTGGACTGCAGCACATGCACCTGAATCAGTGCAGCTGGCCAGTGTAGGTATCAAGTATGCTTGGCTGTTCATCTTTGTCTTGTTTGTCAAAGAGATCTTGGGGTGGTTGATCTCTGATGGGGACTGAACTCTAACCACGCTATGGGCAGCTGCTCTGGAAGAATGTGGAAGAGCTTTTTAGCTTGCAAGTTAACCAGCAGCTTTCATGTAGTCATTACCCAGCCAGAGTTTTCATACCGTTGGGGGAAACTTTTCTAAAATGGAAGAGCATACAGCTTTCTAGCTGAAGCTTATCTTGTGGACAGATGCCAAGCAGAGGCTTTCAGCCACAATCTACTTACGTTCCTTCACAGAAGCCCTTCCAAACAAATAGGAAACTATACAGCAAAGGTCCAATACTGCAGTGAGACTTGAGTGCAACCCCAGGGGAATTGTGTTTATAATGTGCCTACAGACCTGCACAGGCTTGCATTTGCAGCGGTGGCTGGAAAGCCTGATTGTTGACTAACGACTGCAAAATGGCAGGAGCGATCCACAGTTTGCACTTAGAATTTCCCTCCTCACCTCCCACTTCTGCCCCAGGCAACTGGGGCTCCCGGCACAGATCTTTGCATTGTAGGAAAAGGTGACTGGAGGGAGGGGGATCTAGGGGGAAAGTGCAAAGGGGGATGGGGTCACACACACCTTTGCAGTTTCTCCACTGCAAATTATGCCCCTCTGCTGTAATTTTGCCGCTTTTTGGCCATAACTAGGGTTCTCAGGCTGGTGTTTGTTTCAAAGCATTTCCAGCTTTGTGGTCCCATCCGTATGCATCAGTGACCAACTTACTAGCTGCAGTGGGGATCTCCTAACTCTTTCCCTCCTGCCTCTTCCCCTCTACCCCTAATTTTTCAGATACTGGTACTTCTCACAAATAAGGACACTGAAAATGCATATTGGCCTCTTTAGGAATTTCCAGATGTGCTAAAGTTGGAATTGACATTTTTAAAAGGATGACTTAATCCTCCCAATTCTTTTCTTCCCTAACTTTGTAAACTGATTTTATTATCCTCCATTATTTTAAATCCTACATCCGCAAGAAGTGGACTGACATTTTTTTTTATAAAACTTGAAGGATTCACCCTATTGTTCATACATTGACCTTTTAATTTTTGTTTGACCTTTGCAAATTATGGGCACAAAGAAAGTTTTGTGTAGAAGGAATTTTTTTGATGAATTTGGAAAATAAAATTTGTATTCTCTTTATGTTGCTTTTATTCTTCAAGTATGTGCTAGACAGAAACAACTTAGAAGCAGTTGCCAGGCTTTGAAATTGTTGAGAAAATTAATTGAAGCAATCTGGGTTTTACAATAAAAAAAAGTTGAAACTACTGAGGCCTTTTCATGGGTTTTAAGCAGTCTGCTTCCATCCAGCTTTAACCTACATGTCAGAATTGCTCTGTTGTACTGAGCAATATTTCTGCTGTCTTGCAAGAGATTAGCCGCAACTGTTTAAAGCTGGTCTACTTTTAAGCAGCCTGGTCACATGGTGGCTGTTTTGTGAGAACTGTTGCCTTCATATAGAGGAAACCACCCTGTGGATGTTCCCATTCACATCTATGGGCTCTTCTAATTGAGCAATAGAAGCTCTTCAGCATTTGCCATGTTATATGAACTAGTCTGGGGTCTCAAACATCTTGTGGTCATCAGTTTTACAACTGCCCATATTGGCACCCTCAGGGTTCCTCGCCTCTCCTGATTTGTATTTTCTTAAGGTTCTTAAGAGTTTTTAACTCAGAGGTGGGCATGCTGCCAAGCCAAGTGTTGCCCCCCAGAACAATGTTTCTTTGGTTCAAAAGAGTGTCTGGGAGTTCAGCCCCCATCTCTGCCTTCTCCTTACATTGTTGGTCAAATTCTTTTTCTTCTGGTCTCACTAGCCTTGTCAGTGTTAGTGGACATTTTATAAATGGGTCAGGCAACTATCTTATGGAAGTGCCCACAGCATTCTTTCGAAATTCTCAATATACCCATTGACCCAAAAGTGCTAGCAACTTCTTAACCAAGCTGCTTTGCCTTCCCTTCCTGTTTAAGAAACAAGTTTCTCTCAGAGGCATTCTCTAAAAATCTGACACCTATTTCAGTTCACTGAAATGCCTTTTATTTACTTTAGAACAAATAAGGAAGTTGTTTGGGACCAATCCATGGTTACTTTTCTTTCCATCCTTTTCCCCCTTATAGCAACATCCCATCATTTCCTACTGGAAGTTCTGGATAGGGTACCTTATTTTGTATTCTTAGAATGATCTGTAACATTGGATGGACTGAGAATTGTGACCCATTCAAGTTAAAACAACTCACATGGTACCTGTGTAGTTTCTTATTTGTATTTTGCTTCCTTTCCATTTGTGGAACTTGCAGCTTCAAATATGGGATTCATGGGCAGTTTTCCATCCAGATGTTTATCAGACCCATATCTGCTGTGCTTCAGCAAGGAAGGTTGAAAGATGCCTGACACCATGTCAGACATTCAGTTCATCCAGTCTTGTATAAAAACATGGCGGTTGGACCCGCTGGCCTTCATGGCACCTTCCAACTCTACTATTCTATGATTCTATGGCTTGGCCATGGGTCCCCAACATGGTACCCACAGGGAACCACTGGAAGGTGGTGACTCCAGTGTGAGTGGGGCAGTGCGTGGACTTCAGGTTGTAGCCTAGCCTTTAAAGGCTCTATCCATGGTGCTGAGGGCAGAGGTGGGGTTCAGCACTGTTCAGACTGCAACCTAAAGTGGAAGCCCAGGCCTAGTGACATGGACAACACCGCTCTGCACTGCGAGGGGCCTCCTGCAGAGCCCACAAATCTCTCACTTCCCTATCCCTTCAAAACGTATGAATATTTTAATTCATCCATTGGAAAATGCTATGGCAGCCTTGTTTGTCTTGGGAAACTACCCCTTTGCCTTGCTCCCAGCCACAGCCTTGTCCTTTTCCTCCCATCCACCCCTTTGCCCTTGGTATTACTCTCTTCCACTTCTTTAGCTCATTGTTCTCCCCCTCCTACTCTAGCATTGCTCTTTTTCTGCCCCACTTTTTCCTCCCAGCTTGGCTGTCATCCTCCTCCCCCTTCCCAGCCTCTAGCCTGGCCCTTTCTCTCTCTTCTACCCCTTTGCCTCAGTATTTTCCTCCTCCACCTCTTTTTCTCCCTCCTGCTGTTTCTCTCCCTCCTTCCCTCCCCGCCTCTAAGCTCGTTAGCTGTCTCTCCCATCACTAACTAGCTCACCTTTGGCTCCCCAGGCCCCCATGGTAGCCATTACCTGAACAGCTACATCTTCCATGAGGATTGCCTTGAGGTGCTGCCTGATTCAGAATCTCAAACGTGTCTGTAGGTCTGAAAAAGGTTGGGGACCTCTGCAGTCTTCCAAACTTAGCTGGATCCGCTTGGAGGGGAACCTTGTGGTTGCAGAGCAGGTGCAGAGGGTTACTTGCACCATGTGTCTTCTGGACCCTGGGATTTGAACCCAGCTCTCTCTGCTGCAGGTCCAGCACTCACACATCTGCCCATCAGGCTCTCGGGGTCCATGGCATGCACTAAAGCTTAATTCTGCGTAGACACAATTGGCTGGCACAGCTAACTTTTTTGCTCCAGCCCTACAATTTAGGAACATCCAAATACAACCTTTCCCTATAATTCAGTTATCCCTAGTAAATTAGATTGAAGGGGGAATGGAAGCCTCATTTGTGCAATAAGTTATTGCATTGGTAGAGCTAGAATTTTACAGCTTTGGAGATACATGCCAACTTAACATTTTGCCGCAGTGGCGGAGTTAAAATGAAAAACCAAAAAAGGACAAATAGAAATGGGCAGCTCAGAGACAAATAATGTGTTTCCACGGAGTCACTTCCATGTTGAATTAATGTGTGAACAATGAGGCTCTGGAGCTGCGTGTGTGATATACGTTGTCATCCATGTATTTTATATTGCTTTTCGAGGAAGTCCTCCTATAGATATTTCACATTGTAGCCTATATTTCCACTGCTGCGTGTTTGCTATGTTTTGGCATATTCTGTTTCAGTGATTAGCATTAGAAGAAATTTTCTTCTGTGGAGGGATTGTATAATGTATTCAGTTTCCATAAGTAATAGGGTATGAATAAGCACTCTGGACTGCAGTATCTCAGTATGGAAACGCATGCAGTGTCGTAGTTCCTTCAGGAGGAGTAGTCATGTTGGTTTGCATCAGCAAAAGCAACAAAGACTCCTGTGGCAAACTCATTTATTCTTGCATAAATGTTCATAGATGTCAAGTTAGTGCATCAGACTAGGTATGTGTTTGGACAGCAGGGGGAATCCACATAGGTTTGGGTCTTGCTTTACAAACTACCCCACCCCACCTTACCTCATGGTCTGTTTTGAAGTCAGTGTGGTATCATGGTTATATGTTGTCCAACTAGGGCTGGGGAGACCTAGGTTCAAAGGCTGACTCAGCTGTGAAGTTCACGAGGGAATGTTGGGCCAGTCATTGGCTGGGTTTACACATCATAACAAGCACCACCCTCTATGGTTATCCTGGTTTTTACCACAATGTATCTGGCAGATGATCAAGTGTTCCCCTCCTCCCTGATCATTCTTACTGCTGTTGACATGTATCCCATAAGTCACTGCACCTGAAATTCAACACTAAGATGCACCACTCCTTATGTAAACTGCTTCTTCCTCATTGGCCAGCACATAGAGGCTAGAAGGCTGGAGTGGCTTGTGTAGATGCCACTCTTTCCAAAGTACTCTGTGGCAGTTGCATACCAGAACCATGGAAAATATGATCTTGGATTTAGATGACATGGCATGCCATGGTGAAACAGAGAAACCATAGAGCTAACTGTTGTTTCTTATTGTTTCTAAATTTACCATGGTAAAATATCACAACTCGGCTCAGACAGTACAACAGATCAACAATGGTAAAAAACAAAACTAAACAAAACATGGCTTGTTTTGTTGTCTGAATACAACCATTACCTTTCACAGGGTTGTTGTGAGGACAAGAATGCTATATACCATCCTGAACTCAGTGGAGGAATGGTGGATTAAAAATCTGCTATAAGAGAGAAATACGTAACTAGAAATACCCTCTTTGAGACTCTCATTTAAATTACCTACTGTCCTTTTTCCCAAAGCAGGTGTACTTAGATAGCAGTCAAGAGTTATATCAGAAGTAAGAGCTCTTTATGAGTCTGCTCTTCTTGGTCTCTTGAGGCTGGCTGGAAGAACATCAGATACCACAGGCCTATGCATAATTATTTCACACAGATCTCTCTCTGTGCATCTGCCTGCGTTTCCCATAAGAAGAACCCTACAATCAACCTGAAGGACTGTAAAACTGCACAGCAGCCATAAAAGGGTTGCTCCTCCAAATGTAATAATATGCATAATTATCTGCAATAAATAGGCCAATTAACTCTCAATCCACTGAGCCTGCAGCTGCTCAGGAGCCTTTCTTGAACTATTGTTCTTAGCAAATGTGAGCTGTTGGGGTTGATGGGCTTCTAAATTTAGAGTATCTACTGAATGCTGCTTCAAAATTTATGGAGACAGCAGCTGTCCCTTACCTGGATTAATGTACAATTATCTCCAGTGATGTCCTTTTAAGTCAGTTCTTCCCAAGCTGGCACCCTCCACATGCGTTGGACTTGAAGCTTCCATCCCCCACCAGTATGACCAATGGGTGTGGGAAGATGGTTTTCAGCAAAGAGGGTGAAGGCAAAAGAAGATGAAAACCAAACATGAGGTGGGTCAATTCCATGAAGAAAGCCACAGCCTTGAGTTTACAAGGACTGAGCGGGGCTGTGAAGGACAGGCCATCTTGGAGGGCTTTTGCTCATAGGGTCACCCGAAGTCAAAGATGAGTTAAAGGCACATAGCAACCAACATAAAAGCACATAATATTCTCCCTTGGCCACATATTGGTCAGCATAATAACCATTTGGTTAGCAAGCTATCATTGGTATAAGTGGGAAGGCAGGCTTACCCAAAAGCTGGAAGATGGTGGAGGAATAGAAAGGTCATAAGAAGGGGAACCGAGGAACAAGATTGGACAAGACATTTCTAGCTGACAAATAGAAAGAGGGAAGACAAGTGGTTTTGTGGTCAAAAATTCTACAAGACCTCCTGGATGGAGGTAGTTCTAAAATTTTGGAATCGATGCCATTGGCAAAAACATGGCTAGATCGGAACAGTTTGGACTCTTCTAGGTACAAAAGCCATTACCACCTTGAATAAGATATTTAAGGAAAAGTAATTTTTTATAGTCATTCCTACTATGTCTTAGAGGAGGGATCTTAATGACTCAGAACTTGTGATGGTCAACTTGCCCAGGCAAATTTTCAACATGATTGGGACATCTATATAATTTTAGTAAAGCATCCGCTTTGCAATCAAGGTGGGCAGATTGCTATGAACCAAAGTTTCCCCTTTGTGGCAAGGTTAGCAGGGACCTGCCTAAGCCAGGATTTCTGCATTTTACAGTGTCCCCAAAAAGCTGCTACAGGACAGATGCTCTGGTGCAGTGCGTGGCTTTGCATTTGCTATGGTAGGCTGGAACTATTATGCATAAGCAGTTCCAATTGACTTTTGGGCAGGCATCCCACCCTGACTCCAAGTTTTGAATTTTTATGTTATCCTGCCTTTCTGCCTTAAAAATGAAACTTGGGATTCATTGGCAAAACAATTACCATGGACGTCATGAAAACAATACAATGAAACACTGCAATGAACAATAACAACATTAATAAATTGACCTACGGATACCAAATAATTCAGAAATTCATGTCTAGACAGTATGGCATTTAAATGATGCTTAAAAATACATGGAAGGTGGACATTTGTTCTCCTTACACAAGACAGCCCTCCATTTGTAGGTGGTTCTAATTCCAGTTTAAAGATAAAGAACCATTAAGACCTGTTGCTAATCAACATTTAGCATGTGGAGAGAAAATGGATAAGTTGGACATACAGGTCACCTGGCCACACTCCTCCATAGTACAGTAAAATACAATGTATTTCTATTTAAACTACAATTCTTTTAAAAGGGCATCTGTAAATGTGTAAGCATATGAAAATTTAATTCAAATTTATGCCCTCTTTTTCACATTTGTCAAGATGAATTTCCTTCTTCTTTCCTTTGGCCAATCCACTGATTGTAAGCTGCCCTGACAACCTTTTTTTGGCTGAACAGCCGAAGCACAAATGACACAAACTTAAACAACAATCATAATTATGTCTCTGTTCTCTTTTCTATATAAGCTAAGAACAGGAACATAAAAGCATAAGAACAGCTATGCTTGATCAGACCAATGGCCCATCCAGTCTAAAACTCTGTTTGCATGTGGCAAACCAGCTGCCCATGGGGTCGTGTAGGAAGGAGAAAAAGTTCCACCAACCCAAATTCCTCAGCAACTGCTGTTCATAGGCATATTGCTTCTGATAAAAGTAATAACACACAGCCAGCAAGCTAAGTAGCCATTGATAGCCTCTTCCTCCCTGTAGGGGCCAGGTAAACTGGTCTCGCCCCATTGTCTCTCTTTACTACCAGCAGCAACATGAACAAAATCCCCAGCTGCAGACATGGTTTGCTCAGTGTCTCATACCATGATCTTTAAAACTGGTCCATGTGGATGCATTCAAAAGTGCTATAGCAAATGCTCTTGGATGGAACAGGAAAAAGTTGCACACCCAAACAGTATATACCAGAACTTTGATCCCTTGTGGAACTCTGCGGAGGATCAGCTCTTCAACACACCAGGCAAATACAGATGTAAATACCTCTTTAAAACAAGCATTTTAATTTCTTTAAGAATATATATGATTTAAAGGAGATGTGGGGGCAAAGCCATTTTCTTATCTTTGAAATAGCCACATTATATAACTATCTGTATAAATCCACCCAGAAAAAATGAGAGCCAGTAGTATATATCGATCTCCTTTAAAATGTGCCCCGTCTTGTATGGGTAATCGTTACAGGGCTCCATAGAGGAAAGGCTTTAATTAGGAAAGGGTGATAGTGATTTGGCAGGGACAAAGGAGGGAGTGTGAACTGTGTGGGAGAGAGAAAGGAACTCCAGATTGAAAAGTTGGAGTCAAGTGCAAAAAGTGCAAGAAACAGCAAGAAGGAAGAAGAAAACATGGACTGGGAAGATGCTACCAGGAATATTTTTTCCTTCATGGGGAATATCTATTCTCATCTGAAGAACAGATTTATTTGCAAAAGAACAAAAACAAAACATAAAAGGCTGGTTGAAGGTGGCCACTGATGCATTGCTGAAAAAAGAGGGACTACATCATCATTAAAAGTGAAACCAAGTTGTGTGTGCTAATCTATATGTACAAATGGAAATGTACAAATCATAACTATAATTTAAATAGAAAGCCAATGCATCCTACAAGAGTAGGGAAAGACTGAGACGAGGAGACCTGTGTGTCCATTCAGTCTGCTGTCCAGGTGCTAACCGTGAATGGCCAACTTCAAGGTACTTGCATGCCCTTTTCATGGTTCTTGAAGTCTGGTTTAGACTTGGCTGCCTATCAAATAAAGGGCACCTTCAAATAGAGGACTGCCCTCTGTAAGGTAGGACACCTGGATACCCCAATCATTACTTCATTGAAGGCTATTTCAGATGGTCTTTTAGGGGGCCTTTCTGAGGGCAATCTTATGGTCTCTAAATGAGCGTCCCAGGAACCACAGGGTGGTTCAGATTATGCCTTTTGGGGTCAGAGACAGTGTTGTAAATTCAGAAAGGGAGTTGCATGCAGATGCAGCTGTAGCCCAGGTGAGTAGTAGGCAACTCAGACCACTATCAGGGATCAGGATTCAGACCCATCCTCCCCAGAGGATCCTAACCCTTTGTTCTTTGAGGAGACTCCAAGGTTTTTGTTTCAGGGAGAAGACTCAATCATGCATGAAACTTCCACTTCTCCAGAAAGTCCCCCAGAGTTGGCTCCCCTGCATTGCTCTTTTCAGACACTGAGGACTCAGGCCAATGCAGGCATGCTACTGCCACATCGTCACAGCCTGAGGTCTTCAAATGACAAAACCTTAGCCAGTACAGAGGCAGGGCCCATCAGCTGCATTCCTATTTAAGTTCCAGTCTTGCTCTGATCCTTGCTGGAACAACATGCAGTCTAGAGGCCTGCCTCAGCACTACTTGGAGCTGTCTCTGGTGCTGATCTCTTCCCATCTTGCTTCCTGAGAAGCCTATCCCCTGCTCGACATCTGATCCACAGCAGACCACCCAGTCCAAGCTACATCATCAGGACCCATGCTGGAAAGTGCATGACCAAGATTTCTGCAGGTATTGCTTGCATGTGTGTTGGGATGTATGACCACGGTATCATTGCATGGCAACATTTGTCTGAGCAGGTAGCAAGGATGCAACAGGCAGAGTGGGAAGCATAGTATATCCATTTTCTTGAGGCTACTTCTTTTTCATATCTGTAATGAGTAAAACCCTTCCACTAGAACCTTGTCCTAGGTAGAAATGTATATGCAAACCTTTCTCCCATTTTCTTCACACACTTATATATTATTACATTTATTTCCCAGCTTTTTACCTCTTGCAAACTACGAGGTTGTTCTTCTCTCCACTTTAACTAGGTTGTTCTCCTCTCCATATCCTCAGAACATCCTTGTAAGGTAGGTTGGACTGAGACTCAGGAGATCAGGTTCTAGTCACCAACCAGCTATGAAGTTGCCCAGCGAGCTTCATAGCTAATTGGTGACTAGAACCTGATCTCCTGAGTCTCCGTCCATCACTCTGGCTCTTATACTTCACTGGCTTTCGGTATCATGGCCCTTTCCAACTATTCCATGATTCTATGATTTGAAAATGAGAGAGAGTCTCTGGTTTGGACCCAATGCTCACTCATGGTATAGGTTGTTAAGTGGTCGTGATGTGCAGACATGGCCATGCTAAAAAACCATGGTTTGTGAACCACAAACAACCCAAAAAGAGTATCCACAATTTGTTGTTGGACTGTGAACTCTAGGTTGTTTAAAAGGTAGGTTCTTATTACATGGGGACCTAGAGCCATAGGTTGTTCACAAATTGTTTGCCAGTCTACAGAGGCAGTAGGCAACAGCGATGAAAAAGAACCCTCCCAAAGAGAGATACAGAGAGGCAAGGGGCAAAGGCGGAGAGAAGCAAAACAAACCTCAGTTTGTTCAATGGGTGGGTAGGATAACAAACCATGATTAACGGAAGGGTAAGCAATCATGGCCACATTTGGCCATTTATTGGTACCACCACAAAAAAACAACCACAGAAAACAGGGCAAAGGAAAGGTAACCTGCCCAAAAATTAGCAAAAGACAGAGTTGCGGTCTCTCCCCTCACCCCGCAGTGCATTAAAGAACTGCTTTGAACACAGTTTTCAGTAACTACAGCAACTTATTATACAATAATCTCAGTTGCTGTTAACAAAATGGGTTACCTTTAAATGGTGGGTATACCATGGCAGATGGATGCGGGAGTCACACAGAGTGTGTACCTCCATGTTAGTGTTATGTGTGAACCAGACTGGCCCAAAAAAAATCTTAGATAAGCAAAGGTGTGATCCCAGCTCCAGACCAGTGCTCTGTCTGCCCCATCACACTGGATCGCTGTAATAGCAGCAGCATTAGAAGCAATGCCTTGATAATATTGTGGCCAGTCCACCAATGCCACAAAACAGCAAGTCAGCATTTTAATTCCTCAAAGGAGAATTATTTCTTTTCCACCTGCTTGCCACCTTCTTTTTACTCAATTTATTATGGCCAAACCAACAGCACTGATAACAGAAATAATATTTCATGCTGCATTCCTTAATTTGTCTATTATTTACCTCTGAGACAATAAAAACGCCAATAAACATTGATGTTTCTGCCAACATTGGACTGCTTTTAACAAGCTACTCTCCGATCCTTTAAATTATTCCCTCTAATAGATGGGTTCCTTGCTGTCAGGGCTGATTTCATTGTGAAGTGTATTAATCTAACTGATGTGGACAGCCTAGTTATATACAGTTTTGGCAAGAAAGCAACAGCCAAAATCTTTGTCAATTATGAATTATATTTGGAAGACAGCCTTTCCCTATGAGGCCTGTAAAGGGCAAATTAGAAGACTGGCATTACCACTAATTTTTGAAGACTTGTTTGAAGTTGTATAATTATATTTCTTACCTCAGCTGTTTCTGCTGTGGTGCATTAGACAAGGAAAGGAAGGAATTTAGTGGAGGAAGGTTAATGGAGAGGCTAGCTTTAGTGGGCAGATAAGGGGAGTTCATGAATTGAGCGGGTTTCTGAGAAGCAAAGGAAACTTGGCCTTGTGATGGGATGAATATTAGTGAGAGGAGAAAGATGAACAGGGATGGGAAGAGGAAGTATCATATCTCACAACATTCACAGCAGGACCACCCTGGAGCTGGAAGAAAGCTTTGGCAGGAGGGGTGTGAGTGTCAGAGGGTGCTAATGCCCCTCTCAAGAGGCTTTGGAAGAACTGGAGTACCTGCACTGACGTCACCCTTTCGTTCCAGGCTTCTGAAGTTCACCCTCAGGAACAGAGCTTGGTGGTATGTCCAGGACAAAAGCTCAGAGTCAGATCTACAGTTTCTGCATCAAATATGTCTGAGTGCTACTCATAAGAAGGAATTATGCTCTGGATTACTGCCCTAATGACAAGCTAGTGTTATAAATGTTTGATTCCCATGTAACAACATTCCTTGGGTCAGTAGTGCCCCACATGTTGTACAGAAATTCAAAATGTTGGGGTGTATGAATGTAACACTGGTATAACAGAAATTGTTCCGGTGAAATTGCATCCTTAGTTGTGATAATGCTGGGAAGACAATTGTTGGCACTTAACTTTCTGCTTAACTCTCCACTGGTTAAGTGTGGAATGAGACCCACTTTCTCTAGCTAACAATGTGCAGAAGGTGGAATCAATGTCCGCATGGGAATAGGTCAAAGCAACCAATGACTGAGTTTGCTCTTAAAGGTATTAAAAGCATTTGTATTGTTAATGGCTGGTGCTGGTCTCTTATGAAAGAGGAGCAGGCTGCTCTGTGTTCATGCTTCAGTGAAGAGCTTTTGGTTTTTGGATCTTCCTGGTGGTTTGTTGTCTCTTACACAGTGGGAAGTAAATGTCATTTTGCCCCAGAACTATTTCCCTCACTGGCCAATTCACCTGACTGCCCCGAGGGAGAGATGACACAAGGAGGCCCTTCCACCTACCTGGTCAGGACCATTTGCCATGTGGTGTCTCTCTACCCACAACTGCTTGCATCAGTTGTCTTCCCACCTAGCTGCCCTAGATGAAGATGAGGCCCTCTCCATCAGCTCAGCTGGCGCCATCTGCCATTTTTGGTCCTCCAGTGTAAGAACTGTTTCCACTATGCAACCACTTCTAAAACAGTCCACCCGTTTGGCTAGGACCAGTTTACTTTTGGCTCCTCTCTGCCCGCAAAGGCCATTCCACCTGCCTGCACCTGAGGGAGTGATGGGCCAGTGAGACCCCCTCTGGCAGCTTGGCTGGTACTAACAGGGACCAGTTTCCTCCCAAAATTTCCCACATCGGCCACCCTTCCAGCCAACTGATTTGTAACAGAACAAACATTCTGGTTTCTGAATTGGTTTATTTTTCTCTTCCCTTCCCATTCTTTGGTAACAAGACTCGTGCTGTAAGACACTTTAAAGGCAAATTACTTCAAATACTTCTGCAGAAAGAGAATACATAAAGATATTATTTCCATTACAGCTGGAGTATTAGTTCTCAGCAATCTTGTTAAAACTCTGAAAAATCGCACTGCCAGTGTCTTCCTTATGCTAGGGCCGAGCAGCTTGTAGACCAAAACATTTGGAGGGCCACAAATCCTATCATACTTAAGTAGTACAGTCCATGGTGAGGGACGATGGGAGCTGTGGGCTTAAACATCTGGAAGACCACACACTGCTCACCCTTACCTTACAGATGTCCTCTTAGGGCAGGATTAGGGTTATAGTAAACAAAAATACAGATAATTTGCCTACACCAGGCCAGTGGTAACTTTAGAATGAAACTTCCATTACTCTGAAAAGTTGGCATATGCACACAGGAAGCTGTGTATCTATACTGCTAGAAAGTTTAACCTAACACATTTATGTCAGTTAACTGACAGGGCATTCCTCAAAGAATCCTTGGAAATGTACGTTGGTTTGAGCACTGGGAAACTGTCTTGTTAGAAATTCCCATCAACCTTGCAGAATTTCTGTTCCAAGGAACACCCTGTGGAAATATCATTACTATTAATAGTTTAAGTCTGTGCTGTAGATAGATAGGTGCCATATTTCTTCTTTCCCGTTTAGCTGTGGGCACTTAAGATTTCCTAGGGGGCGCCAGCTGATAGAGAAAAATGCTATTATGCCCTAAACTCATACTGTTTGGATAGACTTATGTTCCCCTGCTTAACATTGCAGCCTTGGGGCCTGCTAATATAACATGCTTTTGCACTATCTGCAGAAATAATGAGGCAAACCAATGTTAAAAGGTTCTCTTGAAAGCAGCAAGGTGCTTTTGGTTGTAACAATATTACCTTTGAGCAAAGCAATGTCAAGACTGCTTATTTGCAATTAGTCGGAGCCTCTCTCTACAGGCCAGAATGCGAAGAAGCCCCCTCACTGAGGGATTCTGTGACATTTTCATGTCAGCTTTGAAGTTTTCTGAAGTATTTGCGATACCCATTCTGTTCCTCCTAATGGGAGTAATGACAAGAAAACACACCATGGGGAGACATAAATGAAAGCCAGCACATTTTGATGTATCTTTTTCACCAAGTTTAATTATAATTACCCTGTGTGCTAACTATATCACACTCTGGCAGTATGTTCCTTGACATTCGTGGAGTGATGATATAGCAGTACATTTAATAAAACCAAGATCTCCACAAACAAGGAAGAGATCCGAGGCTTCCCGAGAGGGCAGCTGAGGAGCTGTTGGATACTCAAGAATTCCCTCTCCGCAGGAATAGTGTTACTCTGGCAAGGTCTGCCACCATGACTGCTGTGCAGAGGTGGGCAGCAAGAGGTCCATGGATGTGATGCACCCAGTCCCAGCCCCTTCTGTCCCCTAAATTCAGTTAAAAACAAATTCCAGGCATCCAAAATGGGTCCAGAAGGGTTGCAATGACCTTGTGTAGAAGTTGCCGTGTAGCCAAAACAGAGTCTCCTGCATGGTGGTGGTGATGAGCTGCTCTGAGTGCCATTTTTGGTGGAAAAGTGGAGTAAACACATTAGGGAGGTCTTGGTCCTGCTAGATCCGGAGTGTCCTAGTTTCCTAAACGCAATCTTTTGCAGAGTACAGTCCTCTGTTTTCGAGACCTGCCAGAGGAAGGTCCTCTCTCTAAAGGTGCTCTCTTTCTGAGGGGCAGCCAAAGTCTGGTTTAAAATCAAAGAGCCCTAAAAAGGCAGAACAGCAGAAGCCTTGAAGGTGCTTGTCTCCCATTAGTATCTGGATAACGGGCTGAGCAGGAATGCATTTGGTAGCCTAGTTAGTCTTGCTTCACTGTGGTGAGATGACTTATACTTCTATTTAAATGCATTTATTTATTGAATTTATAAACTGTGTCTATAGCCCTGCAAGGGCTCTCTGGACAGTGTACATTTCCACTAAAACCCATCAAATAATACAAATCAAACTCAATCAAATATTACAATGTGGACAAGGTATAGTAACTTAAAAACATCAACTTAAAATTCACAAAACTAGATATGCCATGAGTGGAGCCGCCTGGAGCCGCAGGTGGCCTGGGAGACCCCTTCTGACTTGCTCAGTTTGTATGTTTCTGTTTCTCTCTCTCTCTCTCTCTCTCTCTCTCTCTCTCTCTCTCTCTCTCTCTCAATAAAATCATTTATTAAAACACCTGGAAAACAGAACAATCTTTGCCTGGTGCCAAAAAGCTAGTAATGAAAGCACAAGGTAAACTTCTTTGGGGAGCCTATTCCAGAGGTGGGGTGCAACCATCCAAAAGGCCGTTCTTCTATTTATCACCCCCTTCACCTCTTTGGGGGATAGTTCTTAAAGAAGGGCTTCTGATCTTAATGGATGGGTAGGTACATATGGGAGAAGGTGGTCCTTGAGGTCCCGAGCCAGGATAGTAGTTACTATTTTTTAATATCCACGTGTACATATAAAGGACCATATGCAATACTATGCAAATTTTATGCAATTTTTGGCATTGTGTAGATGGACACTCTGACTCAGGTGAATATAAAATGGTACACCACTAGGAGATGACATGTATTTTTCTCTGTCAGCAATACAAACCGGAGATAAATGTTAAGAGGCTGAATGGATGCAAGAAGGACATTCCATTGCACCGCACATATGCCTGTGTGTCTGTGCACACGCACACTCTGCACCTGTTAAGTGCTATGAAGTAGCCATTTCTCCACCTACCCAAATTGCCATCATCACAAAGATTGCTTGCCATCTTTGCTACTAACACTTTTTCTATCAATTTGCAAACAGAGAAATGCTGTGTGCTTCCAGACAGAGGGCTCTTAGTCTCACGCTGATGATTAGAAGGCACAGTGCGGCTATCTCATCTTTTAATTCTTCACAGATTGTGTGCACTAAGAGAAAATATGGAAGAAACAGTGGGGGAACATGGGAGTTTTACGAGAGGAAGAGGATGTCTGGATCTCCCATAATGTCCTGTGCATGAGGCATTGCAATGGTGTTTATAAATGCCTCCTCTGGAAGCATCTGCTGGCAGAAGAGAATCCAATTCTTGTAAAGGACAACTGCCTATGAAAACAGCAACAAAAATAGAAACAATGCATTACATTTTATTCATTCAGAGGATAAGGCTCACCTTTGTTTTTCTTTAACCTGCCTCACCCCAGTCACTCCCAGCTAAGCCAAGTCATACTTGCAGCTCCTTCTCTGTGGTTTGGACCTGGGGAATCCTTAACCTTGCTCTGCATGTGTGCGCGCAGCCCAGCGCTTTCCTTGCTCACTCAAAAGCACCTCCCATTGACTGACATGAAGGGATGCTACCTCCAAGGTGACTTTGCTTCCTATTGCCGCAGGCAGCTCTGTCAAATGCTCGCTTACATAGAAGTAAGCCTCACTAAGTTCAGTGGGACTTGTTACCTAGTTAAATGGTGCAGTTTACTGAGAGGTCATTCTCACTGTGTGTAGTGGGGCTTACTCCCTAGTAAAGGCACAATCCTATGCATATTTCAATGGAAACAGCCTGGCAATCCACAGCAGGAGCATGCATAGGATTTCATGGGGTGTTTAGGTCTGCAGCTTGTCAAGAGTTACAGGATGTCAGGATAGAGAGCGATATAAATATATAAATAGCTTGTGGATCAGCTATAGAACTGTTGCTAATTCCGGATATAAGAAACTGTATCTAGCCATGCAGAGATCATTGGCCAATTCTAAAGTAATGGGCTTATGCTTCAGTTCATTTGTTAGAAGCTATCCTGTGTGTGCTTATATGCAGAGACATTATATGGGAGCTGTAACTTTTCCTGAATGAATTCATAATCAGAATTATAGATTTCTTCCTAGTTCTTGGGAAACTTCACATTTGTTAAGTACCTATCTCCCACCTCTAAGCAAACTCATTTATGATTACTGGTTGTTTTACAAAACAACAGCAAGAAGCAGGTAAAAGCACACAGAATTTCAGAAGCAAACCACACATTTGCCTTCAGATCACCAATCTGAATTAAGATCTTGCTATGTTTTCTAAAAATATTATCCTCAGAGCTTTATTTGAAAGGTGTTGATGTTTTTAAAGCCACATTAATTCTAAATTTTGCCAGATGTCACATTTATATTTATGTAATTAAAATAATTCTGCAGGAGATACATCTGCCTATGCATTTTGTGTGTATGCCATCTCAAGATTATTATAAACTGCACATCTGGGAGCAGCTGTACTACTCCTGGTCTTCTCTCCCTCCCCCTCCTGTTTCGTTTGATGTCCTGCCAGGAGAAGAGTTCTGAAGGACCCTAAAGCTTGCAGGCATGTTTTGTAATACACAGTTTCCAAATTAAATGCAGGGCAGCAGTAATAATTCATCTCAGGTTGTAGTTAAATACAAGATTCCTCCACTCCTCGCTCCCCAGCCCTACATAAAAATCTGAATATGGAAGTAGTTCAGACACACAGCAGACTTATTACTTGTAAAGTAATAGAAAATCCCTCTCACATTAGATTCCATCGGTCTGTAAGTTCCCCAAGAAAACCAATTATGTAAAACTGATTGCAAGACATTCTTTGGGATAGGAAATTAAATCCACTTGGACTTCTGCAGAACTTCTTGCTGCATAGTTCTGATATTTTATTTCTTGTAGAAATGGAATTCAGAGCATGGAAATGCCTGTACGGAAAAAATCAAATCCTCTGTTTCTCTGAAAGGAGTGTGGGCGGTCCTCTTTTACAGGAGACAGTCCTATATTGAAGGGCCACCAAAAAAGGGACCTCTGTTTGGAAGTCGCCCTCTCTTTGAGGCTGCTGCCTTAGGTGGCAGATGTTAATGGGCGGCAGCAACTCTGCTCCTATTACGGCAGTTTCTCAGTTCTCTCAAACCATCACCTGTGTAGAGACTTAATTCCATAGCTGACAGGCGACAGGTGTATCTCTCTCTATTCCAGTCTTCCTGCACCTGGTACTCTCCTGGTGTTGTGTTTCCATTCCCGTCAGATCCAGCCAGCATGACCAATGGTTGGGAATCCTGGCAGCTGTGGTCCAAACCATCTGAAAGACTGTCCTACTGCATTGGAACTGTTGGGAAAACTCTCATTCTTCATGGACCGTGAGGATGTGAGGACAGGTTGTTTAAGGTGATAGCAGCCGCATGATAATGGGCCAGTGAGTCATGGGTCATGCACAGTGAGGCAGCTGCCCCAGGTGGCAGAAGCTGTCCTCCCATTATGCTAGCTTGTTCTGTGACCACTACTCGTAACTATCCTCAGGTTCAGTGGAGGATATTTTTTCAGACTTGTATATTGCTGTCAAGAGCTGG
Source organism: Varanus komodoensis (assembly GCF_004798865.1). Taxonomy (NCBI): domain Eukaryota; kingdom Metazoa; phylum Chordata; class Lepidosauria; order Squamata; family Varanidae; genus Varanus; species Varanus komodoensis. Next base: position 56,353,252 of record NW_025335941.1, read on the forward strand.
GGTTCCTCCTTTGCACATTCCAAGCCACAGTCCATTCTTGCAAAGTATTCTTCATTGGCAAAAGCACCCAAACACCCAGAATGAATCTCTGAGTACTCACAGAATAGTTTGGTGAACCCAATTTATTTATTTATTTATTTATTAAAACATTTTTATGCCGCCCCATTCGCCGAAGCCTCGGGGCGGCTTACAACATAGATAAAACAAGTTAAAATCCATATAAAATAATCTTAATTAAAACTCACATTATAAAATAAGCCGCCCTGGCCAGATAAAATTCAATTGTATTTAGCATTTAAAATGTTGCTTAAATAAAAAGGTCTTAGCCTGGCGCCGAAAAACAAATAACGACGGCGCCAGGCGGACCTCTCTGGGGAGCGCATTCCATAACTTAGGCGCCACCGCTGAGAAAGCCCTTCTCCGAGTAACCACCCTCCTAATTTCTCTCACGGAGGGCTCCCGGAGAAGGGCCTCTCCCGCCGATCTCAGGGGGCGACTGGGCAAATATGGATGTAAGCGCTCCTTCAGGTAACCAGGACCCAAGCCAATCTAGCATTCAGCCCTAGAGACTCTCCTTATGAGCATTGCTTCAGGAGGGGCCTTCTGAAAATGAGCACACCTCCGCTCCACAAGCCGATCCTCTGATTGAGCCTCCTGCCTCCATTAACAAGACATCATGGGGCTGAGAGCCTTGTCTGTGAAACTTCCTTGTTCCGAGACCCCTTCTCGCCAGCTCTACATCTCGGTTATTTCCACAGACTGCCTTGTCCACTTGGGGAGTCTGACCTTGCAATAAGCATCTTTGCTCCTCTCATCTCGGTGTCTTGGGATGTCCCACATTCCCAGGCCCCTCCTGCTCCTGCTCCTTCTGGAGACCAGCCAGGAGCCCTTGAGAACATGCACCCAAAGCAGCCATTTCTCTCACTACCAACATAAAAAGCGAATCATAGTTTAAGTAACCCAGGATGTTTCAGGCACAAATGGAAGTGAGCAGGATGTGACCTCTAGTGTGATCTCCATCCAGGAGTTAAGCCAACAATGAACCATGAGGCAATAGGAGGTTGTTGAGAGGAGATGAAATGACTGGTGCACAGGAGGCAGTGTGTGCCTGCTCTGTTATACTTGACAGCCATGTAAACCTAGTCAGTGGGGTTGTTGAATTCTACGATGTTGTTATATGTGAGTCCAGATCTATGGCAGTTAACCATGAACAACTCAGGAAAAGAAAACATTTTTAAAAAACCATGATTATATGCAAATCCAGAACCATGGGTTCTTCATGAATTATTTCACCTGGCTATAGAAGTGGCAGATAAATGTGGCCATTGTACATGCCATTAGTACTGTGCTATGAAATCATCTGGAATATTGGGAGGAATCGGGCTTCCCCAACTTGGTGCTGTTCTGACAACTTGGATGGCCATTTCCACTAGATTATGACCCGCCCTGGACATGACATAGAATCACAGGTGCTTGGAAGCCAACCCTCTGCTTAAGGCTGGGTTGGCAGTGGAGGATGCAGCCACAGGATTCTTGCCCTGCCTCTGCTTAAACACTTTCAGGGAAGGAAAGTCTGCCTCCTCTCAAGGGAGACTGTTCTATTATGCAGTTTGTCATAACGTTAAGCCCAAATCTGCTTCCTTGCCATTTCCATCTGTTAGGTCTAATCCATCTTCTGCTTGACAACACTTCAGATATTTCAAGTTGCTATTGTCGCTCCCCTTAACCTTCTCCTTTCCAGGATAAACATACACAGCATTCCCAACTATTCTTTGTACAGTTTGGTTTCTACACCCCTCACCATCCTGGTGGTTCTTCTCTAGACACACACTCCCTTGTTAATGTTGTTTTGAAATGAGATACCCACAACTTCAAATGTGGAACACAGAAGAACTGCTCCTTCTTTTTGCTGAGGACACGATGCTTCTGTTCATGCTGTCCAAGACTGAGTTGTTTCTTAGTTTCCACATTACATTGCTAGCTCATACTCAGCTTGTGATCCACTCAGACCCCAAGATACAGAAGTGCTGCTGCCAAGCCAGGTCTTCCCCATCCTATACTTGTGTCATTCGGCGGAGGATGAGGGATGGGTGGGGTTTTGGTACCTAAATGCAAGATTTCACATTGATCTCTGTTATATCTCATCAGATTCAGCCCAGTATTCCAGTCTGTTTAGATGCTTCTGAATTTTATCCATGTCTTCTATGATGTTGGCTATCCCTTCTAGTTCTGTATCATTTGGAAATTTTATAAGCAATCTTTCTATGCCCTTATCCAAGTCATTTATTTTAAAAAAATTGAGCAGCACAAAACCTAGAACAGAGCTCTGAGACACTCCATGCAAAACCTTCCGCCAAGCCATTAATTAGCACTCATTGAGTCCAGTCACTCTTGCCTTGGGAAACCATGTCAAATGCTATGCTGTAGTCAAGATATACTATGTCCACACCGCACCCATGATTTACCAAAGCAGTAGTGACTCTATCAGAAAAGGACATACGATTGCTCTGGCATGGATTACTAGGTGCAGAGTAATCAATGCATTATCATGGACTCCTAGTAATCAATGCATTATTTTCTAGATGCTTGCAAACCAATTGCTTCACCTTCTGTTTACATCAGGTCGACTGTCTTTAGGGAGACTGGTCTGTAGGTTCCTGGATCTACCTTTTTCTCTATATTCTTGAATATGAGGACTACATTTGCCCATCTCCAGACTTCCAGGACCTTAAATTCCTCCAGGAGATCTCAAAAATTACAGACAGTGGTTCTGAAATTACATCTCCAACTCCCTTGGCAATTCACCTGGCCTTTGATACCAGAACTCATTGAAGTAGCCAGGTGTTCTCCAACCATGTTCTTTCATAGCCAGAGAAGCCCTCATCTGTCACCAGCCTCAGCCTCTCTGACACCATCTTCACAGGTTTGGGCACCTCTATTTTACTCCTCCTTAATTATTCCTCCTGTTCTCTCCTGTTCATGACCCTTTTGACTTTCAGTTCATCAGGAATTCCCTGTGTAAAAACTTTAATATATGAGGCATATTTTGTGCACTTGTGATTCCTTACTCACAGTTGTTTATGGGTTCTTTAGACAAAACTGTAATCCTTCAGTTTCAGGCTTGTTTTTTTTAAGAGCATTTTCAGGGGGGTATTATTTCTGAAAGTGAAGAGATAAGAGATGGTTTGGCTCCATCAAAGAAGCCATAGCCTTGAATTTAGAATGGCTAAATTGGGCTGTCATGAATAGGACATTTTGGAGGGTTTTCTTTTATAGGGTTGCCATAAGTCGGAGATGAGTTGATGGCACATAACAGCATTTTGAAAGCAAAAGAAAAGATATTATTGTGTGCTTGTGCTATTTCCCTATCACACAGCCCCATGTAGAGGTTAGATATCAGAAAATCAAAAGCTTGGATCTCAGTTCTAGATACAGTTATTAAAAGCCTTATGGAGAAAAACCTCACAGATTTCTCTCAATATACCTCCCCCCATTTTTCTTTGCATGGGAACAGTTTTTTGTTGTGTAAACTATTTTCAGGATTTCCTATTCCTCCTAAGTTCTTTTTTTTCTTCCAGGGTTGTAGCTATAGGTTGTAGCTATAGGAGAGCCAGTGTGATGTAGTGGTTAAGAGCATGGGACTGGGACTCAGATGATCTGGGTTCGAGTCCCCACTCGGCCATGGAGCCACCTGGGTGACTTTGGGCCAGTCACAGACACTCAGCCCAACCTACCTCACAGGGTTGTTGTGGGGATTAAATGGAGGAGGAGAATGATGTAAGGTGCCTTGAGCCCTTTGTAGGGAAAAGGCAGGATATAAATCGAATAAATAAATAAATAAATAAATAGGATGCCAAAGCTGGCATTGAGGACATATTTAACCAATTGTGTGATTGCACCAGGTTAGACATTTTCTTTAATCTTTTAATTCATTCATTCACTAAATTTCAAAAATAAATATATTTGTTAATTCGTCTGCATTATAACTATACTCTAGCAAGGATGCAGTGGCACTTGTATCCATTGATCTCAGTAGGCTTAAGTGTGCTTAACTGTATTGGATTTCAGCCAAAAAGTATAATTAAAATCTCAATGCCGTTCTTTCCATTGTATCCTGTTTCCATAGCAGTGCTAACACACTTCTAGAAGTTTATGACAGAAACCTTGATCATGACCTTCATTGTGCATTTAAGAGCTTCTTAGAAACACTGAAGCTGCATGCCTCCAGGAGCAAAGAGAGAATTGGCATCAGGAGCATCTCTTCTCAGATGAAAGGTTCAGATCCTTGTGAACAGAGAAGCAGCAAGCAAGGACATGTGGCACCAAATCATTGTGGTTCTTCATGGCTGAAAGCACAACTGTAGGAGGTCCAGAGGCCATCTTGACCCCCCAGACCCACCTAGGGCCTGTGCTCCCCCACAAACAGAAACTAGCAAACTGCTCCAGAGCACTACAAGAGATTAGTATTGCAGCAAACAAGGTAACTTTGACTCTTGTGCTGTGCTCTGTGCTGATACAATTTCTTGGATGAAAATATTTGTTAAAAAAATCCCTGCCACCCAATTTTGCAGCACGGCAGTCTGTCCATACTTTAAAGGAAGAAGAGAGGTTGAGTTCAATGAAAGAGGGGCTATCTCCTCGGGGAGAAGTCGTCAGTTTTTACTCCAGCTTAACTGCTCATTGTTTTTTCTATGCTGTCCTTGGGGGATGATTTCTTGACCAGTTCTAGAACAACAACAACAACAACAACAACAACAACAACAACTTTGGATTGCAGGAAGGAAGAGTGGAAAGCTTGAAGGGAAAGGAGCAAGCCCATTTTTAAAAGCTGACAAAAACAAGGCAGGGCAGAAATACTGCAAACTTAAAAGTAAAAGAAAAAGAGAGAGAGAAAGTGCTTCTATTGATGGAAAGAACCCAAATAGTTAGAAAGCCAAGGGAGGATTAAGAGACCTGCATTTTTGAAGTGATGGATCCTATAATACAAATGGTTCAATTTCAGAAATTTAATCCTCAAAATTCAAGTAGTTTGCTCTGCTGGGTTAAAAGATTTAAAAGAGATAAGGTGGCTACAGGAACCAGAGGGAACTCAGTGAATGCTCTCATTTTTGCCATGTGGACGTGCAAAGGGTCATACAAACTCTCAAATACCTTCAGAAAGAGACAGATGATCCTTATCTAGCCTAATATAGAAGATCCACTGTGCTAGTTTTGGGACACTCAACAATGAATTGCTCACCGGATATGGGCCATGGGCTGTGGTTTCAATAGCACCTTCACAGAGAAACACATTGTGGCTGCATTTGAAGGAACCGCTAAGCTAGGATGAAGAGAGAGAGAAAAAATAGCGGTGCTAGGCACCGAGCAAAATCTTGATCAAAACTGTCTCTGGGTGGCAGAGGCTGGATGCAAACTTCCCAGGAATATGTGACTCGTACCAAGAAAAGCCAAACACTAGGCATTTGCTTCTATCAAGGCTGACTGTTCAAGCTTTTTCAGTCTGAGGGCCCAATCCAGATGCAGAAGAGTTCTTGGATGGGACAAAAGGCACAACAGGCAGGGCAGAAATACCAACACTACCAGCCTATTTTAGCATATCTCTCTTCCTTCCTGCCAGTAACCAAAACTTAGAAGAGGCATTTCAGCTAGGGATGTGGGGGAAGCCCTATTGGAGGTGGGGTTGCTCTACTTGACTGCAATCCTATATATGTTTATGCAGACATAAGGCTGCTTGACCCCACTGGGACTTAACTCTGAGTTAACATGCAAGGATTGCAGGGCTAGGGACAGTAATGAAGAGCTACCCAGTGATGTTTGACTAACACTTACCAAGGAGTTGATATGTATTTAAGGGGCTTCCTTGTTTGAAGAATGCGGAGCTCCTGCAGGATGAAGAGTTTCAAAGCCCAGAAATTTCCTCCAGGGAGGGGTGGGGGCCCGGGACCCTACATTAGCAGCATCACACAAACACAAAGGACATCGCTTTTCAACATGACCTTTCTAGGGTTTTGTCTTTACATCTATGCAAAAAGAAAGCTTATTATATGCTTTCCACTACCCTGGTGGCGGTTCTCCCTCTGTTCAGCCAGACAATATGGCTTTGATTGCGTTTGCTTCCTGCCAGGCCTTCCAACTGTAAAAAAATGCATAATCTAAAATGAAAAGAGGTGTCCAAGCAATACCACAAAAGATGTGTGTGTTCTGGAGGAGTTTGGTGGGGAGGGGGGATCTGGGGTAATTAGGGATGGAAGGAAATACCCATGAAGGAAATAAAAGGGACAGAAAGCATAGGAGCTTTGAACAGCAGGACAGAACCAAGAGCTGCTGGCAATGGTGCCTAAAATATACACAGACTAAGCCAAGACAGAGAAAACAACCTTAAGCTAGCAAAGGCTCAAACTTTTATGTGCATATGGAGAGGTGGTTTCCATTTATATAAAGGATTGACTGGTACCTGCCATGCTGCTTGGAAGCCCCTGAAAGTTGGGGTCTTCCAGGTTTCTTACCGCATCCAATCTGAAGCCAGCAGGGCAGGAAAAATGGTGGAGACAAATGTTGCTTCCCCATCTTCCATCTTGGGTGAATTTTGCTAGATGAGCTTTTTAGCCTGAATAGTGAGAGGGCTTTGCAGGGAAAGGAAAGAAGACTAGAAGTAGCTTAAACTATCTTGTATCCCAGCCTCTTCCTGGAGAACGCTGCTTTCCTTCTCCTTGCTTGCTTTTCTGACATTGGAAAGGCTCCTGGCTGAGTGGGGGCAAAGGTGAGTCTTTAACTCCCTCCTCCAAAGATGGAGAGGTGTCTTGGACCTCAGAGGGTTTTCTGAGCTTCCCTGGATCCCTGGGATGCCTGCCCCGTGAACACAGGATGGCTCTGTATGGAGTCTTCTTCCCCTGTGCCAAAACAAGCAGGAAATACTCTCTGTGACCATTGCAGTAAATAGAGCACCTAAGTCAACTCTTTTCAGCTCCTGTGCCCTGTTGCTGTAATGACTGTTAAGTGCTTTGATCTGCAGGTAATGAAGTAAGAAAGAGCCAAAGCCAGAAGTAAAAGCCAATGACTAAATTAAACAATAAGGAATTTTGTGCTTGTTTTGTAACTCACACTGTTAGAATCAGGAAAACAAGTGGGACTGGTTTTAAATGTAAAACTGCACATAAGTGGTACTTCAGAAAGAAAAAATGTCCCTGAAAAGCCAGGCTGGGCAAGCAGCAGGCGAGCCCAAAACATTTTGCTGCCCGAGAAATTACTTTGCATTTCTATGTCTCTGCATAGCTGAACTGTCCAGAGAACTCCAGCTGTTGGGCTGTATACAAATGTAAAAACCAAATGCAGGTAGCACCTTGCAGGTGGAAACATTACCAAAGCCTCCTGTGCCATGGCAATGATATCATCAGATGTGTTCAAAAGTCGTGTTTGGGCCAGCTCTGAATTAGAACTGGGCTGAGTAATTCAGCTACTGGGTGTGAGCAGAACAGGAGCTCAGAGACTTTGTCCTCCCCTCTACAAAGGAAAATCAATTTAGGATTTTCATTTAGGGCAAGCAGTGACCTAGCGCGGCAGGGCTGCACAGGGTTGAAATACCAGGACTTTCTAATGAGCGGGTAATGAATATTATCTGCCATTATCTCTTGTAACATGCCACCCAGTTGTCTCTGACTGATGTCCACCCAATGAATGCATGAATGCCTTCTGAAAAGTTCTGTCTTTGACAGATCTTCTCAGTTCTTGCAAACTCAAAGCTGTGCCTTCCTTTATGGAACGGATCCATCTCCTAGCTGGTCTATACCTCTTCTTCTGCTTAGTTCCCTCTGAACCTAGCCACACCCCCAGCAACAATATACAGTGGTGCCTCGGTTCACGAACACCTTGGTTCACAACCAAATCGCATCATGAACAAAAATTTCATGAAAATTTTGACTTGGGTCGCAAACTCTACATTGGGTGGCAACCAAGATCGCAGCCATCTCCCCACCCCGCCCCCCGAGTGGGGAGATGGCCACGATTGCAGTTGCGTTCGTGCAGGGAAGACGTGCGTGATCACAGGCGCGCTCCTGCAGGAAAGACGGATGCAATCTCGGCCATCTCCCCCTCCCCCCCACAACCAGCACGATCATGGCCATCTCCCCCCACCTCAGGTGGGGAGATGGCCACAATTGCAGTTGCATTTGTGCAGGGAAGAATTGAGGAACTGATGACAGAAGAATTTGTTGAACTCCAGAGTGACCAGCAGAAGGAACTTGCTGAGCAGGATTCCACTGAGGAAGAGGAAGACAGGGAGGAGGTTAGCCGTGATGTGATCCAATCCATTATGAAAAAATGGAATGAGTGCCAGGATTTCTTTGAGAAGCGCCACCCAACATAACTGTAACGAACAGAGTGCTGAATCTGATGAATGATAACGTGGTCTCTCATTTCCGGAGGGTTATGCAGCGCAGGAAAAAACAAGTGACTATAGACAGAGTTTTCACCAAAATTGACCCTGCAGCTAAGAAACAAAGAGAGGAAACCCCTGAAAGAGATCTCCCCAATGTCCTTATGATGGGGTGCTCTCCCTCAAAACAATAACCTCCCCCCACCTAGGTTAGTGTTCTCCACTGCACTGTACAGTACTTTGTTACTTTGTTGTTCTTTGTCACTTTGTTTCAATTTTTTCTGATTAAAAAAAAAAGTTACAGAACGGATTAACCTTATTTACATTGAACCTTATGGGGAAATTTGACTTGGGTCACAACCAATTTGGGTCACAACCAGAGTTGTGGAACGGATTAAGTTTGTGAGCCAAGGTACCACTGTATTGTTGTACACTATCCCTGCAACAATGCAAAGCTTTTTGGGGGTCCTGATTTTGAATGGGCATTTCTGATCTATTAGCTTTACTGAAGACCTGCCTCTGTGGGAGAAGAAAGCCACTAGAACTGCTCTGTGGATGCCCAGCAACATGGCTGCCTTTATTTCCGGGCTCTTCTTGGGGTGTCTGGCTATGGGGAGCAGCATAATGCTCCTGCTCTTCAGATTTTACCCCTATACCCCAGTGGGTGGGACCAGAGGGATGGAACTGGAAGATTTGTCACTGCAGATTTTAACCCAGCAAATGATCGACAATCCAACCATTCACTGAATCAGCAGAGCTAAACTAAAAGAGCACTAAGAGACTAATTGCAACCATACTATAATCATAAGCTAGAAAAGCTAGACACAGCTAGAAAACAGGTACAGGGGCCTAATTATCATTATTCTGCAAAGCCATTTCAGTTTGCCGAATGGGCCTGACAAAGCAGATGCTATTAATTATCAATGCAACCAAACCATGTGCTTGCATGAGTTCTCTTTTGTTTTTAAAATATGCTTGCAGCCTTCAGAAATAAGGGCTGGTGAAGTTTCTGTGGCCATTGTAATTAGGGCGGTCACTTATGCATTGCTAAAAAAAAACAAGAATTGTGCCACTCAGAAAGAGGACATCGATTTGCATGCTTACATCTATGAAAATCTAGAAATAATATCTGATGATGATGAATCAGTTCTGATGAGAGAGCTACGAACTATTTATTTATTGTATTTTTATCCTGCCCAATAGCTGTAACTTCTAGGTAAAGGGCTCTTAGAGGTGCAATTCAAAGGGCATTGTGGCCTCTTTTCCTTTTCTCTTGGTAAGAAAAATGATGGAAGAGGCTGCTCTACAAATGGATGCTCTTGTTTAGACCTCCCATCAAATTATGGGACTGAAGATGTGTCAGGATAAGACTTTTATACTGTCTTGTCTCTGCCTCATTCATAGAATTTCACGGTGAGTTTATTAAATTATTTGACACATTTGTTTGCTGCCCAATAGTGTCACAGCACCTCTGGGTGGCACACAGTCACAACATAAAACACAATAAAAACCAACTACAACATATTGAAATACAATGTCAATAAAATATGGACAAAAATATAAAACAAAGGTTGAATTTAGATGACAAAATATCCCATTCTTACTATCTCTATGTTTTTCCCATCATTGTTTCCATCTTTTTCTTTACAGCAGAAAATTCATGGAGGAAAAAGGTTGGAATTGCTACACATTACCTTCTGATTCGTGGTGCTAGAAGCCCCTCCATCTGGAAACACCGTGAGGCAGTACAATTGCACAGTAAAAACCATCTGGAAGAATTTTGTGTCACTCAAAGAATCAGTACCTGTATTTACTTGCTTCTGTTTCCTCTATCCTTCCTTTTTCCTTTAGAAATCTACAAAATTATATGCCTCCAGGCAGAAAATGTGGGTGCTGACAGGTGAGCTTGTTTGTTCAATCACCCTATCTCATTCATGGAATTATACAAGTGCTTGAGATGACCTGGTTTGCACATACCATTAACCATGATTTATTTTAAGCTGTGACTTGTTGAATTCCTGGTTCTTCTGATATATGAACCCAGGTGTACTAGCAAGCCATGTAGTTTGTTCAGAAACAGAGCCTATGGTTTGTTGTTGAGTTGTGAACTCTGGGTTGTTTAAACCATGGTTTGTCATTATGTATGGCCCAGAGCTATGCATTATTCATGGGTTGTTTGCTGGTTCCTGAAAAGAACATCTGAGTAACTCAAGTATTGCAAATTTACCCGTTGATATATATAGATCCTTTACAGTGTTTTATAATAGTTAATGGATATGAAAAACTTTGCTTGAAAAAATGTTTGTGTGCATAAGCTGTGTGCTTAATTCTTTGTGTTATAGGGCAAAACACATTTGGTTGGTTATCTTTGGCATTGGTTATTTCTGGTTTTGAAGGACATTATTTCCCCATACATTTTTGTTGTTGTTAGTCTCAGAGTCATTTCCGACCCATCGCAACCCCATTGACAACATTCCTCTAGGCCTTCCCGTCCTCCACCTTCCCCCGGAGTCCACTTAGGTTCACGCTGACTGCTTCAGTGACTCCATCTAGCCACCTCATTCCCTGCTGTCCCCTTCTTCTTTTGCCATCTATTGTTCCCAGCATTAGGCTCTTCTCCAGTGAGTCCTTCCTTCTCATTAGGTGGCCAAAGTATTTGAGTTTCACCTTCAGCATCTGGACTTCTAAAGAGCAGTCAGGGTTGATCTCCTCTAGGACTGACCGGTTTGATCACCGTGCAGTCCAAGGGACTCACAGGAGTCTTCTCCAGCACCACAATTCAAAGGCCTCAAAATTCTTCGGCACTAAGCCTCCCTTATGGTCCAGCTTTCACAGCCATACATTGCAAATGGGAAAACCATAGCCTTGACTATACGCTCTTTTGTTGGCAGCGTGATGTCTCTGCTTTTTAGTATGCTGTCTAGATTTTCCATAGCTTCAAAGTGTCTTACAACACGGCTTCTGCAAAAACAGGTCCTGCCAGACAAACCTTGTGGAATTCTATGACAAGGTTTTGAGATGGCTAGATGGAGGGGATGCAGTGGACGTGGTATACCTGGATTTCAGCAAGGTCTTTGACAAAGTGCCCCATGATATCCTGGTGGAGAAACTGAGGAGTTTTGGGATACACCAAAGCACCGTCCGGTGGATTAGGACATGGTTGACTGACCGAAAGCAGAAGGTAACCATTAACGGGGAATCATCGGGATGGCAGCCAGTGACAAGCGGTGTCCCCCAGGGCTCTGTCCTGGGGGCCAATCCTGCTTAATCTTTTCATAAATGACATGGAAGAAGGGGTGAACAGTCTGCTGATCAAATTCGCAGATGATACTAAAACTGGAGCAGTGGCCACAACTGAGGAGCAGGTACTCCAGGATAGGATCTGGACAGACTATGGAAGTGGGCAGGAGACAACAGGATGGCGTTCAATGTGGATAAGTGCAAGGTCTTGCACTTGGGGCATAGGAATAGGTGTCATAAGTACAGGTTAGGGGACAAGTGGCTGGAGAGTGGCACTTGTGAAAGGGACCTCGGGGTGCTGGTTGACTGCAGGCTGAACATGAGTCAGCAGTGTGATGCGGTGGTCAAGAGGGCGAACGCCACCCTTGGTTGCATAGCCAGAAGTGTGGCTTCTAGATCAAGAGAGGTATTACTACCACTCTGTACGACTCTGGTACGCCTGCAACTGGAGTATTGTGCTCAGTTCTGGGCCCCTCATTACAGAAAGGATATAGCCAGGTTAGAGTCAGTGCAGCGCAGCTTGCAGGGGATGGGGTATGTGGTGAGACTGAGGGAACTGGGTCTCTTCAGCCTGGAGAAGAGGAGACTCAGAGGGGATCTGTTGGCGACATACAGGTATGTGAGGGGATGTCACATGGAGGTGGGTAGAGACCTGTTCCCCCCTGCAGAAGAAGGCAGGACACACTGCAATGGAGCAAAGCTCAGGGAGCCAAGGTTTCATTTAGATGCCGGGAAGCACTTCCTGACAGTTAGGACCCCTGGGGTATGGAATGGGCTTCCATGGGAGGTGGTTGAGGCCTCTTCGCTGAGGGTGTTCAAAGATAGGCTAGACACACACATGGTAGGCATGTCGTGAGCGGAGCCGGCTGGAGCCGGGGGTCAGACTAAATGGCCCGGGAGACCCCTTCTGACTCGTTCTGTTTCTATGTTTCTATGTCTTTTAATTTCTTGGCTGCAGTCCCCATCTGCAGTGATCTTGGAGCCCAGGAAAATAAAATCTGTCACTACTCTTTTCTATTTTTTGTCACTTCATGGTTTTAGCATGTGAGATGAGGTAACTTCATCAGATTTTGAAAGTTACCTACCTTCACTAGTCTGTTCACCGCAGATGATAGATTGCACGGTACACAAACAAGCCAGGGACTGAGAAAACCATGGTTTGTCCAGCTGGCTTCCAGATAAACCCTTGGGTAAGGCAACAAACCATGGATTATATAGCTATGGATTATATAAAACATGTGTTAACTTTATGTGAGAATCAGGTCACTGTTCAATTTGTAGCCTTCCTATCTTTTCCTCCTGCCATTTCTTCCATCTATCAGAAAAGAAAAATGTTAAGAAGAAGAGTTATAATGCCGCTATCCTCTTTGACTGGGGATGTCAGAAGCCGTCTGTCTGGAAGCAGCTGCCTTCTTCCACAATCTCTATACAGCTCTTAGTACATTTTAGGCAGTTTGTAAGTGAATAATAGTCATAATAATACTGTGCAGCTGTTAAAGTTTATATCGGTACTTAATACTAGACAGAAATTCCTCTTCATTTTCCATGCTGAGCTGGGGCTATTGTATTGCATTCTTCAGAACTTGCCTCTGGGAGGCATAAACCATGAATCCAAACTCAAATAACTTACTTCTTTTTAGTATAAATGTGGGATTAACTAACTGTTGTGCTCTCCTGCTGAGTTTAATGCTGCCAAAGAATACTAAATAGGCAAAGAGCATGAAATAGTAATGACAGACACTTGTAAACTTCTTGTTTGAGCATCCATCACCAGGCAGATAACCATGGATGATGGATGATCTGGTGAACGCTACCTTCTTTTCTGGCATATTGCTGTTAGCTGAAACATTCCAGGTGATCGGTTTGCATGACTTTAATTAAAGTTCTATGTGCCATGATCTTTTCTTGGGAGGGAGGGTAAAAATTCTGCAGCAAAGGAAATCAGTTTCCACAGCAAACAAACTGAATCCTGAATGTATATAAATTATTCAAAACAGGTATATTTGCATGCCTTTGCCTACTTTGTATAGTGCTCTCTGCTAGTCATGGGTTAAGGTTAGGGAAACAAGAAGCCGTAGGACAAGTATCGAAACTGCATCTTACCTAACCAGTGGAACTCTTATATATACACCATTATGAGATTTCACCAGCTGTAGCTAACATGCATCCAAGCATGTCTTTGAAGCAGTGAATGTAGGGATTGGGCCCACTCCTTCTATAATACAGCCTTCAATGGTTGTTCACTTGAATTCTGATTCAGCAGTAGAAGAAGAAGAAGAAGTGGGGTTGAAATTTGCCAAAATCTCAAGGCTGATGGACCCAGGGATAAGCCAGGCAGTTGAGGAGAATCAGACAGTTTCAAGTTTTGTGTGGAAGTTTAATTTTAATTTTATATTTGTAACTCAATGTATTTTTGTATTTTTGTATTTAATGGTAATTTATTATGTTCTATTGTATTTCAATGTATTTTATTGTGTTGTAAGCCGCCCCGAGGTTTCAGCAAGGGGCGGCATAGAAATTAATAATAATAATAATAATAATAATAATAATAATAATAATGAGCAAACTGGTATGGGAGGTGATAGACCAACATTATTAATCTGAGGATATAGCATTAGGTTAAAAGGGCAGGCCAGCTGAGAAGCATCACGTGCTCCAAGCAATTCATTGGGAGTGGAAAGGTAGCTGTTCTGGGTGCATGTTCTCAAGGGCTGCTGGCTGATCTTCAGAAGAAGACAAAGTGATGCAGGAGGGGCTTGGAGTATGGACCAGTTCCAGACACTGAGATGAGAGGAGACACTTATCTCAAGGCCTGGCTCCCCAGGAGGACAGGCAGCCTCTGAGAATAGCCAAGATGTACAGCTAGCAAGAGATGGTTTGGAACAGGAGGGGTTATCAGAGACAGACGAGGCGGGCACCACATGACTCATGGTCAGCAGAGAAGGGCAGCCCGATTAGAGGATCAGCTTGCATTAGAGGAGATGTGTCCATTTTCAGAAGGCCCCTACCAATAGGATGGTGGCCAGGCATCCTCATAAGGAGAGTTCCCGGAAGGGAATACTAGAGTGGATTCAGTGAGCCCCTCTTTGCATGCTTGAGAGATTCCTTCTGAGTGTTTGTGCATCTGGAAAATGCTTTGGTCAACTAAGAACATTTTGCAAGAAAGGTCTGTGTCTCTGTGTGAAGCAAGGAACCCAGTTCCCAACACAACTGGCCTTGAAACAGGAGGATCCTCCTTAAAGGTATGGTTCAATCTTCTCAACCTGGAAGGGTGGAATCAATTATTCAACCATATCTCTGTAATGGCCCGTATTCTAACTTGGCTTATGCCTTTTGTTATTGGGGTCTGCGGGACTCTTCTTTTGCATCACAAAGCCAGCCTAGCTGGTCAGCTTTAACATAATAGAGATTTTTGTTACAAAGGCTTGCATCCTGAGCTGCTTGGAGGTAGAAAACTAGCTGGAACCTAGCTTATTTAATACCTTTATAGACTGCATTTCCTCCACCGTGGCACTTAAGGCAGGTGAGCACAGGTCCCAAGTGTTCTATCCAGGCACACCTGCTTCGCTCCAGGAGGCTGGCTGTTTCATATGACCAAAAGAGAGACTATTTATATTTAAATGAAATTATATTTATTAAAAAAGCAAACCAAAGCAACCTGGGAATTTGTAGTACTTGCATAGAATTTGCAGTTCTGTTTGCTTGTATGTCCTTGCTTTAAGCTGCCTCATTCCAGGTTGGTAGGCTGAGATGTATTTTCAGCTCTTTTAGCCCTTGTTGTATCTTACTTTTCCATTTTACATTCAGGCATGCACACAATATTTTCTGGGAGCATGAGCTAAGTTCCTTATTAAGAGTCTGGTATGCCTCTTCCCTTAATTCCTTTCCAGCAAAGATCAGATATGTATATTGATTTAATACTTAAATTTTATCTAAACATAACAAGTACTACTTGGCTGTATGGTAAGAAATTAAGATTTTCCTTGCCATGACCAGTACTTTAAGAATTTAGTGCATATAAGAGACAAGTTTATTTGTTCTACTAAGTGAATTATGGTGGAGAACCAATCTCCATGTTTACAAAACTCAATGGCCCATGTCTTTTGGGTCTTCAGAATTTGGTGGGAAATGGAAAAACATTGGCTGGGTTCACACAACACAACAAGTCACCCTGCATGGTTACCATGGTTTGCACTTCTTTAACCATGATCTACCTGAAAGATGATCAAGTGGTTTCTGTGCTATCATGGTTTCCATATCCCTTGCCCATTCTTCTTACTTTTGGCATGTATTCCATAAGCCACTGCACCTGAAATTCAGTCCCAAGATGCCTCACTCCCTGCCTCTATTGTTTGTTTCTTCCTCATTGGTCAGCACATAGTGGCTGCGTAGCTGGAGTGGTTTCTGTATGACAAGCCATGGTGGTACAGAGAAACCGTAGAACAAACCATAGTTTCTTACTGTGATCTCTAAAGACCAGACTTGGTCAAATATTATGACTGGGTTCAGACAATGTGACAGAACAACAATGGTCTAAAAACCCCCCAACCCATAGCTTGTCATGTTTTCTGATCCCAGTTATTCATCATACAACCTTCTGCTTGCAATTTGAAGTGATAAAGTCCCAGATGGGTAATTTTACAAAGCATATAGATCACCTCTGACATATTTTATTCATTCCTTGGAACTGGCAATGATCTAATCATTTTAGCTTGTTCTTTAGATGTTAACACTCAAGCTGATCTATGCTTACTCCTCTCACCCCTGATTTCATATTCTCTCTTCTGGCTTCCCCTGCTCCCCACTTGGTGTGTGTGTGTCTTCCTGGCAAAACCCTTTCATTTATTTAAAAATATATTATTTTATTGAGTAAAAGCTGCATTACTGACTAAGAACTTGTTTCCTGCCGAAGCTTTTGTGGATGCTGTCTACTGCATCAAAAGCAGATGTCCACAAAAACACCAGCCGGAATAATGCTCTTATCTGTGTCCCGATGCTACAACCCTGCATGTGAAGATGTGCTGGTGTCATCATCAGATGAGGTGTGCTCTTTTCCAAAACCTATTTAAATCTTGCCTCTCAGGTCTTCAAGTGCCTTACCAAAGCATCTGAATGCAGTTGTAGTCTGGATTCTGTATTGTGCATGATATATTCTGTATCCTGTTTGTGAAGGCAGGCTCCCACATACAGATCTTCCACCCAAGAACACATCAACAGAATTCCTCATCCTTGCAGATGAGGAAGGTGGCCAGATGACCCACTTTACATGGGGCAGTCCTCCATTCTGTAGGCATTCTCTATTTGAGGGGCTGCCATGGCCAATGCAGGTTGAAGTCAAAGTGGGTTCTATCCTTAAAAGCAACTTAAAATATTTTCAAAGATAAATTAATAGATAAGAAAGAATGAAGGTTGAGCAGGGGCACTGAATTAACTTATCAAAAGTTAGTACCCAGAAAGCAGACTGAACAAGCACTGCACGGGTCTGTTTTTCCCAGTATGATGAGATGTATTATATTTCTATGTAAATTGTAGTCATTATTTCTACATTTGTGTTTATATATCTCAATTGGTTTATGCAAATGTTATGCAAATTGTTGTCCTCTATTGACCTCTGTTTTGGCAACGAGGAAGTGGGCATTCTGACTTTTTCTCCAGGGGATGAGAGAGGGCAACCTTCTGTCTGAAATTATTTCCAGAAATCAGATCCTCTCCTCTCCCCTGTACATCCCTTTTTACAAACAGAGGGACCCTTTAAAGATGCACACAGACTTTAAAGCATGTGTAAATTGGCATATGCAAATTTTTTGGGGGGTGGTGCTGAGGATCTGAGGACTCAGCAGCATCTGCCCGCCATTCAAGTCAGAATTTACAGAAGTCCAAGCAAACTTAGGAAGAAAAAATCCTGGGGATAAGAACATGAAGAATGCAGCAGGGAAAACTTGCAGCAGAAATGTTGTCTGATATACCACATAAAGCGACAGCAAGAACGGTCGCTGTGTGCTCCACAGACAGGTTGGCCATTCTTCAACTCCGTTTCATTTTTAGTGACGGCACCATTGTATCTCTATAGCTCATTCACATTTTCCATGACAACAGCTTGCACTTCACATCTAGCCATTGGTGTTCCAGAAAACAAAACACCGAAGAATACAAAGAAACTCTCATAGCAACAGGACAACAGTAAGAATGTTAAAAAGGCAAAATTAGGTAATGCACAAAGCAACAGAGCCTGTGCACGTAGATAATTGTATTAGCATCGACTCAGTGTAACAATATCAGCTCCGTAAACACAAATCCTTTGCATGGCTGGTTTCCCTGTGGGTTAGACACACCGCACTCGGTCTTTCTCACCTTCTCTGAAGAATTCAGTGACAACTCCTACATGGATATGGGCAGCAGAACAAGTTCTGAGATTCTGAATTTGAATGTAGGAGGGAACCTGGCATATAGAAGGGAGAAAGTAGCACAGGCTTCCTCAAGCTGTCTGGAGGGAACCATCAGCCCCAGCCCGCATGGTCGAGCAAAGCAGGAGGTGCCATCCAAAACATGTGGAAGATACCAGAAGGGGGAAGGCTGGACTGCAATACTGTTTTACATACAACCAAGAATAGGCTGGTCAGTATTCCTACTTTTGGTATTCATACGTTTGCATCATTCATTTTGTTGAACAAACCAGGAAATAAGTTTTTCAAGCTGCCACCACAATATACCTGTCATATTCTGCCACCTCTGGTACACCTCAAAATGTCATCCCTGTCTACCCCTGGACTCATCAGTGCCTTCTAACTCTTCCTTCTGATGTATCACAAAACAGCAGTATCTACCCTCAGAGCTCCAACCAATGATGAGGATTTTTTAAATCACTTTTTAATTTTGTAAAAAGGGCAGACCATACCTTACAGGAAATGCAAAGCTCTTTCAGAGAATTCTGCCTGTCTGAAATGAGTTTAAATTTCTGATGCTGGTGCAGGTTTGAATCCATGCATAGTCATGCTCGGATGCATAGTAGACCTATTGAAATCAATGTGTTTAGGGTAAATAGGGCTAAGTGTGGATGCAGTCCACAGTCTGTCTATAATTATTATGGACTCAGACTGACAGTTCTACTCACACAGGAAGAATATATCCAGGATGGAACACTGTGGCGCATAACTAGACATGCAGGATATGCGAACTAACCAGTGTTCAGGTATCTCCAGTCCTGAGACTCTCCACTCCCCCAGTGCTCAGTTCGCTGACCCTAGTTCAGAGATTCAGAAGCCTGCTGGATTAAGATTAGATGGATTCCAAGGCTGCCTATTTCAACCGGGACTCAAATATGAATTTAAGTTGAGAAATCTAAATGGCCATGCCTACCAGAGTCTATTGTTGAAAACTGGCAAATGGTGTGGCTTTTTCAATTCATCAGAATTCAGTGAAATTATTAGTCAAAGCTGACCCTTATGAGAGGATTACATATCCCTAATTTCAGAGTGCAAAAACTTTGCACAATGCACATAATATTTCCATTTATGATTTTTAAGGCAGCAGCCAATGACGTCTTTATTTCTTGGCATAATTGGATGCAGCCTACAGGGATGATTGCACCTTCTGAAGGGATCAAGCTCATGAAATTTCAGTTGAAAAGATTTAAGGAGCTGTGCAAGAAAAACCTTTAAAATGTGTAGGTTTCCGGAAAGGTATATGCACATCCCCACTCATTCTTTTTGAAAGCAACTGTGAGGAGAAAAAACGTATGTCACAAAGGTGACCCGAGTTAAGAAATTAAAGGTATCTCAATGTCTTGAGAAAGGCACAGGAGTGCTTCCATAGCTCATCCCCTGATGTTTATTTAAACAGCCATTTTTGCCTTTCTAGATAAAGTGCCAGGAAGAGGGAGGGAAGGAGGCTGTGGCACAGCTAGGAACTGGCACAAGTCCTTGGTCTTACCCTCATCCCCTCCCTGCCCCCCTTTTCTTCCTTCCGAAGTATATTTAAGTCCTCGGGCAAAGCAGCTGGTGTGTGTAGAAGGAAGGCTAAGCCTTTGGGACCCTAGTCCTGAGATGTCCAGGTCTGATCCCACCTGAAATAACAAATCGTGGTGAGCGAATCACAGTACACGACCAAACAAGAATTCATGGGATCTCTTCATGGGTTGTTTGTTGGTAATCGCAGCACTCTTTTGTGGCCTGTAACATGTGTTTTAATCACAAATGATAATGCTGAAGTGACCTTCTCTGCGATTGTGTCGGTAAGCATCAATGTGTGACACTTGATCTGTGTGGTACATGGTGGATGGGGCACAGGATAGGCATGTGCCCACAGAACAGCAATTGTGTTTGAAAACAGTTCCAGCACAGAAGGGGCTGCAGTAGAGATCCTTCCCCATCTTCTTCTCCATTTCTCCTTTTTTGCACTCAGACCAAAGCAAAATGAGCTGTCTTTACTCACCAAGCTCCTGGCAGAACACAAACATTTTAGCTGGTATTCCGAGGAGACCAGGAGAATTAAGGCTTTAATCATATATTTAATGTGGCTAGACTGGAAAATCTTATTTGACCCTGTAGGGGTGTTTGGTTAAGGGCCAGACATGGATTTGCTTATGTTTCATAATTGAGATTGCTTTGGTGTCAAGCAGACTTGTTGACATAAAATCTATGCGATCGTCACCTGAATGTTGAATGTGCAGTATTAAGGATAACAGGTCACCATAACAGGTGAAAATGAGAGAACTTCCCTTCTTGCTGAGCAGCTTCGGCTGTAGTTAAAGAACTGCTGCCAAAGAGGCACTTCTTCAATAAGGCCCAAAGCCAGTTTTAATGCTGAGCGGAACTGAACTCCATATTCATCAGAAATGGCACAGCACAGGCCTCCTCAGAATGAGCGATTTCAAACTGCCCAAGTGGAAAACGGTGCTTTTAAAATGTTCTCCAAATAAAAGCAAAACAAAACTTCTTGTATCTCCAAATCAGGCAAATAATGCAGGATGTGTCAAGCTTAGCTCATCCCTAATGTACAATATATTTCCTCGTGCACAGAATGTTTGCTTTTGCTGCTGCTGCTGGTGGTGCTGGTGTCAAAGCAATGTAGCCAGAAGTGGTACAGTTCAACAAGGACTCTATTATGTGATTTTGCTGCAGACCAGTTTTCCAATGGCTTCACATATTATGGCATATAGGACTGGATCCAGAAGAGTCAGGCCTTGTGATGCAACCTACAAGCAGAACCCAAGAGCCCCGAGGAACTCAAAGGCACAGGAAGCTGCTGTATATTGAGTCAGACCATGGGTCCATTTAGCCTAGTATTGCCAACTTGGATTGGCAGCAGCTCTCTTGGGTTTCAGGTCAGATTTTCCCCCAGCCCTGCTGCAGAAGCCAGAGATCAGCTTAGGCCCTTTTGCATATGCAGCTGAATTAAATTTTACATCTTTCTTGTACCACATACCCAGTTTTGCTTGAAGATCCAGCTACTGATAGGTTCTTATAAGATGCTACAGTGTTGCAGTGGCATTTCCTTCATGGGGGAAAGGAAGAAGTTCTTTTTCTGATGTTCAGCCATCGAATGCCCTTGTTTATGTAGCCAAAACAGCACCAGCCTTGCATAGAGAAGTCAGTAGGACTGAGGAAATTCCAAGGGTGCAGAAGTACAAATGGGAAAAGGTAGGGGGGAAGTTCCTTTTAGGGGAACACCAAGTATACCCTGAGGATTAAGCATGCTTAGTGACCATGAAATGTTGATTGTTTGTTCTGCAGGGGACCAGAAAATGGAACGGACTATTGAGAGTCCTGCAGAGAACTCTACTGCAACATTTTCTCCTATTGGTTTTACCAATCACTGTAAGTCAGTGCTGAAGCATGTTTCCAAGTAACCTGTCAGGTTCTGGACAGCTTTGGGGCTCCTCCTGATGGCCAAGCACCAGAATAACAGCTCTGGTAGTTGCAGGATTAGTCCCGGACTCTATGGCAGTTGCCAGGACCCTCATGAGCACCACCTGGGAGCCCTGGGGAAAAAGCTGTTGAAGAACTGGCTCTTCCCTCCACAAGCCCTTTGCTGCATGTGGATCTTGGCACCCACCCCTTATCATGCTGTCTCTGGTGTGTTTTGACCATGCTCTTGTCTGCTGGACTGTACTTCATCTGGCTCTCCAACTGATGCTGGTTTTGACCCTGGGCCATTTGGTATTGCAGCTTGGACTTGAGATTTGGACTGGGGATTGGACTCTGGCCTTGTGCCACCTCGCCCTGTTGCTGGGCTCTTGGCTTGTTATCTGTTACCTGGCCACCCGTGCCCTGGGCTGCTGGTTTCCTCATCAGCCACTGCTCAATCCTATCTGAATACATCTCAGACCGGAAGCAGTGCTTCCAGGTGAAATTGTGTGGTTTGGGGCTTGACTACAGGAAAGTCTTATCTGCTAGGTTCCCGTTGACTTCAGTGTCTTCTATTAAGGGATGTTTTAATCAAATAAAGGACTGTTTGGCTAAATGAAGGATGACTGAAGCAAAGCATCCACAAAGAGACAGAAAAGATCTGGGAGCAGCAAGTGGAACAGAGGTTGACTGGGCAGCTGACTCTGTTAAGAGTTTGGTTAAATGTGCGGATTCCCCATCATAGTCTGGAGGTAAATTCTGGTGCTGGTGCTCACTGTGACTGTGCATAGCTCTGCTCCCAAAGAGGGCAAAACATGCAGACAGTTGTGTTCATCAACAAACCAGTTTGAGCAGTTCTATCTCCATCAGCAGTTCTCTTGTCAAGCTAATGGGTCTTCATAGCACATCGAAGGCCAAACCACTGCAGTATACTTTGCATTACTGCATGGATATGCATGCGGAAAGTTGAAAGACCCTGTGTGGGGCAGTGGTGGTGACTATTGCACTGGGACTCAGAAGATCTGGCCTCTGGCCTCCACTTGGCCTATCTCGCAGGGATGTTGTTGGGAGGATAAAATGGAGAGAACTTCATAAGCTACCTTGGGTTCCTTGCAAGAAGAAAGGTGGGTGTAAGTGTAATAATGATCCTACCAATGCAGCTGTTTTGTCTGAACTTCACTGAAAGTCTTACAACAGGGAATTCTTAGCTGAATAGCACTAATAGGAAGGCTATATAAAATTTCTGGCTCTGTGTTCTTTGCACCACTGAATATAATTTGCAACAGGTCAGACTTTCACCCAGTTGAACTTGCCTTAAGATGGGCCTTGGAGAGGCCATGCTCTTTGTCCAATCTTTAGCGGCTAACCAGCTTCTGGGTAGGAAAGATTGAATCTTCTCAGTGAAAGCACCACAGTTCTAGAATACTGTCCCCCAGGAGTCCTGGCAAGCTTTTTCCCCCCTAGCCTTGGCTAGATGCTGAAATTTGGTTTCATTTGAGCAGGCATTTTAAAGCCATGCTCGGCTGTTCCATCAGATAAGTTGTCTCATGCAGCTACGTTTTGGTTGCTATATTTTTAGTATGTTCTATTGCTACCAAATTTTCTATTTGTATGTGCAAACCACTTGGGTAAGACAAAGACAAAAATAATTGGACAGAAATAAAAGCATTTTTAGTGGCCTGCAATCATGTAACACTGCCTCTCTGCACTTATTTGTTTTTATTCTGATGTTTGTTCTGCTTTCAATCTGGTTTTGAAATGATCCTTTTTATTTCTGATGTTCAGGTTTGGGTGTCATCGCTTATGTAACCCAAATGTCATCACCCATGTACAAAAGGGGGGTATCAGCAGGTGTAGAGGACCCCACAAGTTTAAAAAAGTTGAAAAAAAACCCAGAAGGACAAAATCCTAGGGGAGACACCCTTTCCCTTCTATTTGATAGGGACTGAGTGCATTATGTACCCATGGAATGCTGAATGACTGTTGCGGGGTGGTAAAAAACCAGATCAGAGGGGAATGGAATGGAATGACGTATCCTGGATGAGTGTAGTTTAAACATGGTTTTTAAATGAGTGGGAAGAAGGTATATTTTGCCCAGGTGCTTTGGACATTTTTCTGCCCACCCCCCACTAGAATCCAAGGGGAGCATCCCATGAAGCTGATTGGAGGGAGATACAGTGCAGAACAAAAGAAGAGCTTCTAGGTCACCAATCTGGATGGCTTTGAAAAAGGCTTGTACAAATTCAGCCTATCAGAGGCCAGGTGCCTCTGTGCACCTGTCGCTGGGATACCTGGCTATTGCGTTCTGGTCCTGATCGGAGGAACCTGGGGGCAGCTCTGAACAAGAGGCTGCGTGGAATTTCTTTATTGTATCTGTATACCACCCCATAGCCCATGGGACTCTCTGGGTAGTTCACAGAGTTAAAAACATAACAAAAATAAAAACAGTACAAAGCAAGAAAATAAAACCCAATACAACAGCTGGACAACTCCTAGGGAATAAAAATTGATACATGGCATAAAACAGTTCATATAAAAGCAATATTAAAATCAATTTATCTACCCTTGGTCTGACTCAATGTGGATCTCAACTCCCCTGCCAACACGGACAAGACTTAGGGATGGATGAGCCGAAGCCCCGAAACATCTGGAGATCTACTTTCTGCCCACCTCTGCCTTAAAGGGGCAAGGGGTGGGAAAGGCAGGGTGGAGAGGGTTTTTAAAAACGAAATCTCCATGCTCACCTCTTAACACTATGGAAGTTTATTTATTTTGTTTAAAAAGGGGAAACATAGGTGCAAATAAACAGCACACATTCTACGGATGTTTACTCGTAAGTAAATCTCGGCAACTCACTCTCTAGCGCGTTTTAGGATTTCAGAAAAAAGAGGGACCCAAACAAAAATCCTACAGCTGGCAATGCAACGGGAAGTCAAGGCCTCGAGAGGGGAATTAGGCGATTCGTCCAGGCAGCCCGGCCGGGGAAGGAAGCGGGGCCTCGGCTGGCAGCGGGTCCAGGCGGCCCTCGCTCGGCAGAGGGCGTCCCGCTCGCGGCTACAGCCGAGCCGGGAGGAGCTTCTCGCGTTGCAGGCTGCGCTCGGCTGGGGAGGAGCTGCAGTTGCCGCTGCCGCCGCTTCTGCCACGTCCACCGGGCTGAGCCGAGCCGGGAAGCGGCCGGAGGGCGCCAGCACGTGTGCACCGGTGAGTCAGTGCGGGGCTCGGGGGCAGGGAAGTCGCGGGGAGGAAAGTGCGCCGCGCAGGCGGATCTCTCCGTGCAACCGCTGCACAAAATCCGGAGTGAAATAGCGAGATAGCGGCTGTTGCCCGAACGCGTTTCCCAGCTGTTGATCGGGAGAGGCAGCTGTGGCAGGGTCCCTTTGCAGCGTGTGGGCTCGCTGGCTTACTCGCGAGGAAGCCGCACCGAGTCCAGCGGGGGGGGGGGGACGACTGGGAAACGCGCAGCAGTTGTGCGGGCAGCCTTGCCGCCTGAGCGCCGCCGCGCTGACTCGGGAGGAGGTCCGGGCGAGTTCAAGAAAAGTGCGTCCGGGATCGCGGCCCGAAAGGAAGAGAAGTTGCATCGCCTCTTAAGCGGGGTCGCCTTCGAGGTCCTGGGGTGGGGGGCGTCGACCTAACGGAGCGCAGGGTGCAATTCGGCCCACGCTTGCTCCGAAAAAAGACGCGCGAAGTTCGCGGGTAGTTTGCTGAGAAAGGAGCGCGGGGGCAAAGGGTGGCCGCCGTTCGTGTGCGTTGGGGAGGGATTAGGGGTCCGAGAAGGGAATGCATGAAAGTTGGGGGCCACGATGGGGTGGCAGAGAAGGGCGTGGGAAAAGGAGGAGCGGGGCGGCCTCGAAAGGTGAGACGTGCACTTGGAACTTCCGAAGCGGGCGGAGGAGGCGTGCGCGCGTCGAGCCAAGAGGCGCGCGAAGGGAAAGAGGCGGCGCGGCTCCGTCCGGGAGGATCAGGGCCACGACTTGGGGGGTGGAGCCGGGGGAAGGGCGCGGCGGGCGGAGGGAGGGGTTCCAGCCTGGTCTTCGGGAACGGGGCTGGCGAGGCCCTCGATGCCCGTCCCCTGCGTCGCCTCCCGGGTGCTCCGCGCGCGCTTTGGGAAGCAGAAGGGAGACGCGCCTTGGCTGCGCGGCTGCAGGACTTCCTGTGGACTTCGGCGGGGCTTCCGAGGGCGATCCCGCGGCCTGCTCTGCGCTTGACAAACTACTTGCTGGCCCCCAACTAGGGTTAAATCAGAGATTAAACTTATGTAGCATTTATAACCCCCCCTCCGCACCCGTGGAGTAGCAGAGGGGGCCCGATCTGGATTTTAAATGTCTTCCTATACCCCCTCCACCCTAGCCACGGCTAGTGTGCTGATCCGCACTATTTCCCTCCCCGTTGCGCATTTGGGACACTTTAGTGGTCGGTTCATGTTTTGGCAGCGGGAATTCCTGCGGAGACGCTTGGTTAATGCAGGCGCCGCCCCGTTGCTTGTTATACTCGGGAGTCAGACCGACGATGTGTAGTTAGTGGGACGTAAGTCTAAGTGAGAGGGCAACGGGAGATTTTGGGCAAGCAGGAGAGAAAGAAGCAGGGTGTTTCTGAGAGCTTGGTTGAACACGAGGCTTGTGGATGTGTGTATGGGGTAAAGACACTGGTAACACAAGAGATTTAGGTTAACGGCTGTCTGGAAAATAAATAAGGTTTTATCTTATTTAGAGACATTTAGAGCCACTGTGGTGTGATGTGGAGAGTTCTGGATTGGGGGATCTGGGTTCTGGCCCCCACTTGGCCATGAACATGCTCACTGGGTGAAGTTTGACCTGTCACTTTCAGCCTAATGCACCTCACAAGGTGTTTGTTGTGAGGATAAATGGAGTGGTGCACTTTGGGTTCCCTGCAAGCAGAAGAAAAAAAAGGTGGGGTAATAATTCTGTCCTTTGCCTAATGCTGAAACGGGTTGCTGCTTCTGTGGCTTGGATACCTTGATTGCATTTGCTAGTTGTTATGCTAGGGACAAATTATTATTTGCATTTATATTCTACTTTTCCTCCAAGGAACACAAAGCACCATATGGTGTCGTTTCCCCACCACTGCTTAATCCTTGCAATAATTTTACGAGGTAGGTTAGGTTGAGAGAGAGTGACTGGTCCACACTCACTTCTTGGCTTTTGGGGCTAAATGGGGAGTTGAGACTGGGTTTCCACGGCCCTCTAACTAGTATGCATATTGACTAATGAAGAAACGATTGATGTCGAGGGTAGCTTGAGAAAAAGGAGGAACCCAAGGAGGCTTGTGCATTCCCATGTAACAAAAAGTTCTTTTTATTATGCCGTTTTGTACCTTTTTTTCATTTGGAGAATTTGTATTCCAGACTTCCCCAACATGGAACCTACCAGATGTTTTGGAGTTTCCCATCAGCCCCAGCCAGCATTACAACTAGTCATTGATAAAGGAAGTTGTAGTTCAGACCATCTGGAGGGTGACACTCTGGGGGAGACTGCAGAATTCAGAATTCTCTTGTGCTCGGCTGGGCCAGTTCCTCTTTTGGCAGCCCGTGGCCCTGAACATCAGGAGTACTTCCTGGCTGTTACAGCAGCACAGCAATGGAACCAGTGACCTAGGGAGGTTCTGTGCTTTCCTACACTGGAGGCCTTCAGGATGCAGCTGGACAACACCTGTTGAGGATACTTGAAGTTGGAAAGCTGCATTGAGGTGAGGGTTGGATCTGATAGTCTCATTGACCCCTTCCAGTTCTACTATGCTGTGTTTCTTGTGGACTCCTTTTCTCCACCAAGCAGCCCTGATGGCGGCCTGGGATGCCTGTGCTTACTCACCTGCCCCCACATGCTTGGGAGTGCTGCAAAAGTAGACGGCCCTCAGACCTCCCAAGAGCACCTGTTTTGCTACAGTACTGGTGGTAGAAGCTGCTTCTGGTCAGGAATGGGCACCAGTGGGCCATCAGGAGGCATGAGGGGTCTTGGCAGCTGCCTGGCTCTTCCAACCTCTGGTGCCAAACCTAAACATACTGGTGATAATGGCAGGCATCTGTGACAAGAAGGGGAGAATGAGGGAGGATTTTCTTAAAGTATGGGCATACCTCCTCTGGCCTTCAGACCTAATCTGGCCTATGGATGTTGCCCTCCTGGCCTGCAGAGGCTTGGGCCCACACAGCTTGACATCCAGGGGTTGATTGGACCCCCTGAACATCAGCATGCAGCATTGAGAGTTTCTGGAATCTAACAATGTGGCTGTGATACCTTTAAGACCAGTGTGAGCTTAAGCATTTTTGCAGCCTTGGGCAAATTGAGATATTCTTTCCCGCCCCAATTTTATTGGATGCTGAGTAGCCTAACAATAGCACATTAAATGATCCAGAATTTAATGAAAGCCTATTTTCTCACTTCCGTTTTTAATTTCAGTAATTCAACTAACACCCCATTGTGCTCTGTGTTACTGAGCCCGGAATAAGTGCTAGTTGCAAATTTCTGGGCGTCATCAATAAGGTGGATTCCAAACCTGCATTTTGCTTACAAGTATGCGTGGGGAAAAGTGGATGTATTCAAAAGCACAGGCAGGACTTGCTCTGAAAGGCTTTTATAGGGATACGGCCAGTGCTCCTGGAAGTTTGACACCCTGTGCAGTTGCACGGTTGGCCTTCATGGTCAGTCCTGCCTTGTTTATGAGTTGTATATAAGAAGAACATTGTTCCTGTGCTGATTGATGCCTCCTGCCTTGTGCCCTAAGAAGGCAGGGAGCACCTGGGAACAGCGTACGGTTTCCCACACTGCTTTGAGCTTTCTTATGTGGGATTGGAGCCAAAGTTAGACCCACTTTGAGTGGAGCCTTTGAAATAAATGGAACTTAAGTTACTCTAACATTGGATAGAACCCACTGGATGTGATTCACTGAATCAGATCATTGAATCAATGGCCATGCTGGCTGGGGATTCTGGAAAGTGTAGTCCAAGCCTTCTGGAAGGCACTAGGTTGGGCGTGCAGTTCCGAACTAACTTGGAGAATGTTTGAAGGAAGAATTCTGGTACTTTATTGCTGGCAACAAAGCTGCTAGCCTCCACTGTGCATGAAAACCCTTGTTTAACTATTTGGTGATTCTCTAAAAAACAGTTCTAAACATTTCGAAGAGATTAATCCAGGCATATTTAAAGAGATTGAAAGAAAAAAAAGAAGGGAAAGAAAACTCCATTGTTAAGCTCTAGGAATTAAAGTCCCTAAAGCTCCAGAATGGTTGTAATTGAAAAATAAAAAAGATCATGAGGCTCACAGCCTGCTGAAGAATGTTGGGAGAGCATTAGAATGAGACCCAAATAATTGGCAATATAATCCATTTTAAATGTGAGTAATGCAGTCCTGCTTGAGTTTCCAGAAACCATTTGGCAGTTTGTTAGAGGGCACAGATGTGAACTGGTGGTTGAGCCAAATTTAATTCACAGCTTTCTGTTCCAAATTGACAAATACCTGCAAAGCTAAATTGTTGTGTGGGGTTTTGTTTTTGTTTTTTGGCCCTCCTAACATCCTGTACCAAGGGGAAGCACCCAGTCACCCACCCCAGTAATCTTTGATTCAGAGTAAAAGCCCATCATAAAGCATTTGGACTTTTGATTCCTTGGGGCTGTAATTGTAACTGTTTTCCTGGGGTAGTTGTCCTGGTCTGTTGTAACTAAAGCAGGAAATATTCCTGTAATACCTTAAAGGCTAGCGAATTTAGTCTGGCATAAGCTCTCAGATTCTAGCCCACTTTATCAGATGCACAGAACATTATGTGGAGTTTAAGGTTTGTATACAGTATATATGGTGGGGCCAGATGGGGGAGTTTGCAAACAGCAAAGTGCATTAGTAACAGTGAATGACCAGTGTTCATAGAGCAATTGTCACGGTTCACAATTTTCCCTTGCCCCCCCCCCCCGACCATATGTAATAAATCTGGAACGCCATGGCCCATGCATCTAATGAAGTGTAATGTATCTGGGCCCATATCATTTGCATCTGCTCTTGGACCATTCATTTCTTCTGTTGATTATGTTACATGGGTGATCAGCTGTCACTTGAACTCAGCTTGAGGGATGTAGCTGTGTGTCTTAGATCTTTTGATCCACTTGGGTTACGTGCTGGGATAAAAAGGCTTACACAGTTTCCCTCTCATCAAGTGAAACAGAATTGTACAGCTCTTTATAGTTTCCTCTCAGGTCCTTGACAATTCCCTCTGAGCTGCAAAAACCCAAATAGACTTGCATGCATGTGTGCATGGTACAGAGGGGACACCATTTCTGCAAGCCTGTCCCATCTAATAGAGGCCATGTCCTGGCCTGTGACTCACACAGCACTCTTAGATTGGAACCAGGAGCAGCCACCATTGAAAGAGGTCCCCATTCTAAAACATTGGAGGTGCAAGAAAGAACTTGATGGTCTGAAAGCTGTTTTCTGTTTGTTAGCATAAGAAGCTGGATTCAGAATCTTTGTCCTCTGTCAATGGCAGGACACTGCTCAAGGAAGGTGCCTCTGACCAGTTTGGGGGGCTTCCCCCCTCCATCTTTTCAGCAAGATCCTTGATGCTGCTGGAAGTTGCCAGAGTTAATATGGGAGGTGGGGAAGTTTGCTTCCACCAGCCACATACCTGGCTAGAAGGAGGGGTCATAGGCTGGTGGCTGCAAATGTACTTTGTATGCAGATACTCCCAAGTTCGATCCCCATCATTCCCAGTTAGGGCTGGACACTCGTTCATGAAACCCCGGAGAGCTGCTGCCAGTCTGTGTTGACATACTGGGCTAGGTGGACCAAGAGTGTGGTCCTTTAGGAGATTGTTATTCTCCTAAATCTGGAACCAATCAAAGGAAGGATTTATCTCCCCATTCAAACAGATTTTGGAGGGTTGGGAGGAGGAAGGGCTTTGATATCCTCTACTCAAACCTGTGTCACACGCAGTTGTCATGCAAGCGCCATTCAGTGCAGTGGAGAATTGGATCTGCCCGATGTCTGTGATGCTGAGCTTCCTCCTGTTGCTGGTTCTCCATCTGGCTGGCAGTTGTCATCTATAATAATAAGAGAGGATGCGTGTCTGCCTGTCCGTCCCTCTCTCTGTCAGTGCCGTAGCTCCAGGACTGAAACCTAGACACCAGCAGAGCCTTGAGGAGAGGTACGTCAGGGTGGCTTTGTTTTTAAACAGCGTTGGAACATTTAAATTAAGTTAAATGTGTCTGTGTGACACATCCAGCCACCAGTGGCAGACTTTCCTAGCCGGCACGCAGCTTTGCAGTGCATGCGGTTTGAAGCCGGGAGATTACAGGTCTGTGCTGCCCAGCTCCCTGGAATGGAGCAAGTGATGTGGATGTACCGGGGCATGAGCTGCCAATAGCCATACTTTCGCTTCAGCAGGTTAGGCACAGTGTGTCTCGTCATGCATGTCTGCTTGGAGTCTTTGCTATGTCAAAGGGAGGTAATTCCAGCTGATGCAAAGCTGAGTCCGTTATGGCGAATGGGGCAGCATGCAAGTCAAATTAATAAATAAAGCAGCCTCTGCTGGGCCGGGGTCATTGGGAATTGTCCAAGACAGGGTGACAGCTTGGGGAATGCTGGTATATTGCATCATGAGCCACACAGCTCCAGAACTACAAGCAAATCTTATTTATGTAAACTTTTTCTATGCTGTCCATTACTAAAAAAAAGTTTCTGGACGGCTTACAAGAAAGGAAACCAAGAACAAAACCGTAACGACGATACACAATACACTGCATCTAAAATAGTAGTAAAAACAGAAAGAGGACAGGATAAAACCAATTAATTGTTAGATCTTTTGCCAGCCTAGTCTTTCCAGTTCCAAGAGGATCCTATCCTGACCTTCCAGAGCTTCTTGATGCAGTACATAAAAGTGACCTGCAGACCTAGAATGTTTATGCCCTCATCTGTGCATCTCTCAAGCCATGTGAAGCTGCCATGGGTGTCTCCATTTGATAAATGTCAGAGGTTTTTCTGGAGTCTTGTGAAGAAGTTCAAAGTCTTCCAAAATTAATAGCCTGTAAACACTTATTGACTGACATTCAGGGCATTCTTGATTTGGATTTTGTCTCCAACCTGAATTCACTGGGTGACACCAGGAAAGGATTTCTCTTCCTTCTTAGCCCCCCTTTTCCCATCTTCAACAGGCGGATAATACTGACCTACTTATAGGATTGTTGTAAGGATTACAATAAGATAATGCACATGAAGTGCTCTGAATACTGAAAATGCTAAGTATACATATCTGCTTTTTTCATCTGTGACATGGGGAAAACAAATGTTTGTATAGCTTTCTCTGCTTGGTCACCTAGGAGATAATGCCTGTTCTCCATAGACAAAGAGGCAAGTGGCTCTTTTTCCATATGATAGTGGATAAGTTGTCCGTTTCTTGGCCCATGTTCTAAAAACGGGGGTATAGCCCCAGCCCGTGTCACTTGCCTTCCTCATGCTGCTTTTTGCTTTGATGTTGCAAGGTGCTAGACCCAAGCGTGGGAGAGAAAAGACAAGCTAGTAGGGTGTGCAAACCTCCCCTCCCATGTACGTAGTTGGGTCCCGTTGTGCATGCTTTGAAATGCAGCATCCGTCACTGTGACAGTGTGAGCAAAACAAGAGGTGGACTAAGCAATGTAATTACTTTTCCAAATCCTGGCAGCCTGGGTGAGTTTGCTAGCAGTAATCTACCCAGAAATGTTTGTCAGGCTTCAGGTTGTGAGACAGCGAAATGGAATCTTCTTGCATGTAGACGAACAAGGCATGCAAATGAGTTGCTGGGTTCACGTAGCACCTGGTAGAAGGATCATGTGCCCTTTGCCCTCGGCTCTGCACCTGTAACAGGAGGCACAGATAGAGGGGAAGGTACTCTGAGTGTAGAGCCGGGATCTTTTTATTAATTAATTAATTAATTAATTAAAGCATTTTTATGCCGCCCCATTCGCCGAAGCCTCGGGGCAGCTTACAACATTAAGTTAAAAATAATTATAACAGTAAATTAAAAATACAAACATAAGTTAAAATGCAAAAAATAACAATATAAAATAAGTCGCCCTGGCCAGATAAAATCCAATAATATTAACAGTTAAAATGCCGCTTAAATAAAAAGGTCTTCGCCTGGTGCCGAAAAACAAATAACGATCTTGAAAACTGCTACGGCATCCTAGATGATAAACTGGCATGGCATAGTTGGACTGGGATGTGGTTGATCAGGTGCTGGTTCCCACTTAGCAGGGAGCTCTGTGCATGACTTTGGGCCACTCAGATTCTCAGCCTAGCCTACTTCACAGGGCTGATGTGGCAAGAATGAAATGGAGAGGAGGAAAAGCTTACCAGCCACCTTGGATTTCTTAGAACAGAAAGAAAGGCAGGACTTAAATGTAATACAAAGACGACAGCAGCAGCAGCAGCAGCAGCAAGAAGTGCTCTTCAGGGGCCATAGGATGGCACTGAAAGTGAGCGTGTGTGTTGTGGAATTTTTTGCATAATGATGATTAAAAGCCATGAAACGAGTGGATATCGCACCGTTTACAGTACTGATTTGATAAATTAATTAAGACCAACTTGGCCCAGTTCTCAAGTGAGTGTATGCTTTGGCCATCTGTACTTTGCTGACAGCCCCATGGCCATCTGGCTTTCTCATACCTTATCTCTTTTACAGCTTCTCAATCCTCAGCTGTTCTCCCCACCTAGATGGCCAGGGCTTTGCGCGAAGGGAGAGAGCGACCCTCCCATATAATAGGTCTGGTTTGGGAGGCTTAATCTGTTGCTATGCAAAAGGAAGCAGGCCTCTTCTCCCCTTCTCGTCTCTCTTTTGATTGTTTAGATTCACGATCTTCTGTATGCAAGATTGTGTCCTCTGCACTTTTCAGAGCTCCTTGTGTGTGATTCTGGGATTCTGTGCCAGAACCATTGTGCCTAGAACTGCAGCGATGGCCTGCAGTAATGAGGGCTTCCAGATTGGCTTGGGTTTATGAGTTATTTTGGAAATAAATGAGTCTCTTGGTTGTTGTCATCCTGCCTTTTGAACAGTGAGCACAGAAGGTCCATCACAGGAAGAGGGGCGGGGGGGGGGGTAGGGAGAGGACAAGTAAGGGCATGCCTTGGCAAGTTTCTGCTTCTGTGATAGACCAGGGGCTTTCTTGTTCGGAAGATGCATGTCATTTGGCTGTCATTCAAAAGAACACCCAAAATGATTACTTTGCTGGAGCAATCCAGTTCTCCATCAATGGTCAGCTAGCTCAGGAGAACTTCAGGCCCAAGAGGAAAACATGGGGTTCCCCAGATGGCCCCTGTCCCTTTTTCCCCTCCTACCACTTGTTTGGTGGATTTTACGGTTTTTATGTAGTACCTTCCTTCATCTGAAAAGTAGAAATCTCTCCCCTAAGGCTGACAATACTGACAATAATCAGATTTGCTAAAATCAGATTTTGATTCTTTTTTCATCTTCCCTTTTACCTGCAGCTCCCCCACACTCGAATGCCGTTCCAAAGATCTTCTCCAAAATCAGGCCTCAGAGGGCTGAAAGCGGTTCCCCATGCCTCAGCTTGATTCTTCTGAGAGTTCAGAAGAGTGTGATGGAGCCCTGGAGGGACTGGGCCCACATCTCCCAAAATATTGCATTCTAAGGGAGATATTTCAGATGTTGAAACAACTGGGAGAAGAGGGGAGGTTAGAATTCTTAGCTGAAATGCCATGGATAATCCAGCCCGCTCCAACCTGCTGCCTTCCAACACACCCGGAGTGCACCAGATCTGGGAAGGCTGGTCTAACTAGTGTGAAGTTGGCTCACCTGTACCAGCATTTGCTGTTCTATGGATTATGCCTACTGTCATCCCCAAACATTGGTTGTGTTGGTGGGGCTGATAAATGCTGAAGTCCAAAGTACCTGGAGGGAACTAGGTGGAGAGGGCTGTGATATGCCGACAATGGACTGATTCTCCAAGTGTGGAGCTTTCTATAGATGAAAGGGTGCAATCCATACAGGAAAGGGAGATATCGGAAGGACTGGAGGAAAGTGCACGATTTTCAGCAATACAAAACATCTTAAGGGGAAAATGCCCTGAGGGAGACTGCCCCACAGATCAGCCTAGTGAGCGCTTCCTAGGTTCGGTGTCCATGAAATGCTGGCTGCCTGTGTTGCTGAGGAGGGGGAATGGAATAGAGTATCCTGGAAGTGGGCCTGACGGCCTGACTAGAACCCTGGTCCTGGATATGGTCTGAAGACAAATCAGTGATCCACCATGTTGAAGCTAAGCAGGTCTGGGGATGGACTGAGCTTGGAGGGGAGACCACCTGGGAACCGCATGTAGCCACCTTGAGTTCCACAGTGGGCGAAAGGTGGGGTATAAATACAGTAAATAAATAAAATAAACAGGAACATTCAGCGGTGGGACTTTGTGTTACAAATCCCATAGGTGGTATTAGACTGAGAATTCCCAAAGCACACTGTGATACACATATGAATAATCTTAAGTGCGAATACTGTGTCTGGGCAGAGCCACTGTGGTGAGCAAATCAGCGTTTCTCCTACCTGGTGGGATGTCTCTGGAGATTATTCTTCCACTGCCATCCTCCAGACTGACGTGAAGCAGCAGCACTTGGTTCTGCTTTTTCTCTGCTCTTGCTCCCCACCCCCTGTAAAACTTAGGGAAGCAGCTTTAGGGAATGATCAAGTAAATCCTTAATCCGCTGCTTAAAAAGTTACTTTGTAAACGGATAAGAAATCAGGAAGTGGCAGGTGGAAGGGAGAATTTGGTGGCAGATTTTAAGGAAAGTATATCGAGGTTGTTTGTGTGAGTGCCCATATTCCAAATTGCAAACTGAAAAGTTGTTTCACTTTTACTGAGAAAGCTGTCCTTGATAGGACTGTGGTGTGACTGAGGGACGTAATGTGGTTTGGGGCCATACAAAGGAAGGGTCAGTGTTGAAGCAGGCTTGAGTCTTACTGGCTGGGGTCACCAGCAACAGGGATAGCTCCCAACACAGCAGGATCCATAGGAAAAGCCTACGAACTCTCTAAGTGGATGCCATTCATTGTTATGGGGACAATTAATTTCTGTGAGAAGAAAATGAGAGCCAGTGCAGTCTAGTGGTGCTAATGTTGCATAGGGAGTTGGGAGTTCTGGGTTCTTGTTCCCACTGAGCCATGAAGCTTCCAGGACTGTCTCAGCCTAACCAACCTCACAAGGTTGCTGTAAAGATAAAATGGAGAAGATGATCTTAGATCTGTGCACCTAACTCTTCCGGCTAAATGCAGAACTCTGCATTTACCTCTTTGAAATCCATTGTCTTCGTTTTTTTAATCCCATCAGGATCATCTTGAATCCTCCATTTTGGTTTCCCAAGGCAGGAGTCTCAACCTTTCTGAACCCATGGACCCATTTGGGAATTTGAGAATCTGCTGTGGGCACCACCACAGAATAGCTAATTGATAGATTTCCTGTTTGGTGCCTACCTATCATGTCTGTGGATTTTCCCCTGCATTTTATTCAGCAAAAAAGTTTGTTTCATGCCTATTGGATACTCAATATCTCTTTAATAGATTATTTAATTCTCTTACTGTTGAATTGCTGGCAGTGCAATGCAGCTAATGCCTCTTCTAAACTTATGTTTTGGCAATGTTCAGTGATTGCTTCTTTTGTGGAAGAGTTTCTTGCATGACAAATTTTGTACTGGGACAGTCTCAAATATTCATAAATGCTCTTTTAAATCATGTTCATGATTCACAGAAATTAACAAATGGAAGGGGAAATAGCTGCTCACTCCCCTTTTGATAGCTAAAACATTGATGCTACAGAATTGGAGGGATGAACACAGGCTTCCTAAAATGCAGTGGAGTGAGGACGTTACAGTGCTTTGCACAGATGAACAGGTAACACAGAGATGCCACCTTCACATGGGTGGATATTTGGTCTGCATTTATTGAGGTTTATGCATAATTTCTAAAAATCTGCATGCATTTTGAACATAATCCTTTATGTATGTTAAACCTGGGAAACATTAAAAAAGACTGTTTGTTGGTACCATGTTGTGGGTGTTTGTTCTACAGTGTTACCTGTTCCTTATTCAGTTTGGTGTTGTCTGTAAATTTGGTAAGCAGTTCTCTTTTTCCTAGTCTTGTATAAAGATGTCAAACAACACTGGAGATTGGTTGAGATCCAGTCATACTTGGAGTAGACCTACGGTAATCAGTGGGACTGCATGACTAGTGATTCTAATTGATTTTTGTGGGTCTGTGTTATATAGGACCTAATTTGGTCCAACACTGGGAAAGGACCTTTGGGCAACCTCCTGCGGAGCAATGGTGTGGGATCTAAAAGGTATTAGATAATACAGTTACAGTACTAATTAATTTCATTTTTATACTGCCCCACAGCTGAAGCTCTCTGGGTGGTTTACTGAATCCATAAAAACAAATGATAAAAATACAATAAAATATAACATCAGAAAAAATGTAAAAAGTTTAAAACAGTTAAACGTGATAATAAAAACAGACAATAACAAGCCATAACAAAAGTGTAACTCTGTGAAATATCTGATGATCCTGTTCAAGCCCCTGGGTAGCTGAATAAGTCTTTAAAAGCCGTCTTAACCTGGTGCCAAAAAATGACAGATTTGGCAGACAGTACCCTAACATTAAAATCAGAAAAGAGTTTGCTTTTAGCTAGAAGTTTTGGGGGCAAATTTAAGCAGGGTGAAAATCTATATAGGCTGCAATTCTATATATCAGGGATGCACAGCCCTTTCCACTCCAAGGATACTAGCTTGAGGGTCAGCAGCTTCGCATGTGCGCTCAAACATAGACAAATGCACATGCATCCCAGTTGAGGGAGGGTCAGAGCACCTTGGAGGCTGCAGGTTGTTCATCTCTGCTTTACACATTTACTGGGAGTGAGTGTCACTGAACTCGGAGGGTTTTACATCTGAGCAGATATTTATGAAGTGGCACTGCAAGAATTTCATAATGATTTGGCTGGTATGTTCCCTCAGCCTGGGATGCACTGCTTGACTGGCATCCATTAAGAGAGTCTCCCTGACGCATGTACAGAGAGACAGGCATATAGACAGATGCGTCAAATGGCAGAGAGAGAAAATGGTTTACTGTCTAAAATCAAAAGATTCAGCTTGAAGAATGAAGATGACTTGAGTATATTAGGGGTTTTATTTTTGCTGATACATATCTTGTGGCGTGCCAGAAAACCATGTCAGCTTGTTTGAGTTGCATAACCTTTTGAGTCATAGGTAATAAAATGTGCCAAATCTATTCACCTGTGACAAAGTTGCAGGAACTCCTAGCAGACTCAGTGACCACAAAGGCCTCATTTCTGGATTTTTATTGAGCTGCTTTTTCAAAACACTGATGGTAAATTGTTTTTTGACTGAAAAAGTCAGTAGAAAGATCTTTCTCCCTGCCTTTTCCCTTTCATATAATGTTAGTACTTGGGGTCATGCAGTGAAATTGATTTGGCAGTAGATTCTAGACCAAAAACATTTTTCTCACAGTGTATAATAAATGTAGGCAATGTATTAACTTATTGCAGCCTCCCACAAACTGATGTCTTCCAGGTAGTTTTGCCTTTACCTGCTATCAGACCCAACCAGTATAAAAAGTGGCTTGAAATGCCAGGAATGCTGCGGATTATAATCTAAAATATCTGAAAGGCTTCAGGTTGGGGAAGACTGTTTTCATTTTTTCTCCTTTTCATTTGATTGGTAGTTCATAATTGTGCAACTCCACTAATTGATATTTGAACCCTTACCTGGTGCCCTGGTAAATGTTTGCAGCATCTATGGCAAAACCAGGTTTCAAATACATCGCTTTCAGGGGACAGCGGATAGTTGGCAGACCTTGGCATGCAAAATGGGGTGAAGATGCAGCGACATCCTTCCCCCTTTTCCACACTTTCCTGAGGGTCTAGGGCAGTGATGGCGAACCTTTTAGAGACCGAGTGCCCGAACTGCAACCCAAAACCCACTTATTTATCCCGAAGTGCCAACACTGCAATAAAACCTGAATACTGAGGTTTTAGTTTAGAAAAAACAACTCACAGCCAGACCAAGCAATTATGTATATATCCTTGGCAGCGCACTGACCGGCCATGCGAAAGCCGGTCCAATACTCGGCTGCTGGGGAGATGCTGGGGCAGCTTGGCTCGCGTGCGCAGTGCGGCTTGCATGCTGTGGTTCGCCACCACTGGTTTAGGTGTTTGGGTAACTGGAAACGTGCAGCTCTAGCCCCACTTACAGGGGAACTTATGTCAGCAGCTGTCAAGAGTCAGTGTTTCTCTCAAAACATGTTTTTTGGCAGGGCTAAATGTTTGTTTGTTTGTTTGACAGGGGCATATGCAGTCATGAAGTCTCTCCTTCCTTCACAGGAAAAAGTCTGCTTGCAACTTTGCTTTCACTTGATAGCCTGCAGTTCGATAGGTGTCAGCTAAAAGCAAGGAAATGTTTTTGAAGCCCAGGTTTGTTAATCTCCATGGATGGTACCTGCTTTGATAGCAAGGTCTTACTAGGATTTTGACCAGTCAAGGCTTCAAACTTCACATGCATAATTTTGAACTACTAACCACCCAGAAATAATAAAACAATTGCCTTAAAAAAGTGAGCACATTCTGTCACAAAAAGAAAAGGTGGGTGGATAAGTAGGGGAAATGAAGTGAAAGAAAACAAGGAAAAGGAGAACTAAAAGAAGTGATGAACCGTGAATGGTTAGTCAGTTGTGTTGCTTGGATGCTTCGGAGGGGGTGTCATTGGCTGCAGAGATCACAAGTAATCCCCGAGAAAAGTGGGGGGCAGACCACAGCAACT
The DNA here is from genome assembly GCF_004798865.1 of Varanus komodoensis. Classification (NCBI taxonomy): domain Eukaryota; kingdom Metazoa; phylum Chordata; class Lepidosauria; order Squamata; family Varanidae; genus Varanus; species Varanus komodoensis. The sequence goes on from NW_025335941.1 coordinate 56,392,512, forward strand.
GAAAAAGGGGTCTTGATTGCAGTGGAGAAATGAAATGAGAGATTCTGCCATGCAGGTTATTGGATACCTGCAGGAGGACTGGGGGGAAGGAGTGGGGGAATGAACACACAGTGGGCCTGATTGTCAGCCAGGTGCACCACAGGTTGTTCCAAAAACAAGCCTTGCTATCTAGATTATCTTCAGGATGGATTGCTATGGCATGAGAACTCACCCACTGCAGGGCAGCTTCTTATGCTTTTAATGGGTTCAGAGGAGGGCAACAAGGATGATCTGGGACCTGGAAACAGCCCTGTGAGGAGAGAGTGAAAGAATTGGGCATGTTTAGCCTGGAGAAGAGAAGACTGATATGATAGAATTTGTTAAGTACTTGAAAGGCTGTCACACCGAGGAGGGCCAGGATCTGTTCCTGATCATCCCTGAGTGCAGGACACGGAATAATGAGCTTGAGTTACAGGAAGCCAGATTCCTGTTGGTCATCAGAGAAACTTCCCGGTAGAGCAGTATGGCAATGGTAGCAATTACCCAGGGAGTGGTGGGTTCTCCTACACTGGAGGCAATCAAGATGTAGCTGATGTTTATTGTACATTTTGTATTGTTAAACTGTCCCGAGACTTTGGTAATGAGATGGTATAGAAAAGTTTCAGATGGCTGGCTGGCTGGCTGGACAGCATCTGAGAGGGATGCTTAATTTGGAGTCCTGCACTGAACTGGGGGTGGACTCAATGGCCTTATGGTCCCTTTCCACCTCTAATATTCTTTGAGGTTATGGCTAAAACAGGTAGTGCTACATACTGTAAAGATTTGGGGATCAGGCCCACTGGACCACAGGACATGTGAAGCAGGAGGGTAAAAATCTAGGGGGAATCAGATGCAGCAGAGATATTCCATGAACAGTGGGGCAGATGGCCTCCCAGAGATGGAGGGGCTCCAGTTTAGTGGGCAGCCCCTCATACCTCTGGGCTGAAAATAGTGTCTGCGGATGTCCTCTTGCTGTCTTTTTCAGGTAATACCAGGAGCCTTGATCTGTATATGCCTTTCACAGGGAGTGCATCTTTCAGCAGGGAAGAGGCATAGGGTTGTCTCTCAGGGTGTTGCAGGAGGATCGGAAAGGCTGTGTGAAGGTAGGAAGATGCCTTGTACCACTGGACCATCTGGATCAGTTTGACTTCAGCTCTCCGGCAGGATGGATGCCCCTCTTTTTTTTTTTTTTTAAATGATGGTATGCGGGATTTGAACTTGGGACTTTCTGCATGCCGAGCATGCGTTCCATGACAGCTCCAATCCCTGCCTGAGATGCTTTTTAAATGTACTGAAGGCCTCGTGAGACCAACTTTCAGCATGGATTGTATTGCTTCCCCTTTCAGTGTCTTCTAATATTTTGTTTTCTGCACTCTTTGGTGTATTTTCCCTCCTTTTAGCTTCTTATTAACTTCTTCCTCCATCCCAACTGTTCTTTGTTTGTCCGTTGCATTCAACTTTTTTTTGAAATTGCTAATCTCATGTTTCCTGCCACATTTTTTTTATTTTCACTTTGCACTTTTTAATTTTGTTTATGCTTCAATTTCTTGGCTTTCATCTCCTTTATATTCTCTCCCGCCCCACCAAATTTCAACTCTTATCCTCCTAGGGAAACGGGTATAACTTTGAGGCCTGTCTTCCCTGTATTGATCGCCTGCCCGGCTTTCAGTGCAGCTAATTTACATTCTTGACTCTCATTGTTTCTGAATAAAGCCTTCACCCCCCCCCCCTTCCCCAGCCACCCCAAGAGGCATTGCTCAGAATTGTCTCCGTTTGCACAAAGGAAGCACAGAGAAGAAAGAATGATACCGTCGGCTTGGCTTTCTTATTTTTTAAAAAGAAGAAGAAGGTGTTTCTGCCTCAGTCAGTGTGCTACAGGCATTGTCTCTGGGAGAGCAAGGGAACTTGCGCTCTAGGGGTCCAAGTGATTTGATGCGGGGGGGGTGCATAGGAGGAAGGTTTGAAACACCCAAAGAGTGTTCACGTTGTAATGTCCTTTGGAAAAATCTTGCCCAGCCAATTTGAGTGGGCTTGTTTGTCACTGAGTGGGTGTGGCATCATTGCCCACTTGCAGCTGGAAGAGTTGGCTCTTTCTTCTAATAGGATTGCCATTTCTCCTTTGCTCCATGTCCCGTGGCAGAGCATCTGTGCCATTAACACTGGAATTACAGATAGGCATTTATCAGGTGTAGTTTTCCTACCTGGTATACCTCCAGGCTGGAGAGGGACCTCTTGAATTTCTGCCATGCTTGTCAAAGGGGCAGAGGAATCCTGCATGAGGAAAGGTACAAGTTCTTTTGTCTTTGAAAACACAGTGCTATGCTAGGAACTTAGAAAGATGCCTTATACTGGGTCAGAGCATTGCTCTAACCAGCTCGATCTTGTTGACGCTGGCCAGGAAAACCCAGTGTGGTGTAGTGGTTAGATGGTTAGACTGAGACTCAGGAGGTCTAGGTTCTGGTCTCCTACCTCACAGGGTTGTGGTAAGATAAAATGGAGAGGGGTTTATTTAAGCTGCACTGTATTCCTTGCAAGGAACAAGTGGGATACAAGTATAATAAATAAAAAATAGAAATGTATTTCACTTTTGAAGGTCATGCAAACATGACTCATTGCCAGTCCTGAATGCAGGCACAAGCAGGAGTTCTTTCTTTGAGAAATGACAGCAAATTCCCAGATGTGCAACTTTGTTGGGGGAAAAATGTTTTCTTTTGCGGTGCTTCTCCTCTCCCCATCGTCCTCCACTCCCAGCCCCTGCAGAAAGCTGGGAGTGGTGATTCCACTCCCCAGGTCTGAGTTTCAACCTCAGGGAGAGGAGTGGGAGGCAGGCGGGAATGGTGGGTAGGGAGAGGAGAGGCTGTGAATCTACAGGTCTTTCTGCTCCTGTGCTGGTTCATTAGCAAGACAGGTGAGCTCTGCAGGCTCAGCATTGGCAGACTGAACCGACCCCTAAACTGGGCAACCTTCTGCCTTCCAGATGTTTTAGACTAAAAGTCCTAGCAGATCAGGTTGGTTATCCTGGAATAACCAGGGTGGACAACGATCAGGGATTATGAGAATTGTAGTTGCAAACAGCTAGAGGGCATGGACTTGCCCATCCCTGGCACAGACAGTGTTGAGAGAAATAAAATGGCTCTGATGTGTTGCAAGGGAGCTTCCTGCATTCCTAATGGTCCATCTCCATAGTTTTCCCTTGGTTTTGTATGTTTACGCTGGATTTTGGCTTAGCAAGTGGTAAAGTTTATGTCAATGGTACTGTTTTTCCCATATCAAAGTCAACAGAGGTTGGTTGATTTTCATTCACCGTGTGATATTTGAGCATCATGAACATCTTGAAGTTGGTTAGGGTTAAATGTTAAGTTTTCCTCCATGTTCACAATGAATGTGTGAAAAACTGGAATTGCTATATAAAGCAGTCCAGTTAAAAGCAAAGTTGCTTTTGGCAGAAAAAGTTTTATGCTTTTCACTGCAAAAGAAAACTCTTTCCAGGAGAATTTTAGAAGAGCAAATTGCAATTACCTGACTTGAATTGTAGACAATTGTTGATCAATAGGTATTTTCCTTATAATCAGGCAGATTCTCTTGTTTGGTTTAGGCAGTGACAGACTCTAGTTCAGGGAAATCAAATTGCAATCTTGAACTCCACTGTCTGTGCTGTCGCCTATCAAGTCTTCAGAGAACACAGCGGAGTGCTGACTCTTTATAGCATTCCTGAGTTGGAAAACAAGTGTGCTTGCTCGGCTGATTCACACTTAGTCGTAGAAGGATAGCTGACACTCGCACTGCAGAAAGCACTGGTTTTACAGTGTGAGGGAGGCGTTGCACACCTTTATGTGTGGTACATGCATGTTCCTCAGCCAGTGAATGCTGATGTTTCTAGAGAGTGCACCAACCCTTCACAGTTGGGGTGGATGTTTTCTGGCGATGAATAAATAAACACAGCATCTCTCTCTGTTACTGCGAAGTGGCCACTGTTCCTTAGCTTGTCTCATGCAGATGACTTGTGTCAAACCAGCTGCATGCAGATGTCATGCTAAACCATGTTATTTAGCTATTTTTATTTAATTTAATTTATATCCTACATTTTTCACATGGCAAAGAACTTGAGGTGGCATATATGCTGGTCTTCCTCGTCCCTGTGAGGTGGGTTAGGCTGAGAGTCAGTGACTGGCCCAAAGGCCAGTGAGCTTCATGGCTGAGTGTGAACCAGATCGCCTGAGTCTCGGTCTAGTGATCTAACCACTGGACCATATTTTCTCTCCTTCTATTTAGTCTTGTCTTCTGGACTCCAATTCGCTCCCCACCCACTACCCCATACAGTCATGAGGAGGAAATGGAAGATTGCACTAACTGAAATTTAGTGTTCTGTCCAAAACGTAAAGTATGATTAATTTCAACTATGGTTTAGTGAAAACAACCTAGCTTCATAAATGTTGGTTTAAAGATGAATTGTGTCTGCAAACCACTGATAAAACCATAAAATAACAACAGTATGTGGTAAAATGGTAAACGCATTAAGTGACATGTTTTAAAAGTCTGTTTGTTTATTCTTAGAAATATTCTTAACAATATTCATGCTGAATCTACCAATTTTACCAGAAAAGTAAAAGAAGCCCAGGTGGCTGTCAGTTTGTAGGAGTGAAGAAATTACTTGTTGATGCTTAGAAAGCTGGAAGAGCCTTCTCCTGCTCCCCAGTCCTAGCCACAACAATCAGGCTTTCAACCCTAATTTTTAAAAAGAGAAAGTTACCGATTCTTACGGTTGCAGAAAGATTTGAAAACACCGGGGATGTTTTGAGAAATATCTTGAATAATGAGGTTGGGGATGGAAGATTCTGGTGCTGAGTAAACAGAACCATTTAGGGTACAACCCTGTGTGTGTTTAGACAGAAAATGGTTTTAGAACTCCTAGACTTTCCCAGCCAGGCAGGCATAAAACTGTGCTCTAAGCAGAACTAGCAGCCAGGATATAGTTCTCTCTTCCTACTTGCATCCTACTGATTTTCTACTCCTTGACTTTTTCTCCCTTCCAGGCCTTATACCAAGGCTTGGAAAAATTCCAGACTTGACCATGAGAATTGATCACTGTCAATCTGGCTAGAAATTATGGGAGTCGTAGTCCAACACTGTCTTAGCGTAGTGCAAACCACTGCTGATTATATCTCGGAAAACTTGATAGGAATCCAAAGAATTTGGAGTTAAGGCATTTTTAGAAACTATTGCTCAAGCTTGCCTCTGGGAGCAAGCATTTTTGCATTGAATTCCATATAAAACCTAAAGGTGCTGTAACTTGGTAAGCATTTTTGTGTGATTGTTGCGATATGATGGGATTTCAATGTCAGTAATGTATGACTAATCATTCATTTCATCCTCATTTTCATCCCCAGAGTCCTCCACCTAAGACTTGGCAAACTTTAGCTGTGGCTTATGAACTCTTGGGCAAGGGGCTGAACTTAACAGGGGGACCAAATACTCTGCACATAGAAGATTTCAGGCTCAATTCTTGGCATCTCCAGTTAAAGACTAAAGTGTTATATAGGATTGTCTGAGAAATCCACAATGGATTCAAAAAAGTTTGGAGTCCTACAAATCTCACCTGTGGAATCTGCAGTTCACTAGCCTTTTCTGCAGATCCTGCAGACTTTTTTTAATTTTGAGGGAGCAATTTATGCAAATTCACATGCGAATGCGCATTAGTGGAGTGGCATGCTTGCACAAATGGAACAGAATTCTCTTACAACCCTAAAAACGAACAAACAAATCCACCAACCAGACTGGTTCTGTCAATGAGTAGATGATGGAATGAAGGGAAATCTTTGAAGCATAAATGGAATGCATTTAACAAAATTCATGCATCCTTAATGACAGATACTATGGACTTTCCCCCATTTGCTCTGAAGACCTTCTGTCCATTAGAAGAGACAGGACTGGGCCAAATACGTATTCTGACCTCATAAACAGTATATTCCTATTTCCCTATATGCCTATGCATGATATTCCTAAGAACACCCTTTCCTTCCTGATGAGCACTTTGGGTACTTCTTGCACAGCACTCCATAACGCTCTCCAGCAGCCAGAGCCTCCAAAATTATGGGATGTGGTACCTAAAGGCTCATCGCTACCATTAGGCAGAGTGAGGTCATGGTCTCAGGGGGCATATGCTTGGAGGTGGCAGGAAGGTGGGTCACTCAGCCTACTCTAGCTGTTAGGTGCACTGGTGAATGCTAAAGAGACCTAGTTAAATCCAGGAAAACATTTTTTAAGGAACAGGGAAAAGAAATTAGGGAATGTTCTTCAGCCTGGTTATCTTTTTAAAAAGTTGTTTGATGTTTCATTTGTACTAATTTTCAAATATCCTTTGCAATTTATGTATTACAGCTGTTTAATACATAGTTTCTGATTGTTTTGGAAAACAGTTTTATGTGACTGGTGTTTTTTTGTTTCATTCTCCTGGTCAATAGTATTTATTTTGTACTTAAAGAGAGTGCTTGTTTTTGTAATTAAGATTTTAATGTTTAATTTTCCTTATTCTCATGGTAACTTGGAGGGATGTATATTTCATTCTTCTTGTATGACAGGTAATAAATTAAACATAGTGCTAAAATTGGGTTTGTTTTCTTAGGTGATTTTTCAAAGTTTGTAATGGAAAAATACATAATTTTAAAAAAGGAATAAAATGTGCTGATGCATTTGCAACAGGCTGTGTTCCCTCTTTTGCCTCTGCCTTCTGTGTTGATCACTTGGGCATAGCTTCCTATTCCACGTTGTGCTTCCATCTGTTAAGGGAAAATCTGGTACGTAGGGCAGAAGAGAGGTTTGGGGGTTCCTTAGGGGTGTGGAAGTAAAAAATCCCATTGACCTTTATGAAACAGTGCCTGTAACTCAATGAAAGGACTAGCTGGGGGAGAATTGCATTTTCCCAGTTCCATCAAAATGCAAGAGAATTGCATTTTCCCAGTTCCATCGAAGAGGGCCTTTCCAGTGGCAGCTCCCCAGTTGTGAAACAAGCGCACCACGGAGGCCTTGCCCAATGCCAAGTCCATTATCTCTCCAGTGCTGGGTTAAGACCACCCTCCATGGTGAGGCATTCATTGGTTTTTAATAAAATTTGGGAGTGAGGGGCTTACACCAACAGTGCTCTAGTTTATTGAACACATTGAATACCTCCTCAGATAGTTTGATTTATTTATTTAAAATATTTATATGCCGTCCTGTTGTGAAAGCCTCAGGACGGCTCACATAGATAAAATACAATAAAATATAAATAAAATTATCGACCCACACTTTTTCATTGAATTTAATGCTGTTTTTTTGCGTGTGGGCTGTGTTTTATTGTTTTTTATGAATTGTAAAGCACCCGGAGAGCTCTGGCCATTGGCTGATACAGAAATTGCATAAATAAATAAATGTTCCTTTGAGTGTTGGAAAGACATGGTATCCTGGCAACAGAAATGCTTCCCTAAGGGAAGACACCCAGATCTCTTGCAGCAAAAAAGAAACAACTGGACACAACCAGACCATCATTCTCCTGGAATTCCATGTTTAAACATCTGTAACATGAGTGGGCATCGTCCAGGGGCTGTGGGCGGGGGGAGCAGATTGCCCCTGATGGCAGTGGGGACTGCACCCCTGCCCCTCCTGTGGGGGGTGCTTTTCAGAAGGGGGAAAGGGACTCTGTGCAGCAAGAATCGGATGGCGTAGCAGTGGGGAAAAAGACTGCTTTAAATAGGCTCTCTCCCTCGTCTCATTGCTTCTATGGCAAAGTTGCCTCTCTGTTGCCAATTCTTTGGTGGCACACTGCTGCTTTTTTTCCTTTTTGCCAAATTTTGGAGGGAAGCTATTCCTTTTCCCCTTTAAAATGGGGCTTCTCCCTTATGCCACCACAGTGCTCTGCTGCAGCTATGCTGTGGGGGGGCGGGGGGCGGGGAGACAGGAGCTGTGGGGGGCATGCAGCCCACATGCTGCCCACTGCTTTCTTTAACTGAAGGCTGTAGAAGTGAAATAGGAAACCTTGGGGAAATCATTTCAACCAGAGCAAGAAAGACTGTTTAAAACGCAGCCTCAAATTTAAGGGCTAGCTGGCAGTGACAGTATTGCATGAAGGTGCGGGGCTGGAAGTGCTCATGGCTGGAAGTTTGGTTCCTTCTCTGAACCCGGTAGAGATACCAAGTCATTCTTCTGCTGGTTTCTTGTAAGCCAGTAGTTTTTTCCTGGCGATCTGTTAATTTTTGCTGGCTCCTTTATGAGGCTGTGGTGATATTTTTATATAAACCATGCATTTATCACTGCAAGGCCTACTAAAACCCCAATAAAACCTTGGCAGGCTAACAGGAAGGCTGGGTGTGCAGATGAGCTGTGCTGAATTGCAGGTTTATCTGGTAAGCACACTAGACTTCAGAGAAGGTTTTCTCCTGTGAGAGGGTGTTATTCATTCCAGCTAGACACAAGTGTGCGTGGTCAAGTGATATCGAGCCTTTAGACTATTTGAAATGTAGAAATATAATAATAATAATAATAATAATAATATAATAATAATAATAATAATAATAATAATAATTGGCCTGTTTGCCATAACTCTCTCTGCTTTGTTTATCCTTAAATTTGGCAAAGCTGTGTAGCACAACAAAAACAGACAAATGCAGCAAAAAGAACAAAAAGGAATGGGCTTTTGATTTTGGAATGATGAAGCAGCAGGTTACAATGTTAGGCAATGGAACTTTTCAAAGTTTGGGTACTGCTGTTTTAATTAGCTGCTGTGAGCCTTGAAATATCAGTTGTGATCTAAAACATCCACCCCCCCCCCCACACACACCCAGGTAGAATTCCTGTTTTATAAGAACCAGCTGGCCAAATATTTCCCTCTAATGGGATTCATGATGTAAATTTCTGTCTTGATTTAACTGATTGCCTAGAGATGCAGTTCTGTGCAGATCTGGGCACAATGAGGCCTGCAGCTCCTAGCACTTCCTGGGCACCATAGCTGGGACTTGTAGGCCTTTTTCTGTCTAAATTTGAATAAGAATTCACCTTGAAATAACATAAAGACTCTAGTTCTTGTTCTTATAACAGACAGGCAGTGTGGTATAGTGGTTAGAGAGTTGGACCAAGGCTTGGGAGATTCGGGTTTAAGTCCCCACTTGGCTCACTGGGTAACTTTGGGCCAAGTCACTGACTTTCTGCCTAACCTGCCTCACAGGGTTGTTTTGAGGAGAAATAGAGATGAGCATTATATAAGCCGTCCTGAGTGCTGTGCAGGAAAAAAAGTGGGGTATAGCTATAAGATACATAATAAAATAAGCCAGCCTTCCCCAGCCGGGTTGCCTGCAGAATCATCAAAGCTTGTGTGTGCATTCGTGTTTGCAGGGTAGAACTGCTGAGGGGAAAGGATTAAGTTCCCTTCCACCAGTCCTGTGGCCATGCTGGCTGGAAATTCTGGGAGTGGTGGCCAAACATTTTATTTATTAATTTATTAGATTTATATCCCACTTTTTCCTTATTGAAGAACTCAAAGTGGGTTACATCATTCTGCTCCTCCTGCTCTCAAGCTTATCCCCATAATAACAACCCTGTGAGGTAGGTTGGGCTGAGAGTCTGTGACTGGCCCAAAGTCACCCAGTTGGCTCCATGGCTGAGCAGAGACTGGAGCCCAGATCGCCTGAGTCCCAGTCCCGTGATCTTAATGGTTATGCCACTGGCTCCCTACCTGGAGGGCCCAAAGATAGCTTAGGCAACCATGCTGAAAATAGAAGAAAGATACCTTATCCCAGTATGGATGATTAGGTCCAGAATGAAAAGGCTGGGTCACACAGTTTAAACATTATTTTCAATGTATTTATTGATTTTAAAGTGCAGTTCCTCCTTTAATGTGTCCTGCATCCCAGTTATAAGTAAAACACACCCTAAACAATGGACAGTCTTGAATTTGGATATATGTTCAAGGTGTGTATCAAAACATGACACATGGAATTCATTGCGGCCGGTGCCCTTTGGGCCAATTGTATGCACAGGTCGTCCGAGAAAAGATCTTGTGTCCCATTTCACCTCTATGAGGTTTGGTGCACGATGAAGACACCAGCTAAGCGTATCAGCTGAACTCAGGGATCCTGAGCCACAGAAAACAAACAAATTTGCTCCATCATCTGACAGTCCCTCAGTATTTGAAGATTCTTGTTCTGCCTCCTCTTAATTATATCTTCCTTCCGTAACATTCATACAATTTCCTGGCAATGTATGGAGGATTCCTAGCTATGGGAACATGAAGCATCTCTTGAGGAGTATAAATGCATACTTCTTTCAAAAGGCATTGATCTTTCAGTGTTGTGTGAATGGTCTGGCCTGAATTTATCCAGCTATTGTGAGCCATGGAGGGCTTCCTCTTAGTGCCACTTCTGAGGGAGGATCAGAGGTCAGAAACTATGGACCTTTTTAGTGGTTGCCCCTCAGTTTAGAACCATTTCTCCCCAGAGACCCATCTGGTGCCAGTGCTGTCATCTTTGTGGAACCAGGTTAAGTTCTCCCAGACCTTCAGTGGTGGTGAGTGGCATCTGACAGATACGTTTTATGTTAGCTGTTTCAACATGCTTAGTATTTTTATTGAAATTGTCAGGGTATATGAATATTTAAATTGTATATATCAAAACATTATGTGGCATTTTATTATCTCTACTTGTGGTTTTGTGAATTGTGAACTGCCCAGAAAGCTTTTGCTGTTGGGTGGTATAAAAATCAAATGAATTCTAATAACCCTTCTAACTCTAATAATCCATGTCCTGTGCTGTGTTCCTCCTGCTCGAGTCCTTATAGGCTTCCCTTTTGCTCCTTTGTTCCTGTATGTTCTGTGCCTTTCTATTTCCCCTTCCCCTCCCTTCTTTTGTTTTTGAAAGAGATGCATTTAGATTGTGGCTGCCCTGGTTGTTTCTTAAACATTTCCCACTTCCTGCAGTGGGTTCCCAGTGAAGTATTTGGATTCCTGCCAGTCCATTTTCATTTATTTTGCATTCCTTCTAAGTGCACTTTGCTCAAGTCTTCGTACAGTTTTCAAGTCAGAATGCCTTTGTGGAGTCCACTGGGCAATTTAGACCAACTATTGCCATGTGCTCACTGGAATTTCAGGAGACTGCCTTTACTTCTGCCTGCAGTCTCAAGTTCTGATTACAATCTTTCCAGATCCTAGATGAGTATCTAATTCCCAGTCTGTTTTTGGAAACAGCTGTAGCATAATAGTAAGGTACATGCTTTGGGTGCAGAAGATCCCAGTTTCAAACCCTGGTGTCTTTAGCTAGGGCTGTGACAACCTGTGTCCGAAAATAAGGAAGAAACCCAGCGCATCAGAACAGAGCAGGGGTGGGGAATATATGCCTCCCAGGTGTTGTTGGACTTCAGTGCAACCACATTTATTAAAAAACATCTGAAGAGCTACAAATTCTTAGGTGTAGAGTTAGTTTTTATATTTTGACTTCTTAACAGGTTGCTGCTTTTTCTACTCTTCTGCCTTTCTCTTACTTTAAAGACAAACCCTAAATTGTGTGCATGCGTGTGCATTTGTGTGAAGCTGTCTTCAACTGAATCTTAACCAGGTTCATCTGGTCCTGTATTTTTTCTTTTGACTGGCAGTTTGAGGCCTCAGGCAGTGGTCTGATTCCTGACATCATTTTAGGCAGAGCTGCCCAAGGCTATACCTTGGAGGATATGTTTGCAAGGCTGGCCTTCCAGCCCTTGAGCCTTGGTCTTCCATAAGAGAATGATCACATGGCCACCCCAAACTCCAGAATCAGTTCGTATTTCTATGCATTCACTCGTGTTACCTCATCTCACAACAGTTTGGATCCCTGCCAGTCTGCTTTCATTTATTTTGCATTCCGTCTAAATGCACTTCGTTCAAGTCTTCGTGCTGATGCTTCTGTGGATACTGGTGGGCAGTTTAGACCAAATATTGCCATGTGCCCACTGGACTCCAGGAGACTCCTCACTTCTGTCTGGAGTTTGAAGGCCTAGTCTTCATCACCTTTTCTTTCTTTGCTCATTCATGCACCCCCCAAAAAAAGAACAGTGCCAAAAATGAGCCACCTGAGCACATCCATGTCTGGAAATCATGTCACGTAAGGAACGGTCAACAAAGTTGCATACCTGGGGTGGGGGTGGGGGGGACAGAGGAACAGTCTTTAAATACCTAAAGAGCTGTCACCCAGGAGAGATTACAGACTTGCTCTGTTTTCCAGATGGAGGACCAGAACTAACAGGTGGAAATTGCAAGGAAGCTGGTTCCAGATAAACAGTACGACAAACTTCCTGATGGGAAGAAGAGTTTGACAATGGAAGGAAGTGGGCTTCCCTTGACTGGAGGTGGTTAATTAGATGCAGGGCAGGTATCCATCAGAAATGCTGGAGTTGCCTCCTGCCCTGCAGATCCTGCCTTGCGCAGCAGTTGGACTAGTTGACTTCCAAAGACCTTTCCTCTCTGTGAATTTGTGCCATAGAACAAATTGAACATAAAACATAGAACATGGCGTAGAATAGTAGTCCGGAGAGCATCAGCTTAGCAAGGGCTTGAAGGCATTACCATCCCAGGTGCTTTTATGTGCTGTTCCCTGCGTGTTGTTGTTTTTTTAATGTACTGTTTCATTTGCAAATGTTTATATTCTGATCACATTTCGTTATTTTATTGCATTGTTTTTATGAACTAGTGTAAACCACCTAGAGATGTTTGGCTATTGCGTGGTATAGAAATGAGCTGAAGGTAGACAGATAAGGCTTTCAGATATGTTCATATGCCGGGATCATCAGTTGTTGGCCAGTCTTGTAAGTCTTGCTTAGAGCTGTGATGGCCAGAACCTCACGTGGCTCTGCAGAGCGAAGATAAGGGTCTGTCAATCTCACAATAGCCAAAGGTCAGAAAACACCAACAAATACCAGGCAAGGTGGACTCATTAGCCTGATATGTTATAAGGAGCATTCCACGTTCCCAAAATTTATTTCCTGATGTATGGCTGGCTGGGGAACTCAGGGAGTTGTATTGCAGGTCGGGGAAGGCTGACTCATCTCCAAGAAGAGGAGTCCTTCTGTTTTATTTTCCAGAAGTGGAACTTTTGCACCTCTTCCACCCAACACCAGATATCAAATCAGTCAATCCTAAAGAAAATCAACCCTGACTGTTCTTTAGAAGGCCAGATACTGCAGCTGAAGCTCAAATACTTTGGTCACCTATTGAGAAGGAAGGACTCCCTGGAGAAGACCCTGATGCTGGGAACGATTGAAGGCAAAGGGAGAAGGGGACAGCAGGGGATGAGGAGGCTGGATGGAGTCACTGGTGCAGTGGGCATGGGGCTGGGTGTGCTTTGGGAAGCAGTGGAGGACAGGAGAACCTGGTGTGTTGTGATCCATGGGGTTGTGGAGAGTTGAGCACAACTGTGCAACTGAACAGCAACGCCCAATGCCAGAAATCCTTTTATTTATGAATAATGTGTTATTACTTTAATTCCTTTACTCTTTTCTACCAAAAAAGTGGTACTCGAGGCTGCTTACAAGGCAACTAAAATAGATTAAAACAGTAAAACACATAAATTGAATAAGAAACAACAGTTGCACAATAAAAGGTAACTGATCTGAAAGAGAGTCTTCCTTGGGAGGGAGTTCAATAATGTGGGGGCAGCAACTAAAAAGGCCCCTGTTGCATCACCACTGAGCATGGAACTGATAATAGCTTCAGAAGAAGGACCTCTTCAGAAGATCTTTAGGACCTGGGAGGCTGGTAAGGGAGAAGGTGGCATTTCAGGTAGTCTGGTCTCAGCTATATAGGGCTTTATTGGCCAGAGGCAGTACTGAATTTTGTTCAGAAACAGACTAGGCACCAGTGAAGCTGCATACTCCCTTGTTTTGCCTCACATATATACATCAGTATAAGCCAGGCAACTGCAGTCTCTGCAGGAGCCCAGGGTAAGCCTGTCCTCCTTTAACACCAGAAGAGTTCCCATGATTAATATTTAAACAGAATGCTTTCATGTTTCCACAGTAAAATTGTCTTTCTATCAAAGGAAGCTGTGACTTTTCCCTGTTGAATCAATGGGGGGGAAGGCATGCAAAAGGTTTTTTTTTTTTTTTTTTTAGCATCTGAGACAGTGACATCAACCAGTGGAATGGGGCAAGGGGGGTGGTTGGGAATCCAGGTCTGTAATTTGGTGTTTCATTTTGGTGAAATTGCCTACTTGGAGGGGAAAAAAAATAAAAGCATTTACATGTGTTAACCAATGTTTGCTGACTCTTGGAGTGATGCCAACCCTCTCTGGGCCACACAGACACCCTGAGCTGAATAAGTAATGATGTACTGTTGTCAGTCTTAATTTATGGACGGCTAGGAAGAGCTAGCGTTCACCTTTCCAAGGTGGCCGGAATTTGGAATGTTTGTTTGTCTGTTTAACTTGGATACCTCTAAAGAGCTGAGGCTCTCTGTGTGGTTTATCATGTTAGGCTAGCATGTGTTATCAGATGCCTGAGTTAGATGTACTTGAAGAACAATCTATGCAAGTTTAGACAGAAAAAAGGCCTAAAACTCTCAGCCATGCTGGATGGATCATATTGGGAATGAGTAGCCTTTCTTCCTGTCTAAAGCCACATAGGACATCTGGCCTGAACCAGTGCGTGCAGTGGTGAGAGTTACTGGATTGGGACTCATGAGTTCTGAGCTCTAGTCTCCTCCTCAGCCATGAAACTCACTGGGTGAATTTGGCCCAGTTACTGACCTACCTCAAAGGGTTAAAAATGGAAGGATAAAATCAGGATAAATGGAAGGAGAAGGATGATTGTGTAAGCTGCCTTGAGTACCTTTCAAGAAAAAGGGGGATAAATATATAAATTTCTTAGCATGTGTGTCCAGTACTTAGACTGTAATCCAATGTGCATTTACATGGAAGTAAGTCTCATTCTGTGCCTATGATCAAACTCTCCTAAGTTGTAGCTGAATGGAGGAACTGCCACCATTGAAAAAGTATTGCCGCTTTTATCAGTAATAATGTTTTGTGTATCTCTCTCTCTGTCTGTTAACACAATCTGTTAACTATTATATGAAATTTTATTTGTTAGCTGTGATAGCACTCCATCTGTAGCAGATGTTTTCACACATACAAGTCATCACTAGATGAGAACCGCTGAATGAAGAAACTGACTTATTTTATCTGGAGATGGTGTCAGCAGCCCTGAGAACTTGTTATTTGGTGGCAAAGAAATATATAAATATATTTATATTTGTGTCATAGAAATATCTAAATCTACGTTGTAGTGAATTGAAAAAAACATGCCTGGAAAGTGAATTTTCTGACTACTCTTTTGGGACTACAATATTTTTACATTTTTGGGATGAAATAACCCCCCCCCCCAAACATACTGAGCTTGGGTTTACACTTCTCCACAGAACTGTAACTTTTCATAGGATACATGGAAAGGAAGAGCTCCTGAATTTTGAATCTGGTTGGTGTAAGAGTGTGAGATGGAACTTTCATACTTTTTTGTGAACTTTAGAACTCAGAGGGTTGAAAGTGATTGGAAGAGTTCTGCAATGTATTGAAAGAATTGGTGGAGGCCTCATGAAAAAGGTTCAGAATGGAGAGTGTAAAATAAAAGGGGTTAGAAGAATCTCTCTATATTATCTTTTCCTGATAATTTTACATCAACCCTCCCTGGCCAGGTCTGCTCCAGGTGACTTGGACTACAACATCCTGCATTTTTGGCTATCCCGGCTGAGGCTGAACAGAGCCACTGCTCAAACTACAGGGAGGGGGCACCAGGTTGGAAAAGGGCCAGTTTACAGCTTCGGAGTATGTTGATTGATGGGTGCCCCCTTCTGAGTGATTCCCAGGCACCCCTGACAAAAGTGACCCGAAAGGGACTTGCTTTTAAAACCATCCTTAGAAAGAACCTGATCAGATACATGCTGTTCAGTGCTGCATTTGTATGCACGGCTGGAAAGACCGTGCCTGAAAAAAAGAACCTGCAGACTGTGATATGGCAAATGCATGTCCGGAGCTGTCCTGATTTCCATAGTCTGAGCTTATTGGGCGGAAGTGTTCTGATGCCTTTTGCCTACCAAGCACTGCATTCTGTCTGCAAATTCTGTTCCCGGCAACAGATTATCCCGGCAACCACCTATCCATAGTTCATCTTATGCAGCTGAGAGCTCCATCAATTAGGTGTCTTTTGGTAGAGAGACAAAGATAAGAGTCGGAACCTCTGGTTCAGACCTCCTACCTGCTTGTAGGTTAGTTTCTTTCTAAATATATCATTGTATTAGGCCAGATCAGGGTTGTTCCCGGCACTGCTAGAGTGCTTGAACTTAGCAGTGGCACTGAGCTATTAAGAATATAATTTCCCCTAACCCTGTTATAACCTGCTTGTTAGATGAAGCTTTGCCTTTATATGCTAACTGCTGAAAGAAGCTTATATTTTGCACAATAGTACATACTTGCATATATTGCTGCCTTAAATTAACACAATGGGGTTGTTTTTGGAAAGGGTGTAGCCTAAGACAGATGTTTCCTGTTGACCTGTGAGGTGTTGGCACTAAAACACTGCAAAATAGATCCATCCATGAAGTGTGTTTTTGTAAGGACAGTTCTGGAAGGGAAAGAAGGATTTACCACAGGCATCGAGGCATTTTCAATGTGCCACTAGAGAAAGTGGAAGATAAAATGTTAGAAATTAGGAGTCCTTAAGTTGCATTCAAGGAAAAAACAGAATCAATGGTGATGAGTCTGGAAGGACAGGACAGAGAGTGTGGAAATGATGCTGTCCAAGTAACCACATGATTGTCTGAACAGTAAGTTCGGGCAAAAATCCGTGTGCTGTGGAAACAGCTCAGAGTTGTTTGCTGTGTTGTGCACTGAGGGCTGATGTCTAGGAAGCAGAATGCTCAGTGCCTTTTCTTACTGGCTCATTTTTGTCTGGTTTGCCTCCATCATCTGGTATTCAGAGAGACCCTTCCTCTGTGTATCGATGTTCCATTTAGAGACAGGATAATCCTGTGCATCAGAGCTTAAGTGGCTGCTAGCAAGAGTTGAGGAATCTTCCTGCAAACATCTAGGATATACAGTGGCACCTCGGCTCACGAATGCTTCAGTTCACAGCCATATCGGGTCACGAACAAAAATTTAAAAAAATTTTTTACTCAGGTTGCGAACTCCGCATTGGGTGACGATCATGATCGCGCCCAACTCCACCACCAGTGCACCTGCAATTGTGCCCGTCTTCCCCCCAAATGCGTCTGCAATCGCGCCATCTCCCCCCCCCAGTGTGCCCGTGAGTACACGTGTCTCTGGCTGCAGTTGTGCTCATGCAGGGAACACGGGCGTGATCGAGGTCGTGCTGCGGGGGGAAGGTGGTGCGATCTTGGTTGTTCTTTGTCACTTTGGTTCAAATTTTTGTGATAAAAAAAACAGTTACAGAACGGATTAACCTTATTTACATTGAACCTTATGGGGAAATTTAACTTGGCTCATGACCAATTTGGGTTGCGACCAGAGTCGTGGAACGGATTAAGTTTGTGAGCCAAGGTGCCACTGTAGCATAAGCTGGGTGTCTGTGAATGAGTGAACAAGTCCTCTTATAGCCTTGATCACCAGAGCATTTTCACTGTACCTCACACACCTGTGGTTGTGGTATCAGTAGCCTCATTTTAGATGGGTCAGTTTGGTTCTGCCATTAGCCTCCTGTTTTTGGACACACATGACCCGAGTTCTGATCTTATTTTAACTGTTAAGTTACAGACCTTAAATTCTGTGGGCTGGAAATAATGGGAGAAGACTGGTCATCCAGTCACCCGAGGAATAGCTGTTAGGAGTCTTTCTTAATGACAAGTTCTTCAGATGGAGAGAGAGCAATAGTTTTGGGAGTTTATAGCAGGTAGTGGCAAGAGATTGCTTCTCTGCAATCCCCTGATTCTTGGCATCCAGGAAGATTGTGGGCTGTGACATAATGGCCTGCTCAAGCCACCTGCAGTTCCCTCTTTGACCAGAAGTACAATGAGTGAGAAATGGGTGTGTGACCTCTGGGGGCTGCTGCTGGATTTGATTGCCTCAATTTTCCTGTCTGAAAAATGGGCATAACAGCAACGCACTTCTCATGGGTCGGGTTGCTGTGAGAACGAACAGGGGAAGTTATGGTTATTTGGTATGTTTGTGTCCTGCTCACCTTCTAGGTCACTGGCCACCCAGAGTCCATGACTCATGTTTTAACGGCCTGGTCGACGAAACAATGTTCTCTCAGGTAGCTAGGATCTGGTGCCTGAAAAGGCAGGCAGATCTCCATTTAACTTTGACTCCACCCCATAGCCCACCAAGCTGTTCTCACACTCCGTCCTTGGTCCCACATGTGACAGGAGTACCCGCCCCCCCCCCCACCCACATAGCAGCCTTGGAGGCAATCACAGTTTGCTTCTTTGAACTTATCAAGTCTTTCTCCTAACAGCAGAGCAGACACAGACACAGAGCTAGTAGGGTTTGTTTTCTTTCATTGGCAGAGAAAAAAGCGAGCTGCCGGATTTTATTGCAAACCTCCTGTTGTTTTTGTTAGAGGGCAATTATGTGAGGAACATTTCTACCTTACCTGTCTGCGCCTGGCAGAGTCCTGTTGCTTGCTTGCTTCTCATCCCTGCTTCCTCCCTGCCTTTAAGTTTTTCTTAGGAAAAAAATTCAGCAAAAGGGGGTTTAGGTTACATTTGGGCTGTGCTGCCCTTGTTTGTAGAATTAAGGGAAACAAACAGGGACCTGATCAATCATTTCCTCCTGTGTTGTAATGATGTCCTGTCTTAACAAGCAGAAAATGCGTGCTTTCTTAATCCAGGTGATGGCAGAGGTAGCTGGTTTGTCCCTGGGTGGGACTGTTCAGTGAAATGGATGAGCAGGGCAGGTTTATGGGATGGTGAAAAGGAAGGGGCTGCTCCACCTGTCTCAATAATTATATTGTTTGCAGTCAGAGAAGGGAGAAAGAGAGCGTTACTTGTTGAGCTAGTGCCGTGATAGTAGTGATGGCTGGAATATCGGTCTTGCATGCAGAGAACCCAAGTTTATCCTTTGCTCTGGCATGAAGATCATGGACATATTTTTATTTATTTTTATTTATTAAAACATTTTTATGCCGCCCCATTCGCCGAAGCCTCGGGACGGCTCACATCATCAAGTTAAAATAATTATATTTTATATATATTAAATTATATAATTTAATATATAAATATTAAATTAAAATACAACAATACAGTATAAAATAAGCCGCCCTGGCCAAATAAAATCAATAATGTTAACAGTTAAAATGCCGCTTGAATAAAAAGGTCTTTGCCTGGCGCCGAAAAACAAATAACGACGGCGCCGGGCGGACCTCTCTGGGGAGCGTGTTCCATAACTTAGGCGCCACCGCAGAGAAAGCCCTCCTCTGAGTACCCACCCTCCTAATTTCTTTCATGGAGGGTTCCCGGAGAAGGGCCTCCCCCGCCGATCTCAAGGGGCGGCTGGGCATATATGGATGCAAGCGCTCCTTCAGGTAACCAGGACCCAAGCCGTTTAGGGCTTTATAGGTCATCACCAACACCTTGAATTGGGCCCGGACTTCAATGGGAAACCAGTGAAGCTGACGGAGGACTGGAGTCATATCTTGTGCAGTTGCTCTCCCAAGCCTCAAACTTTCCTTATAGAGCTATCATCAGAATAAAAAGGTGACTTATGTATGCATATGGAGAACTGCTTTATTCCAAGCTGTATGTCTATCCAGTCTAGTTCTGGCTTCCCCAGTGTTTTATTTATTTTATATCCCCAAAAGCCCGGTTCTCCCCGACGTCTGCCTGGCCAGTTTGGCCAGCTGTTACTAAGAGAAGCAGCAAAGAAGGCTTCTTCCCAGGATGCTGGTTCCCTGTGGGCAGGACTTGACGATTATGGTCCAATTCCTCTGCCTGAGAGGAACCGCCTTTTCAGATAAATTTAAGCATGCACACCTGGTAATTCAACTCACACCAGTCTGTTGCATAGAGAGCAGGCATCAGGTGGCCCATAATTCTGCTCTGGCCCACAGCATCCTTTGCCCTCGCTTGTGCAGAGCCCTTGCTGAGCGGCAGCAGTTCTTGGCAGAGCTCACAGCATATAAACCTTGAATAAATAAGGACTGCATGATCTCCCATATTTTAATAAGCATGCATATGAAAAACTAGTTACCAGGGAGAAGGGTTTCTATATATAGCCCAGTGTTTCCCAGTCTGGTGCCTTCCAGATCGGTTGGACTGCAGCCTTGGCATGCCCAGCTAGCATGGAATTGCGGGGGATTTGGGGGGGGGGGCTGTCCAGTGATTTTTATTCATTTCTTTTGCAGAGGCTAGTAAGGTCTACGTTGCAAGAATCTAGCAGTGGCTGTTTGTCATGATGGAGGGCAGTTGCTGGCCTGCCGAGGTTGCCCATCCCACTTGCAAAGACCTGAGCTCCCTCAGTGGGCCCTGGCTCTTCCTTCCCCTCCCCAGGGGACATTGCCTGACCTAGAGAATGCCAGTGGGAGGGAGTCTGCTGCATGTGTAAAACATGGCAGAAGGCCAATACCGTAACTCTCATCTGCCTTATCGGTAGACCACCCCCACACCTCACTATTTGTCTTATCAGATTGCGGTTGTTTGTAAGGTACCTGTTCTGCATAGAAAATGTTTCTGGCCCCTTGCCTTAATTTGTCAGGTGCTGGAATTCTTCCAACAGTTCCGTGTGGTAGGAGTAGGAAAGCGGAAAAGATGACCAAAGGGAAGGTCTTTGGAGTGTTTTACCGAGTCTCTCTCCGATAGTGTTTGGTTTCAGCTGCTTCAAATTTTAAAGCGTTTAATGTCTTTTTGATTTTATATATTTTGTTGTATTTTGATATTTGTGTTGTACAAATATTTGTATTTTACATCTGTTTATTGCGTAAACCACCAAGACAGCTTTGGCTACGGGATGCGATAGAAAGGAAACTAACTAACTTGCCCTCCAGTAGCAATTAAAGCTGCTGAAATCCAGTGGCCAGAGCTTCTTGTCATGTGAAGAATGTGTAGATATGTATGGGATTGCCTTTATATTGGGCCAGACTGTTTGTCCATCTGGTTTAGGGTTGCCTCCTTGGATGGGCAGCTGATCTCCAAAGTGCTGTGCGGACGTCTCTCCCATCATTGTGTGCTTGATCCCTTTTCCTGGCGAGGTCTAGGGCTTGTACGTGAAAAGCAGGATGTCTATCACTCAGGTATAGCTTATGCCCTGCAGAGTGCTGCTTTATATTGGACAAGTACAGATGACATGGCACTTTACTGAAGTGTTACACAACTTTTTAGTAAGTCAATTGTATAAAACATCTTGCCAAATGACAAGAGAAATTTCTACTGCTTCCCTAGGTAGAGATTTTGAATTTCTCTACTTGATGGAACATTACAGCTAAGCCTGGAGTTCCAACTGGAGGTATTAACAGACTGTGTTCGAATGTTCATCTCTCTGCTTAATAAGCTGAGATGTAGAGTGATTTAATAGCAAAGCTGAAGTACAGGTGCTCATCCTGATCATCTCCATAGCCATATCCAAGGAGGATCCAAAAATCCAGCCATAGCAACCAATCAGTTGTAACAATTTTGCATCATCACAGGAGAAGGGTCCTAATTGCTAATGGGTCCTGATTGCCCATTCAAGGCCAAGTCACCCCGAAATACTTTCCATTACAACAGGGGAGAATTTAGCAATGCTGGGAAAATTAATTTCCTCTCACTATGGTGAGAATTTCCGTTAAACGAGGGACTGCGGGCAAGTTCAGTGTCCCTGCTGACAGCAAGGTGCTGCCGTGCCATCAAAGCATCCTGGTGGCCATGCCCCACAGCATGACTGGACACCCAAACCAGCCTTCTGGCCACACGTCTCCTTTGCTCCACTCTTCACATAAGTAAGCAAACAACCCACAAAGTCTTCTTTTAACTGCACTTCCCTATTTCACCAAGCTGAGTAATTACAGCAAATGGCTTTGGAACCAGCCCAGTGGTAAAACCATGGTTTGAAGTTGGCTTAATATCCTGGTTTGTTCCAACATTGTCAAGCCTAGTTCAAACAAAATGGGAAACTATCATTAATCAAAAAGTTCCCATTTTGTTGCTTTTCTGCGTATACCCATGGAACATGTTTATATCTCAACTTATTAGGCTAAGATACAATTGTCTGGAGAAGCCCATGTGCCAGTTAGGTAGACCATTATCTCGGTGCAGCTATTCTTAAGGGTCAGCATGGGTTGTGGGAAAAGAAATCAGTGGCTGGAAGTGTCCAATCATGTGAACAGATTAAAATGTGATTTTATTACCTTTTAAAATGTTCTGCTCTTTGTGCGTCATAAAAATGAATCCTTGCAAGGCATGGTTCTGTCTGCCGAAATGGTGCCCTTTACTGATCAGTCATGAGTGGTTTAAATTTGTATAATCTAGTGCAGTGGAGGGCTTTTTGCTACTTTTGAGCTGAGGGCTGAACTTGGACAAATAATTGCACCTTTAGGATAAGTATCCTGTTGTGAAAGGGACCCTGTCAGCTGCTGTAGATGTAAAGGTTCAGACTAGGCTCTGGTAGCCTTGTCTAGTACTGCAGCTAGATTTAATCATCTCAGCATGGATCAATAGAAAACTGCAAATTGTTTCCCCCCCCCCTTTATTTTGCTAGCTTCCTGTAAAATTGTCTGTATATATCCAGATGTATGTGCTGAGAGATTTTGCAGAATGCAGGTAACACCGAATGTAGCACGCGTGTGCCTTTCGAGCAGTCCGCTCACCTTCTCTGTAACTTGTGCCACTGGTTGGCCAAGAAGTTGCTTGGTTTTAATTGGGCAAAATTCCAGCAAAACTGTTAGACGCTTTTCCACACACACGTACACACACGAATGGAGCTGGTTCTGAGCATCGCAGCTGGGAATTTCCAATAGACTTGATTTGGTCTCCAAGGGAACAATATTCTTACTCATTGAGAGGTCCCTCGGGGCTACTTTATACCTGACGATTTTGCCATGCAGAAGTGATGCTTGTGTAGAAAACTGCATAGCGTTAGTGTGACTCACCCTGTCTTACTCCTTGAATACAGGAACAACTGTAGATTGTTATAAAGAAATAAACCTGAACAGTAATTACCTCAAAGTTCAGCTAGATGCCTTGCATGCAGTTCAGCAGAGCAGGAAAGAGCATGAGAAGAGTTTCCTCTATCTACGTACATGTCAGCATCCAAGGCGTGGGCAGCTGGATATCAGGTCAGGGCACCAGGGCCCAGACAACTGATACAATATACAGGCTCATTTCAAATGGTAGTCAGGCAGTCCAGCGATCCAAGTGGGTAACAGAAGTGCAAGGTAGGCCAGACCAGGTAGAGCAGAACACTCGGTGCTAGTCAGGAGTCAAAAGCCAGAGAGACAAGCCAAGGAGAAGTGGACACCTGGGACTGGAGCAGGTGAAACCGGGCATGGTCCAGAAGCAGAGGCAGGAGCAAGGCTTCAGGCAGTTTCCAGAAGGCACAGGGAGCTTCAATAACACCAAGACACTTAGTTGCTGAGGCCACATCTGAAGGGAAGAGCCGGTTCTTCTATAGCTCTTCCCTCAGGGCTGCCAGGTGGCGCTCCTAACATTCCAGGTGCCTGTGATTGACTGTGGACCTGGTCCTGCAACCACCAGGGTTGCTATTCCGGTCTCTGGCCAGCAGAGGGAGCCCTGGTGCTGCCCCAGAACCTCACAATTTGTTTCTTCCAGCATACTGGTTAGAGGACTGGTATTTTAGAGCTTTGGGTCCTAGACCCCACTCAGCCATGGATGCACTGGGTGACTTTGGGCTAGTTACTGACTCTCAGACTAACCTACCTCACAGGGTTGTTGTTATGAGGGTAAAACGGAGAGGAGGAGAACTGTGTAAACTTCCTTGGGCGCTCTGAAAGAAATAGAGGGGGTATACATGTGATATAATGTAATAACAAGAACAATAATAACTGAGGTATCCTTAATTTCTTTAGGCCTTGCTGAACTTATCAGGACCGTGGGCTGTTCTGGAAGAGAACATGGGTGCCTGAACTCCATATAGGCAGCAGTAGGCAAATTAAAGGAATCTGGGGAACATTTCTGCCCCCCCCCCATCTCCCCCTAGTAGGTTGTACATCTGTGGCCACCACCAGCACCGTGGGGAATTCTACAGGATTAAAAAATAATGGGCCAATTGCCACTGAAATTCAGTGGACAACAGGCCATCAACAATGCAGGGCAGAACACTTTCCAGTGCCTTTTTTCCCTTCAGGGGAATATAATCAATATCTTAAGTTTATCAGTAACAATGAATAGGATGCCACTTGCAAAAACAGTATTATGCCAAGCTTGGCAGTTTCAAGGTTGTAATTAATGTTTTCAGGTGATCTTTGCTAGGAAGCTTCCAAGACAATGCATAGATGCCATTGAACTAGTTAAAGGTTCTCATGAATTCATTCCAGCATGTTATACACCTTTCTGTTTTCTCAGAAAAATGCTAAAGAGTGCTTTTTGCTTGTTGCCATTTTACCAGATACTTTATTTCATCAATTCAGTGATGGATCTCAATTTGAATAATGTTTCTATTCTTCTAGAAAGTTGAAGGTGTGAACCTGCCAGCTCTGTTCTGGCAATAGTTAATATTCAAGGCCAACTCCTTATTAATGTTTCCTTTCCATCAAACCTAGGAGAATAAACACGGGACTCACTGGCAAACTGCATCCTCCTCTTCCTGCACTCATATTCTGAATGGGTTGTGTGGATCCTACCCACTCTTTCCTGTAGCAGAGCTGAGCAGGCTATGGAGAAAGGACCCCTGTTGCTCGCTTCACTAGGACCGTGATCCAGATTAGGTTCCCTGTAGCAGGGATGTGGGAATAGCTTTATTCAGCACTGAGCAGGGAAAGCCGATGCACAGTGGGGGTTGGAATGACCAGGAACAAGTGATTTGAATGAGCTTAAACCTGAAATATGCTGCTCTTAAAGTACCTTTAAATCTGAAGAATTGAGCTGTACTTTGCATACCTAGGGGCTGTTGCACTGGGAATTGCTTCTGAGTAGACTTGCATACAGTCGGACTGTGCTTTGTGAGGTTAGTGGAAAAGGGTTCATATTTGTAAGAACTGCATTTGTTTATGCAGTCATGTCGCTGCGTATATGCCTTTGTGTGTGTCCGAGTATCTATCTGTATCTGCTTTTGTGGTGGCCCAAACACACTCCAAATGTGTCCACTGGGGCCTGAAAGGTGGTTCATCCCTGATCTAATATAATATAGTAATATTTGCATTAATTACCTACCCCAGCCTTACACATGTTAAATACCACCTAACACAACCTTTGTAGAAAATCTCTACTCTCGGCAGCCATTGGGCACTATAAATTAATTTCCTATGTTTTCCTACTGCAAGACTTATTTTGGAGCCCGTAAGTCTCTGCACTTGATTTAGTGGTTTGCTGGGCATGGCTTGAGTTAAGAAATGTTATACTTTACTCAAGAGGACCATTGGCACATGATAACTGAGGCTATGTTTTTCAAACGCTGCTGACTTTTTTGGTAAGGTCTGTTTGTCTGCCAAGTGCATCCAAGAAATGCCTCATTTGCAAGGTGGTGGGGCCATGATTCATTTTAATACAACATTATCGTTTGGGTTCATGAAAGAGCACAGTCCCCACCACACCTTCAGCGCACACACTGTTCTTGCACGGAAGCGGGATTTAGCTCAGGGATCTTGTTCATGGGGACAACGCCATGTGTGGCAAGTTGACTGGTGCTCTCCAGATGTGTTGGATTTCCCAGCAGTTACAAGCCCAGTGGCTGGCTGGGAGTCACACCCTGGAGGACACCAGGCTGGAGAAGGCCTCTGTAACCTGTATAGGGCACTTTCTCACTACTGTTGGGTGTGGGGCAGGATTGTACCTTAGTGGCAGAACTCCCATGGAAGGCTTTTGGTTCTATCCCTGGCTTCTCCAGGGGGAAGAATCCTGCTTGAACCCTGTAGAGCCAAGACTGGGGTGAAGCATTGTGCGTGAAGGATTTGGCCGCTTCCTATGAGCAATGAGAACAGTCCAGGTTCCCCCTTCCATATGTAGACAATGGGGACCATGGAGCTATGAACGAGGCTTCTCTTCTGAAGGCAGAAAGCATGTTCTTGCTTGTTACAACCGGGGCTGCATAGAACAAGGTCAATATAAAAAGAGGCTCAGAGCAGGGATGGTGTTCCCAGGGATGCTTGTAGGAACCTAAGAAGCTGCCTTATGTGGCGTCTGGTCTGTCATGGGTCCCCACTGCAAGTCGGGGGCTCTCCAGGCAGGGTGCCTTCCTAGCCTTCCTGAAGATGCTGGCCTCAAACCTGGTGCCTCCTGCAAGCAGAGCAGGGGATCTCCCACTGAGGTGTGGCTGCATCTTCACCAGGAGCCCAAGTTTAAGATGAATACCTGCTCACAGTCTCAATACCTGCACATACCTTCTCGAGACATTTTAAAAATAAGATTAATACCTGGCACCATCTGTGTCTCCCATGTGCTTTGGCATCATGGAAACAAGTGAGCAAAGCTGTTGAGACAAATGTCTGTAATAGTCACCTACAATAGGGAAGCTAAACTGTGCTTTCCTTGGTATGCTTTTCTTGCACCATTTCTATAGGATGTACTTGTGTCTTCCACCCTGCTATTAATTATGCTATTTATTTTACAACTCCAAGAGGACGGGATTTGATGTGATATATAAATACTGGTCTGGTATTAACTTGGAAGATTCATTCCAGAGGGATGTTCATTTTAATTGGAGTAATGCAACCCAACCAGGGGAAAAGTAACCTTCGTGCTGTGTGTGTAGAGTAGAAAAGGCCTTGGATGCTTCCCAAAAAATAAATTCTTGGCTGGGTTTTTATAATTTTTGTTGCTGTTCTGAAATAGCAAGTCACTTGTGGTATGAAAACAACTTCAGATGTAATGCTTTTCTGATAAAGTTCATGATGGGGTGAGGGTTACTGTCATGTGTGGCTTTTGTCTGTGTGTCTGTTTTATTCCTTATGGAAACAGTGGGGATCTCTGCAAATTATGGCTTCACAGGAACCCATTCTAGTACAGCAGGGAACAGGTTAATGTAGGGGTTCGTTTGGAACTGGGAGAGCAGGGTTCAGTTTGGTGGGTGACCTTGCTAGCCTGCTTGTTGTGTATCGGCACCTTGGATAAGAAATAATAACTTAAAAAAAGAAATGTTCTTTCCAATCTTGTTGGGCCATCATAGAAACACCTGGCAGAACAAATTTCCCCTCTGCAAGCCCTTCTCCAGGTCTGTTCTAGCTGGATGGTAGACTCTCTGGAGTATATTGGTGGCGGATACAGCTGGGGCTCTAGTAAAAGAGGGCCAGTGTGGCATAGTGGTTAAGAGCCTGGGACTGGGACTCAGGCGATCTGGGTTCTAGTCCCCGCTCGGCCATGGAGCCAACTGGGTGACTTTGGGCCAGCCACAGACTCTCAGCCCAACCTACCTCACAGGGTTGTTGTTGTGGGAATAAGATGGAGGAGGGGAATGATGTAAGCTGCCTTGAGCCCTTTGTAGGAAAAAGGCAGGATATAAATCGAAAAATAAATAAATAAATAAATAAATAAATAAATAAATAAATAAATAAATAAATAAAAGAGCAGTAGCCAAGAGAGAGCACCCTCAACTGGAGAGCTGCTGTTGTGACATCGCCAGCTTTTGGCAACCCTATGAATGAATGCCCACCACAATATCCTGTCCTTGACAGCCCTGCTCATTTCTTGTCAACTCAAGGCTGGGACTTCTTTTGTGGAATTGGGTCCATCTTGTATTGGGTCTTCTTCTTCTGCCTTGGACTTTCTCTAGCGTGAAAGCCTTCTGTGATGAGTTTTGCCTTTTCGTTATGAGCCCAAAGTATGACTGCTGCAGTTTTGTCATTTTTGCTTCCAGGGAGATTTGAACTGAGATCCACTTGTTCATCATCTGGGATATGTGTAAAGGTCTCCTCCAGCACCATGTTTCAACTGAATCCATTTCCTTCCTGTTCAGTATTCACACTCATACATAGTGATTGGGAATACAATAGTATGGATGATCTTGTCCTGAGCCTCCAGTAACACATCCTTACCCTTTCTTTCTAGTTCTTCAATTGCTGCCTTTCCAAGTCTTGGTTGTCTTTGAATTTCTTGGCTGTAGCCTCTCTTTGAACTGATGATTTATCCAAGCTATGCAAAATTCTTCACAATTTGAATTTCTTCATTGTTGACATCAAAGTTGCATAATTCTTCTGTAGTGTTGAGTTTTGTTTTCTTAATGGTCAGCTATAGTCCTGCTTTTTATTTATTTATTAAAACATTTCTATGCCGCCCCTTGCTGTAGCCTCGGGGCGGCTCACAACATAATAAAATACACAATAAATTAAAACAATAACAATTAAAATATATACATTGGAATAAAATAAGCCGCCTTTTACACTTCCTTCCTTCCCTTTTATCAGGAGTTGTTTCCATTTTTTGTAGCTTTCTGCCAGTGGCATGGTATCATCTGCATATCATAAATTATGTGTCTCCTGCCCATTTTTACTCCTTCCTCTGATTCTTATCCAGCTTTCTTCATGAACCATTCTGTGTACAGATTAACTGAATAGGGAGATAAAATACACTCTTGTCTGATGTTTTGGCCTGTAGGAAACCCTTCTGTTTCTCCATATTCTGTCCTAACAGTTGCTTCTTGTCCACAATACAGGTTATGCATCAGAATGAACAAATGCTGAGAAACACCCATTTCTTTCAGGGCCTTCCATCACTTCCTGTGAGCCACACAGTCAAAAGCCTTGCTGTAGTGTGTAAAACACAGACTGCGCCTTTGAAATCCTCTGGTGCTTTCCAGTAGCCAAGGTGCTCTTGCGATATGATCTCAAGTGCTTCTTCCTTTTCAGAATGTAGCTTGACCAACCGGCTTTTTCACTCCGTGTAGGTCTTCATTGCAACACCCTGAGCATCACTTTGCTTGCATGGGGAATTAGTGCAGTGGTCCTATAGCTGCTGCATCCCTCTGCATCTCCTTTCTTGGGGGTAAGAATATATCGAACACCTTTTCACAGTCTATGGGTCATTGTTCTGTTTTCCATATTGGTTGTCACATGCACAGTACTAACCAGAGTTAGCTTGAGTGTCACACCCGTTGTCTGTGCAAGTTCCTCAGACAGTGTCGCCTTCAACTACTGCTGCCACCCACTGGCTGCCCTTCAGGGTTTGTCTGCCCCATCATCATCATCATCATCATCATCATCATCATCATCAGAATCATCATCAGAGAAATCCATTCTCTCTTGCTGATGTGGCTGTTACCACCGAAGAAGGTGGATGCCTCTTAGTCTGGTGTCTCCCCTTTGACTCTTCTGCCTTGGGTGTCCCTGCTAAGAGATCAGGCTAGTGAGAGTGCCTGGGCCCCTGGCAGCACTGCTTTTGGCTAATGCTCTCAACCTCCCTTGCCTGTTAAGATGTCCATCCAAGAGAACACCTAGGTTAAATTCTATCTCAGTGGTAGCCGTAGGGGGCATTGTTGTTCCACCTCTGTCTCCCACCTGGTCTATGAGGGTCTGAATACTGGTTTAGCTTATTATAAGCATGACAATACTCTTTCAGTCCAAGGACAGTTTCAGAGAAGCGGTTGGAACTACATTCCAGGGGCAGGCAGGGCAAAACAGATGCAGAGTCAAAATTCCAGTCTATTTTAGCCTGAAGCTCTGATGGCCCAGTAACTAAGTCTAAAGTTTAGAATGAGGAGGAAGACACAAAAGCTGTCAAATTACCCAGTGATGCATAGTCGGGCGCATGGAGTAGGGCATGAGTAACCCCGGAGGACCAGCTTTGGCCTCTGTGTGGGCCAGATTTGATGCCCAAGCACCAGATGATACCCTGAGATTCAACATGCTCGCCTTACAGGACTGTATGTAAGTGAGACAATGTACATGGAAGAGCTTTGAACCCTCAAAATCTAATGCAAATGCTAATTAGAAGCATCATGCCTGTGATTGGGGAACCTTTTTCCTTCCTCTGCCCTCCCTTGTAGGCAACAGTAGATGAAATGTCACCTGGGAAGCTGTCCCAAAGGCACAGGGAATTATTAAAATCTCCTTGAAACAGCTCTTTCTGTCTCCTGTCATTCTGGCAGAATGTAGAGATGATTTTCATTTTTCCAAATGCAATCGGAAAGCACGGAAACTCTCAAAGCTGCACTTACTGTAAAAGCGATGTTTTGCTAATGGCGGGTCAATTTTGATTTAGGCCTGTAATTTGGCAGGGGAAAAAAATACCTATCTGCCGTCTGAAGGATAGTAATTTCATGTGCTCTTCTAATACTCCCAGAATTGCCTTGCATATAACTAAAAGCTTTTTACCCTTGAAAATACAGATCCAGGGAGAAGAGATCATAATACTTCAATAGCAAGTAATGGGCTGCTGGAAACTTTGGTGAAATGCGAGAAAATTTGTCTCCACATGCAGGGGGAAAGAAATGAATCTTTACAGCAAGCGGAGCAATACCTCAGTATCAACTCTGTACTCCAGTGCAAGACATAATACTTAGTGACGGTCACTGAAGCACTGCTGGGAGATGGGAGTTATGGGCTCCCATGCCTTCTCCCCTGCCCTTTGCCTGTGCAAACCCCCTTCCCCTGGCTCACTGGTGCAGCATCTCATCTGCACCAGCATGAATCTGGGGTGTGCAAAGAGCTCTGATTCTCCTCTGGAAGGTGATCACTGGGAGCTTCAGTGCTGATGCTGCGCCATAACAAAGATTAAAGGAGTCCACAAGCCCACAGCACTCTGGATTGAACTATGGTTAACAGAGCACTGGTATTACATCTGCACCTGGTGTGTATGGAAAAGAAGTGTGGTGGAGTGGTTAGTGACTGGGACTTGGGAAAGCTTGGCCATGAAAGTCAGTGGGTAGCTTTGGGCTGGCTGCCTAATGAGAAGGAACGACTCACTGGAGAAGACCCTGATGCTGGGAACGATGGACAGCAAAAGGAAAAGTGGACGACAAAGGTTGAGGTGGCTAGATGGAGTTACTGGGGCGGTGGGTGTGGGCTTGGATGGACTCCAAGGGATGGTGGAGGACAGGAGAGCCTGGAGGAATGTTGTCCATGGAGTTGTGATGGGTCAGGCACGACTGTGACTAAACAACAAAGCTTTGAGCTAGTCATTGATTCTCAGCCTAACCTACCTCACAGGATTATTGTGAACATAAAACGGAGAGGAGAACTGTTATGTAAGCCACCTTGCATTCTTTGCAAGAGGGAAGAAAGGCGGGACATGCATGCAGTAGCAAGAAGAAGAAGCTACTCTGACGTTTAGCGCATGGGCTGAAGGCCCATAAACCGGGGGTGTTAAACATATTCCAGCTGAGGCTCAAATTCCATATCAGGGAGGCTCTTGCTGCTGCATTCCAGTGACAGGTAGGGCTAAAGGCAAGAGACTGGCATTGCTGGTATATTTTAGCATAAATCCCTGAACCAGCAGTAATTGAACCTTTGGAGTGGCATTCCAGCCTTACAGCATGGAGGAAATGGTACCTGGGCCAAGAAACCACCAAATCATAGGCAGTCGGGAGAAAGGAAGTGAGAGAAAGAGGTGTGGCTGTCTGGGGAGCCCAGAGGGCTGCATTTGGCCTCTGGGCCAATATTTGTACACCCCTGCTGTAAGCAACCCTTTCAGGTTTTTCTTGCCTGTGTCTGATTCTCCAGTAATTCTGATTCTCACAGAAAATGTTTCTAATCCAAATGCTCTTGACTCTGATAAATAGGAAGGTGAAGTATGATTTTAAATCAGTAGGTTTAAAAAATCAGTATAATGATTTGCTCCCCATCTTATAAAAAGCTGTTCTGTCTTCTGAAAAAATAGCCAGTGGAACTATTCCAGTCAGTTCTTTATTTGCTTGTTCATTTGTTTACTTTCAGCACTGACGTTCATTTTCTTCAAGTCTGAGCTGGCTTCTTGGACAAAGCAAGCCTCGGGCACCAAAGGCCCTCTTTGGATTGTAAGCACTTCGAAACGCAAAGAAGAACCACCACTAGAGGTAAGGTTTCCTCACCTCAGTAGCTGGCACTGATTGTTCCAGATCTTAAAGGCTCTTGGCAGTGCGTTCACAAGTGGCAAATTTGAGAAAGGCATTTCCTGCATGGTAGGATAGTGAAATTATTCCATAGGTGTGGAGGGCCTGGGAGCTTATCAGGGCAGCCATATTAAATTGGCTTCCTCCACCAAATAGCTTGAAAGCATGTCTAAATCTTTACACACACGCACACACACAAACACACACACACATGCGTGTATGTGTGTTTCAGAGCTGTGAAATTGGTCCCCATAGCAATTTCATGCCAAAAATCTTGGAAAATGTTGCATTTCACTTCATTTAGATAAATTCTCTCACCCCAGTAAGCTGAATAAACCCATGAGTGACTTGTGTTAACCAGGAAGTGTGAGATTGGCCACAAAATAAATATAGATTATAATTTAGATTTGTGGATTGGATCCAAAGTTGACCTGCTACACAAAGGGAAACGTCTGTTGGTGAACAGAACAGGGATCAAGCAAAGCAGGGGATGGGGTGGTAGGTTTCACCAGTTACGCATTTCTGGATCTCCTAGTGGTGTCTCGCACTCTGTTCTGGAGGGTCTCTGAGCATGGAGGGGCAGGGGAAAAAGAGTCAGCTTTCCCTCAGGTTTGCCCATTGGATTGTCCAGTTTGCTGGGTTACACTCTGCACAACAACTCTGCATCCAGCCTAATGTTTGTACCATTTTATATTAGCATCTCCAAGCAATATATGTTTGCAAGCAAGACTCCTGATGTTAGAACATCAGTTTCCTTCCTCTGATTCTAGTGTCTGATAGCTTTACTATGAACTGCTCAAAGTTCCATTTGCTTTTCAAAATAATTCCTTTGATCTTCCTTTATTTCAATGTCATAAGCAACAATAGGATTTTTTTTTAAAAAAAAACCTAACTAGCTTTTCATCAGAACTCATTCTTATCAAAGCTTTTTATTCTCTCCCTTACTACTTTCAAGAGATGCTGAAATGCAAGTGAGCAAATTTCAATTTTATTTGCTGCTGGCTTGGAAACACTGAGTCAACAAAAAAATCCTTAAGAACAAGGGAGAAACAAGACAGTTAACTGGAATGAACTAAGCTACAAGGGAAGTGAATCTCATCTTTTCATTATATTCTGTGCAATATATAGACAGACCAATTGACTTAAGGTCATAAAGAAAAAAATATTAGGCACGAAGACACTCAGTTCTAAAGTTTGGAAAGACATTGAGAGCCAGTGTGGTGCAGTGGTTAAGAACATGGGACTGGGACTCAGATGATCTGGGTTCTAGTCCCCGCTCAGCCGTGGAGCCAACTGGGTGACTTTGGGCCAGTCACAGACTCTCAGCCCAGCCTACCTCACAGGGTTGTTGTTGTGGGGATAAGATGGAGGAGGAGAATGATGTAAGCTGCCTTGAGCCCTTTGTAGGAAAAAGGCAGGATATAAATCGAAAAATAAAATAAAATAAATAAATGCCAGAATAGGAGTACATTAAGCCAAACTGAAGAGCACCTGGATTGAAAATGAATGCTTTTCTCTG
This sequence comes from Varanus komodoensis, assembly GCF_004798865.1. Lineage (NCBI taxonomy): Eukaryota > Metazoa > Chordata > Lepidosauria > Squamata > Varanidae > Varanus > Varanus komodoensis. The sequence continues at coordinate 56,426,148 of NW_025335941.1, forward strand.
ATACTCACAACCATGTCGCTTTTTGTTCAGCTTTAGAATCAAAGAATAGTAGAGTTGGGAAGGGTCAAGAAGGCCATGGGGTCCAAGCCCTTGCTGGTGCAGGACACCAATTTACACCATTCCATAAGTGGCTTACAGAAAGTTTAGTAATCATGGCCTTGTGACAAATTAATTTTAACAAGATGTATTTAGATAAAATGTAGCTAGCAAAAACATAAATTTACTGGTGGTAACATAAACCACCCCTAGCACAACACCAGAGACTTGGAGCCAGGGCCCTGTGAATGGCGGTCCATCTATGCAGTCAGATGGCCCCATCTTCTCTGTTCCCTGTTGCCTGGTGCGCCGGAGCAGATGTGGGGAACTGCAGCATGGCAAGGAACATACAGTTGGCTTTTCCCCTTCCAGTGCCATTGGTCTCAGGAATCCAGGTTCCTCCTTTGAGCATTCGAAAGCCACAGACGATTTTCCTTGTAGAGCGTTCTTTATTGATCCAGAAGCACAAACCACCAAGAACTTTGAGCATCCACAGGCAATGCGGTTTGCTGAACCCAATTTGAATTTACCTCCAGAACCTCTCCTTATGGACATGTCTAGGTTCCACCTCCTTGGGAAGGGTCTCCTGAAAGCAAGCATGTCTCCTCTCCATGTGCTGAGCCTGTAATTGGGTTGCCCTCCTCTGCTGATGCCACATCATGGGGTCAGGAGCTGGGGCTGCCTGGCCTTCATCCGAGAAACTCCCATACGCAGGGTCTCCTCCCACCTGCTGTATATTTTGAATGTTCTCATGGGCAGCCGCCTCCTCTGAGTGGCCTGACCTTCAGATAAGGGTCTTCTCTTCTTCCAACTCTGTGTCTTGGCACAGCCCTTCCGGTCTAGCGTTCTCCCATTCTGTTTTGCATTCCGCATTGGATTCTTCATCGTGCCAGCAGTCCTTAAGAACAAATGCCCAAAACTGTCATCTTTCTTACTCCCAGTAATTGGATACAATCCACTGTGTTAGTGATGCTTTGAACAGCAACCTTGAAAGGTTGGTATCATTATCCTGAGGGACTAGTAGCTTGCCTAAAGCAATCTACTGAGTAAGTGGTTAAGACATGATTTGAACCAGGGCTGTTCTTACTCAGCATTTATAATGGTAGCCATTTTTGCTACAAGGGCTCCCAGGCTCCCATTTAAATAAAACTTAAGGAATTGCCTCCAAAGCCCTTATCTCCAAAATCTCCACTGTGGAAGTCAAATAATATAATAAACTTCTTGAATTTTGATGTATGTAAATCAGAGAGTTCAGTTTGTCAATAATAACCACCTTTGTTTATTTCAACATTTGGGTCTTAGGGTGCAAACATTTCTGCCTCAGCATCTCAGCAGCTAGCTAGTTGTAGACACTCAGATGCATACTACTCAAAAGCAAGTCCTATTTTGTTCCATGAGGCTTACTGCAAGGTGAGTATAGCATTACAGCCTTAATTTGCCATAATTAGGTTCAGGCTGCAATATTTATTTTGAAGAGGCTCTAAACACTTGCTGTTCAGAGTCTGTAGTTAGCTAATGAAGGCATTGCAGCTGCGAATCATGCAGTTTCCTGCTCTTAGGTTTCTTGTTTTTGCCTGCTGTTGAAGGAACAAATCGGTTCCATTGCAGTCCAATTCTTAAAGTGGAAGTGGATGATGTCTCGGGTCTTCCTGGTTTACGGTTTTCTGTACTGTCCCAGATAATGCCAAATTCAGACCACCTCACTTTGAGAACCAGGGTGGAATACTGGCAGAAGCAGAATTCTCCAACTAGGCACTCGCCAGATGTGTTGGACTGTGCCTCTCATCATTCCTAGCCAGCATGATGGGAGTTGTGGTCCCATACATCTCAAGGGTACAAATTTAGAGATGTCCAAAGTTAAGGGTGTTGAACTAGTGTGTAAGAGAACTAGGTTCAAATTTTTACTCTGTTATGAAGTGCATTGGACAATTTGAGGCCTTAACTGGTTTGTTTGTTTGGAGAACTTATATGCTGCCCCAGTCGCATAAGCCTTGGGGCGGCTTCCAAAATCGGGGCAGCTTCCAGTATCTACCGCACTGGATTAATTTAAGAATAAAATGGGGGAGTGAAAAGACTGCTATATAGCAGCCAGAGTTTTGTGGAGGAAAGGGGGTGAATAAACATGTATGATTACTTTCCATATTAAAATAGGAAGAAAGTCACATGCCTTGGGCCAACCTCTGGAGCATGAGCTCCCTTCCCCTTTCTTTCAAACTTTCCCCTTTGGTTTCCTCTTAACCATGGTTTAAATTGCCCTGAATCCATTGTACTGCCCACCACAAACACAAGTTTGTAGAAGAAATTGCTGTGCTAGCAGAGCTGCACTGGTTTTTCCTGTTTAGCAGGGGCTGGCAGAACATTTTGTAAACCCAAGATCTGCAGAGTGGAAGTTCGGTTGAATTTCCCCCTTGCACATAGTTTGGAACATGGTTTGTATCAGCATGGTGTCATTTGCACTGGTACAATGTCATGGTTGGTCAAAAAACATCACAGCTAACCATGGTTAGGGATAACTAGGGTTTCAGTCTGAAGCAGAGTTTGAGAGCAGGTTTGAAGTGGATTTGGAAACCCTGGTTTAGAAACAACCGGGTCGACATGAAGGATTGGTACAGTTTTAATCTAAAGCTGACATGGAAAGGTTGTTGGCAGGAGGCCATGTGTTCCTGGTGCTGGCTTCCAGTTTGCAAATCACAGTCTGCAGGGGTCCCGTGTCATAGCTGTTTTGTATCTGTAAGGCACCACGTGGAGAGGAACTGTAATGATAGCTGCAGAGCTGCATGGTTTCTTGCTTATTTGCCTATTTGATGGTGGTTGTTTATCTGTTACTGTGAAGGGATGAAAGGTCAAGCGGGAGCTGCCCAAAACTGCCAGGTCCCTGTAATGTGGCCAGCAGGCAAGCATACAGCCCAACAGATTGTCAGCAGCCTTGTTTTACAAACACCCAGTCTGAGCCAGGAGTGCTCAGGTCTTTCCAGGTACCCTGGGGGCACAGAAATGGGAGACTGCCCAGTCAACTTTGATCTAGGCTGCCATTTTTGAACAATAGAAAAGCCTGGTGAGATGATTTTGCAGGCTAAAGTACTAAAGTGCTACCTGGCCTATGCAACCACCCATGGTAAGAGTCTTCTGAAAGGACAGAGCTGCAGTGTGGGCACCAGGTGTACAGGCCTGCATGCAAGTCACAGATGAAGGTCAAAACACTTTAGCAGTGATCCTCTTGGCTTTTGATTCCTGCCCCTGGGCCTTGAAAAGAGTGAGGCAAGCCCTGTAGCCAGTCACTGTGGCCTGGCTAACTCCCTCGGCTTCCAGGTGGGGAGGAGGGATTGCAAAAGCCCTCACTGCAACCCAGCTGAAATTAGTCGGCTGATTTCAGCAGCCGATCTGCTCCAGCCTTGAAAGCCTGGACAACAGCAGAAAAACTACGCTAAGGCACGCAGTGGCTGTGATGAGTGGCAGCTCCCTCCTCATGGAATAGCGCTTGATGTTAACAGCAGCATGTCAAGGCAGTATTGATTCCTTTAGCATTATCTTGCTGCCACTTTGTCATGGCAAGTCACAGAGCATGCCCACACTGAGGGGCACTGTCTTTGGCTCCTCTTCTTACCAGCGATATGGATCCTAACCCCACGTAGGTGGTTTGATCAGTCCTGAAGTAGAAGCCAGCTGGATGGCACAATTGGCTTCTGGGCAGCATCTCTGGAAGCATGCGGGGAGTCAAAGGGGGCTTTGCAAATACAGTCTTGTTACCGCTTGGATCCTGCTTGCCCAAACCTGGGCTGGCAGAAGTGATAGAAGAAAGACCTGTTTACCAAGCAACTTGGTCGGCAGTTGGAGACCTGGATGCTACAGCATTTATTTATTTATTTATTAAAACATTTTTATGCCACCCCATTCGCCGAAGCCTCGGGGCGGCTTACAAGCTGCATGTTTGCAGCTCCTTTTGGAGAGGGAAGAGGGATGGAATCCTGGCAGAAGGACAATTCGAGGAATAATGTCTCAATTAGGGCTTGCCTATTTGAGCCAAAACTCATAACAGGAGAGTATATTGACGCTCTGTTTTGCACGTGTTAATATGTGCTTGAGTGGGCAAAAGGGTTTTATGATTATCAAGTTGATTTGAGGTGTGCCTCTTACGTTCCTTTTCTGTCACGGGGGGGGGGGGGGGCTGGGTGGGGGGGAGAGGAGAAGGCCATTTTGCAGCAGGAGTGCAGAATTCTCTTCCTACAGGGCTAATCTGGCACACGGAGCTGTGTCTTCTTCCCTGGAAGGGTGCTTGGCCTCCAAGCTCTGCTGCATGGAAGAATCCCTGCTGTTATCTCTGATCTGAGATCAGAGGCAGCCCTGGGGAATCTCCCTGTTCCTTTGTTGGGAGGGAGGTTTGTGATCAGAGATAACCAGTGGGAGGGAGGCTCAGCTAGCCTGGGAAAAGCAGCTGTGGTTTGCGTGTGGATTCTGGGTGCTGTGCAAAGCTGCTTTGTTCTGAGAGAGGCATGGGGCCCTGCTTGGAGAAAGGCATAAGGGCGAGGGCATCAGTACGTGTGGCTGGACTCCTTGCCATCTTCTGGCCCAAAGAGAGACTGCAGGGGACGGTCCGGCCCATAGCCATATTTAGCTCTGCACCCTGCCTCCCAGGGGCAGTGCCCTGCAGAAGTGAGGGTGTTTGGAGACTCTTGGTTTAAGGAGCTGGGTTTAATATATAAAGTCCCACATGGCTTGGGACCATAATACTTGGCCGAGTGCCTCTCCCCAGACACGACACTGAACATCTGAGGCCTTTCGCCTACTGTCACCTCCACAGGAGGCTCAGTTGAGAGAGCCTTCTCTGTGGTAGCCCCCAAATTACGGAATGAGCTCCCCATTGAGACTTGTCTGGTGCCCACCCTACTGCCATTTTGGCACCAAGTTAAGAATGCCCTCTGTGCCAAAATATTTTACTAAATGGTACATGAGGTGGGATTGTCAACTTTTTCTGAACAGGTCTAACTGTATGAAACTCTCTTAGCTGTTTAAGTTGTTAAAATTTGGTTTGGAACCTTTAGTGAAATTTCATGATGTTCTTATTTTATGTATAACATATTGCATTATATTGTATTTTCTCAATTACTGCATACTGCCTAGAAAGCTTCAGCTTTTGGGTGGCTTAAAAACAACTATGATAAGTACCATTCTGTATATGCATACATGTACAATTAAGCAGGCATTACAAGGATACAAAAGCAAGTATCCCAAGCCAGCTCCAAAGCAACATTTCTATTCCAGAAATCCCAGTTTCCTCTTGGCCAGAATCTCTGCTGGCAACTCAGTCCCCGGCTCCAAAACTCTTTCCTTGCTCGGGTATCTTGACATGCATCTCCCTTCCTTCTTGGGCAAATCAGTTTCACAGCCGCCTCCTCAAGTGTTTTTGGTCCCAAATAACAAAAGTATTGATGTGCCCTGCTAATTAGAAGTCATGAAGACCTATTAATTACAAGTCATTGTTAGTCACCATCCTCTACCAGAACTAAAGGGAGACTTTCAATAAAAGGCAGGTATCCTATAAGCCAGCAATTTCCTTCTCTGAACAAGGATCATTTTGTAGCTGAAACAGCTGTGCTCAGGCACAAGAGGTGCACATGAGAATCCTAACAGTTCCCAAAATGCAATGTTTGGGGGGGGGGAATCCTGGGGGAAAAGGCCATCCTAAACAGCCCAGTGAGGACTGTTGCATGCTAAGAGGGGATGGAATACCGACTGACGGACCATTAGGTGGAAAATGAGAGGGAAGCATCTTTAAATAGGGCATGGCTGTCTGCTGGAACCCTAAGCAGTAGCATTCACCTTGCAATTTTTTTTGCAAGTGGCTTCTAACTCTGTTGTTCTAATAAGGAACTGAGCAAGGATTGGAACCTAGGACTAAATGAAAGGGTTATTGGAATGTGCTGAATCCAAAGAATGTAGCATCCCACGAGACAGGAAATGCCACGAAATGGTGAACCGCTTCTTTTTGGGGGATTGAAGAATGGCTGGGTCAAAGACAATGCAACTACCATTATTTTTACAGAACATGCATACCACTCCTTTCTTCCTTTTGCAAGGAACCCAAGGTGCCTTATAAGGGTCTCCTCTGTTTCATCCTCCAAACAACAGCCCTGTGAGTAAGATTAGGCTGAGAGTGTGTGGCTGCCTCAAAGTCATGCAATCAGCTCCATGGCTGAGCGGGGACTAGAATCCGGATCTGCTGGGTGCCCAGTTCAGCTGTCTCACCACCACACCCCACTGGCCCAGCAGTTGCATTCAGAGCAACAAAATAAACCCGGCTGGGCAAATGGCTTCCCTTTGTTTACTAGAGGTATTGTGTCTGGAAGCAGTCAGTTACTTTTAAGAGAACAAAAAGTGGTCTGAGAGAAGCATTGCTTTCCATCTTGTAGTTGCACATTTATGTTGTCCCTCTGTTGGTTCAGGTCAAAGAGGGTTGCAGGCTTTTTATCAACACAGAAACCTGTAGTGCCTGTTGATTGGAGACTTAAGTAGGGTAAGTGTCCCTGTAACCAGCAGAGTGACTCTTTCCCATTGACTTAATTCCCTGAGAAAAAAAGCATCAATAATCACATGTCCTCCAAGCCAAGGGGAAATTGCTTGTTCTCTGTCTTTTTATATAAAATGCTATTTTTTTCACTAGATACTTAAGTTTTAAAAATGCTGCTGTTTCCTTTTTGTTAATGGAGTCCCTTTTAAATGTGGATAGATTTCTTTTTACTGCAAATAATTTAAAACCAAACCAAACCTAGAAATGGGGCAGTGAAGTATGTGATGGAAGGCTTAGGGATTCCATCAGTTTGGTTTGCATCAGTTTTTTTTCCCAACTCAATTTCTGTTATTTCTGTTTCCCTACATTACAAGATAAGTACAGCAACAGTGCAATGGACTTTGGGTAACAAACAGTGAGTCTTGGCATGCACACAAAGTCTCCAGAAATCAACTTTATTGCTACTTAAGGAGTAGGTTGCAATATCTTTCTGGAGTCTTCCTCCTCCTGCTGAGGGACCCTGTGATTCATCCTTTCTTAATCTGAACAATCTGAGTTTGGTTTTGCCTTCTGCTGTCAAGATAACAGCATTGCCTGGCTAAGATATTTTTCTTTTAAGCTTGTATAACATTTAATGTTTTGTTTTAGCTTACTTGCCACGTTTTCTTGCCAGTGGTGAATATTTATGCAAATCATTGCTCTGCCAGGAGTGATGTGGAATTGAGAGTGATGTGGAGTGCAAAAAGATAGGCAGCATAAAGAAAAAGATGGGACTCCAAGGTAGAGCTCGTCCTCCAACCACTATGTCTTGAGGAACTGATGACAAACCTCATCTTCATTGTGAGACCAGATGGAGAAAATGCAGACTACATTCTAGTGGCGGGTGGGAGCAAAAGGCAAAACCCAGGAGCCAAAATGCAAAATCAAAATGAAGCAAACCCACCAAGTCATTGTAGCTTGAAGTTCATATTGCCTGTAACTTAGGAGCGGAACTGCAGCTTTTCTGAATGGGAAGAAAAATGGCACAAAATCTAGGAAATCCCTAAATGTATGGTGGTCGGGGAAAATGGAGTGTTTCAGACCAGAAAGCGCAAAGTACCTGTATGTTTTGCACTTTGAGCATTCCAAATTCTACACCCAAGAACTGCAAATTCATCTTTATGGTTTTTGCATAGTATTTCATGTTGGATGTGCAGCAGGAGCACGAAACTTTCTAGGACTGCTACTTGGTTGGGAGTAGAGAGTAGCATTCATGGAAAAGTTTGGGGAAATGAAATATATGCAATGCTTCCTTTCTTATCAAGCCAAATTGTATTTTATTGCTTTGACAACAGAAATACGGCACTTATAAATTAGCTGGCATATAAAATTGAACTCTTGGACATGGCTGCCTCTAGGGGTGGCAAGTTTGGGCTTTTGCTAGGGCCTCAGGACTAGCAATCCACAGAGCATGTGCTGCAGTTGGGGCCACAACCCTTAGGACAATTGCAAACACATTGCCACACTCCCAAGGACTAGAAACCTGATTTTTTAAAGAATAAACAATGGCTGAGATCTTTGCTAAGTTGTCTGAGAGTAAGCTTCACTGAGCACCAAGGGATGAACTTTTATATGAAGGCATAGAAGTGGTCTGTTAGGGACTTTGCATTGGAGTCTAGATGACGGTTCTGCAGAGAAACACGTCCAATCTCTGGATTGCTTGATCATGTGTATCTGCAAATTATGCCACATACAGCAACCAGTCTGCAAACATGTAATTAACAGACCAGAGCTTAAGTAAGAAATCTTGGCAAAGGAGTACCTATTCTTGGTTTTGTGTACCTGCAAACAAACTTGCAGAGGCTTCCATCTGTGCAACTAGGACAACTATCTCTTGATATGGACTCTGGTAAACAAGACATTAAGAATGCTGGACTTCTTTTCTGAACAGTAGCCAGGTTTATCATATCCACTAACTGGAAATCAGCAAGCTTTCTCTTAACGCATGGAAACAGAAAAATGGGGACCTTGCATTAGTGAAGAATCTCATTAAACATCTTCAGATACAGAGGCAAAGTAGAAAATTGACATTTTTAAATTGCATATGCCATCTATTTATTGAATTTGCTAAGACTCAGAACAGTACATGGCAACCTCCTAAAACCTGTCTGTGGTGTGAGCTTTGAGGATGATGTGGGGTGACTTTATCAGATACAGTCTTTCTGATCACTCAGAAAGAAATTGACTCACCTGTAGGGTACTTAAATTGGTTACTGTTCAATATTATTAATTAAAAAACAAAAATCTGTCTGTGTTAACAGCCGTTGGGATTATCTTTCCTGCCATGAATGGTGTGCTGTGTGTTTATTTCCAACACCCACCACCCCGAAAGCTTCGTGGAACCACAATAAGAGTCGTTCACTGGAAATGCTAATTCTCATTCCTGTACCTGATGTACTAAAACTCCTAGTGTAACCACTCTTTTCCAGTAAGTTTTAATCCAGCCATCCTTTGCCAGGCAAACATTAGCCGGACTTTTGAGTGGCTTGGTCAAGAGGAAGCCCTTTGATTGCACGGACATCTTGTCCTGCTAACACATGCACATTGGGTTTGGGCACCATGACAGAATGGATGCTTTCCCCTCACAGTGCCTGCCCTGCATATCAACAGGAGGCCACATGACCTCTGGCAGGGACTCTCTTGTAAAGGTGTCAGCCGGGGGCTCAGTATCAATAGCACACGTGAGGCTCACTCATTATTCCCATCAAGGGCTTGGCAGAGTTGTGTGTTTGCCTGCCTGCTTGAAATGCTGAGCGTTGCCCTGTAGCTGAATTAAACTCCGGACAAGTTTGGTGGCTGTGGAGTAGTATCTCTGAGGGTATAATGAGCTGCTGTATTTTTTTTCCTGAAGGAGGGTATGATTATTATGGTTTTCCAGTGCTGGTTTCCCCAGGAGCTGCATGGTACTTCGGATGGAATCATTCTTAGAGGGCAACATGTGTGTGAATGCCAACAGGTCTCCCGCGGGAGGAGACTTTTCAGCAGGGGGAGTTTTTGTTGTTTGTGAGACCGTGGCAATGCCCTCTTTGACGCAAGTGCTCCAAGTATGTGCTTGCCCTGCCATGCACCTGGTCATGATCTGAGCATCGGTCTCATCAGTATGGGTGTGTCTGTGTGCTGCTTTACCGGGGTGAGAACATGAGAGCCCTCCGGGAGCAGTTCAGGGGTCCATCTAGTCCAGCATTCTGTTCACACAGTGGCATCCAGCTGCTCCTCACAAGCAGGCCATGAGGTGACAGCCAGCTCCCTAGCCCATGGCATACATAGCCATGCGGCCTCCAGTACTGGTGGTAGCACATGGTCATCAGAGCTGGTAGCCATGCATGGCCTTCTCCTCCATGAATTTGTCTCATCCTGTTCCAAATTCATTCGGATGGGTGACCGTCGCTACACCTTGCTGCAGCAAATTCCCTGGTTCAGCTCTGCACTGTGCAGGAAAAGTATCTGTCCTGAATCTCAGATTATGCTTATCTCAATAAAATACGCTTGGTTTGGCTGACAGCAGCAGCCTTCCCCATCTTGGCACCTCTGGCTGGGCTGTGTGTGTTGGATTATAGTTTCCAGCATCTCCAGCTAGCCCTGCTGGCTGGGGCTGTTGAGAGTTGGGGATGCTTGTTGGCGTAAAATCATATCACTTTCTGGAAAAAAAAAAGCTGTGTTCATACAGGGAAGTGTCTGCTAGACTACAATTTTGTAGCTTGCTGCAAAAATCCCGGCAGATCATGCTAGGGAAAATTGTATGCAAAAGAAGAAAAGGAAGACCAATATGAGATGGATCGACCCCATTAGGGAAGCCACAGCCTTCAATTTGGGAGAGTTGAGCAGGGTCATCCTGGGTAGGAGATCTTGAAGGGCTTTCATTCATAGGGTCCCCATAAGCCAAAGACAACTGGATGGCACACAACAACACCCTACTGCTATTTTTCCCAGAATTTCTTTTTTAAAATGAAATTGGTTTATGAGTACAAGGCAAACTTGGTGAGAGAGTCTCCAGGCTTTTGTAGGGGGTGCTCAAGTGGGAAGCTTGGCGAACACAGAGGTACAATTGGTCTCCCTCAAAAGAAGCCAAGGACCTGTAAAATAAGGCTCGTTGCGGGAATACTCCCCCAGTCCCTGCCTTCCAAGCAGGACCCCCCCACCTGCCGGCCTTTTAGGGGACATGATTGTTGTTAGTCACGAAGTCGTGTCCAACCCATCGCGACCCCATGGACAACATTCCTCCAGGCCTTCCTGTCCTCCACCATCCCCTGGGGACCACCTAAGCTCACACCAGCTGCCTCAGTGACTCCATCCAGCCACCTCATCCTCTGCCGTCCACTTCTTCTTTTGGCATCTATTGCTCCCAGCATTAGGCTCTTCTCCAGGGAGTCCTTCTTTCTCATTAGGTGGCCAAAGTATTTGAGTTTCATCTTCAGGATCTGGCCTTCTAAAGAGCAGTCAGGGTTGATCTCCTCTCGGACTGACCAGTTTGATCACCTTGCGGTCCAAGGGACTCGCAGGAGTCTCCTCCAGCAACACAATTCAAAGGCCTCAATCCTTCGGTGCTCAGCCTTCCTTATGGTCCAGCTTTCACAGCCATACATTGCAACTGGGAAAACCGTAGCCTTGACTATATGCACTTTTGTTGGCAGGGTGATGCCTCTGCTTTTTAGTATGCTGTCTAGATTTTCCATAGCTTTCCTCCCCAGGAGCAAGTGTCTTTTAATTTCTTGGCTGCAGTCCCCATCTGCGGTGATTTTGGAACCCAGGAAAATAAAATCTGTCACTACCTCCATTTCTTCCTTTGTCAGGAAGTGATAGGACTGGATGCCATGATCTTAGTTTTCTTAATGTTGAGTTTCAAGCCAACTTTTGCACTCTCTTCACCCGCATCAAGAGGCTCTTTAGTTCCTCTTCACTTTCTGCCATTAGAGTGGTATCATCTACATATCTGAGATTGGGGGACATGCTATGAAATGCCAAATGTCCCCTCCATTTTACTTTTTACCCTGAATGGATAGCAACTTGGGAAATGGCAAACCTGAGGGAACCCCCAATGTCAGGAAGGGGATTGGACTTGAAAGAGATTCCACCTGAAGGTTTGAAGCCCCCCCAGCTGCCGCAGCGGGGGGGGGGGCACTACCACAGCTAGGGGGCACTAGGCCAGCAGACTCGGGGATCATGCTGCAAAAAAGGAAGAAAGAGCCCCTTTCTGCAAAGTTTGGTCTCCTGGAACCTTGGGTATAGTTGACTTGATATACTGACAGGACTACTACATGCAACAGAGAGACAGTTTAACTTTAAAAAAATGGCTGATGACAGGGACACCCCCTCCCCCCAAAATACCACTGGACTTCCTTGGATAGATGATGCGTCCTGAATGTCCCAAAACATGACCAGGAACAGTCCCTGAAATGGTGGCTTTTATCATCTAAAGAAAAGAGCGCAGCAGCAGCTGACTGCACCCAGCCTCTCAGGTAGAAGACCCCCTTTCCTTCCCTTGGTGGACCCAATTCTGCATGGAGTGAGAAGCAGCAGTTTTCCCTGTATGCTTTAATGCACTAACAAGTTCCACTGTGGCTTGTTACCTGAAGCTCAGCAGAGGGAGAGCTGCAGAGCTTTGTAACGTGTGCTGCGCGGCTCCCCCGGTACATTTTGGACAATCATGCCTCTGATTTTCTCTTTTGCAGGTTTTCACCCAGGAATCGAGCACATCAAAAGCAGAAGGGGAAAGCTTGGGCGTCAAGAGACCCAGTTCGCTTGTATCGTGCGGAGCTTAATTTTCAGTTTGCTGTTTTGGAGGGAGACAAAAGGCCTGACTAAGAAGGAGAATGAGGCAGCTTAAAGGGAAGCCCAAAAAAGAGACGTCCAAAGATAAAAAAGAGAGAAAGCAAGCCATGCAGGAAGCCCGGCAGCAGGTCACGACGGTGGTGCTCCCGACACTGGCCGTGGTTGTGCTCCTGATTGTGGTGTTTGTTTATGTGGCAACCCGCCCAAACACAACTGAATGAGGTGGATTTTGAACTCTGTAACTACGGGCAGTCATACTGTTCTGCCAAGCACCAAAAACAAAAGAGGTCCCCAAGGGGGGGGAAGTCTTTTTCTGCTCTCCCAATGATTAATCATTGTTTTACAAAGGAATCTTCTTTCTTTGACTTGATTCAAGTGCCGCAGTTGCTCTCTCGGAATGTTATATAAGAACGTATTCGCCACCGTGGCAAAAAAACAAAAAAATAACCCACACAGAAAAACATTCAATGTCAAGTTTATGTGCCTTTTAGACTTCCAACAGTGGGTGATTCTCCTTTTCAGATCCCTGTGTCATAAAAGTGAATTCTGTTGCTTCTGAAATGTGTATAAATTGGCTTTTAGCCTGCCAGGTCATCAGCAAACATCACTAGTGTAATTTCCATGAGTTCTTGTACATTGGCTTCACAATTTCCAAAGAAGTGGAATTTCCCTTACCCTTTGTGATTCTATAATAGCATTTGAAAACCTTTGACTAAACAACATATTTATTTTTGGAATAAAGAAGACAAACCTTACATAAAAAGCCTTCATTTTGTTTTGCACCCCAAAGGGTTCAGTTGTGAAACATGACCTATATTACATAAAGTTTTCTATCATAGACTAACCACAGTACAATGAAAAAGGTCTTTTCTTCCCTGCGATGCTGAACAGTGAATAATTTATGATAATTTTAAGACATTACCAGATGAGTTTGTCCTGGCAAAACAGCTTGTAGGAATTCGTGGGAAGTAAGAACACAAGCTTACGCAATGATTTTAATAGGTTTCTTAAATAATTTCAATCTGTTAAATGGCAATTCAAAAAACAGGTCTACACGTAAGTTTTTTTTAGCCCATATTACACTTCCAGTGTCATTTACTGAGGGGCTGTTTAGATTAGAACAATATGTAAAAGCAGCACACATTCAAACTGGGGGCAATGGAACATAAGAAAAGGACATTTACTAGCTAGACTTTTTGTTAGTCTAGCTTGGGGATGAGGAACCTCTGACTTGGAGGCAGGATGTGGTCCCTGGGGGTACCCTAGCTGCCCACAAACTTCTGTCGTTTCAGATCCTGGGTGTAGATAGGAGGGTCTCTAAAGGCAGTTAACTTTTAGATAACCAGCAAAGACTGCCTTTTGCAAGGAGGAGAGCTGCTTAATTGTGAATGGAGAGGCAGAGGCTTGGTGTTTCGGGTGCTGTTTGCAAATGCGGTTGAGCAATTCAGCCCTCTAAGTAGACATGCCGAAGCCTCGGTCTGCATACTCCTGAGTAGGCTTAAAGCTGTAATGTTCACTTTCTGTTCGACCCTCTGTGCCTGTGGCAGATGGGAGACAGCCTCCAAGACCTTTTCTTTTTTGCAGCTTGTCTTCTCTTGATTGGCAGCAGCTCTGCACTACCCAAGGCAGGGTCACTCCCCATCACTTTTTGCCTGATCCTCTTAACTGGAAATGCCAGAGGTTGGCGCTAGTTCCTTGTGCATGCAAAGCAGGGCTCTAGCAATGAACTCTTGTCCCTCCTCACAGCTCCCTGGTGTTTGTGTGCGAAGGGATGCTGTTCGGCACTCCTGCTCCATCACCTGGCACAGGTGCCTCACCCTACCTCGTGGGAGTTGCCTGGCCATTACAATGTTATTCTGGTCACATCCCCCAAAGTCAGAAATTTTTAGTATTACTGTGCATGTACAGGAAATGGAGTATATTTCTCTTTGTAAACTAAACTGTCTTTGCAGTTGAAGTGTCTCACAAAACTCTGATAATACAGTAAAATGCAAACTACAACTCACACCAAAAAAAAAAAAAAAAGGCAGCGGGCACAAGAAGTGAAAAACCAGGGAATTACATGCTGGCAATTTATTTGTCATGATTGATTCTCTTGGTAAGTCAAGACTAAGAGCGAGAAAGCAAGTCAGTCCTTTACCAGAACGGGAGCCTGAAAGCCCCAGTGTGGCAACTGAGAAGGTCTCTCAGGGACATGTGGCCTTCTGATGTTGCTGGGCTACAACTCCCATCTGCCCCAGCCAGCATCGCCAATGGCAAGAAATGATGGAAGAAGAAGCCCACTTGCACCTGGAGGCTTACACAATCTTCCTCCCTTTCCAATGTCCCAGCCAGTTCAAGTATGACCCAGATCTGAAAAACCACTACTCTTGAGGATCTTAAAGAACAGACAAACTCACTCATTGGAAGGTGACCCATAAGGCAGTCTGATCTCAAGTAGGTTTTAGGGTTTTGAAGCCCAGCATTCTGTCCACTGACCAAATCCTGCCCACCTGGCCTTCCCCTTCTGGCCCTCTGTGGCTTTCCAGATAGCCAAGCACTGGAAGCCACAGTCTGGCTCCCCCCCACCCCGCACCCCACTTTAGCGACTCCCTGGTTTTCATACAACCTTCACCCCCATCCAAATCTTGTGCACCTCTTATGGCTTGGTGGTGGTTAGTAAAAGCATTAAGCTAAAATATGCCAGTCTTGCCTTACTCCTTGGGTCTCAGCCTCCACTGGAATGCAGCCGCCAAGAGCATCTCCAAAAGGACTCTGGCTGAAAGGTTTGGCATCCCTCCTTTAAAGGCAGACAATCACTCAGCTAGGAGTCGGGAACCAGAATGAATCTTCCCGTCCATGCAGGGCTGGTAGTACTTGGGGCATCCCCTTTCAGTTGCAGCTCCCTTTAGCACACGGCCTCTTGGAAGAGACTTGCTGGGCTAGCGCAGGCCACTCACCCCTTCACCTCTGCCTTTGCTCCCCTTCTACTCCAGCTCCACCATCAAACTCCTGTCTGCCCCCACCCCGCCCGGTTGCTCCCTCCTCGGGAGCTTGGTTGCAGAGTCCCTAGGCCAGCGCCCTCTGCTCTGCTCAGCTGGTTTATGTTGTTTTTACATTCTATATTATCCCAGCAGAAAACTTCTTTAAAAAAAAGTTTCAGCAGTAGGATAGCTGGGCATGAAGTGGCAGCAAAAGAACAGAATGATTTATTAGAATCATTTTAGCAGAAAAATCACGCTGTGCTTTTTCTTCCAACACCCATCATGTGACCAAGCCACCAAAGGTGCTCATTACCCGATAAAGCTATTTTACATATATTCTACCAACCCTTCGTTTTGCGCAAATCCATTTATAGCTGTGATTTTATTAGGAGTGAAATTTTCTTAGCATGAATCCTGTCTTGACTCAGAATGTTTAAGGGTTCTGGCTTTAATGGAGGAGCTTTTTTTTTTCTCTTTGAGCTGGAAGAAAATTAAGGGGCTGCAGAGACAGAATAGGTATTTTATTTTTACAGTAATGAAAGTACCTGATTCTTTCAAACACTGTCTGTTTTGTTTTGCTTTGTTTTAATGCTGAAGTAATTTGAAATCGCTCAGGGGTGCCAGGGCCTTAAAATTGGGGGCAGAAGGGGGAGAAGAAGCTACTGTGCAAGAGGGTACTGAGCTGCTTTCCCCAGATGAAACTTCCTGCAAGCATTTACAAACGGCAATGACGAGAACCAAATGGTTTGAAGAAACATTTGTGCTTTTAAAAATGGGTAGGGTAGAGGGTGGGAAAACAGTTTGTATACAGCAGGGTGGAGAACTGCAGACCTGAGCGTCAAATCCAGACCTCCTGGGATTTCCCAGAAGGTTCTGCTTGCTTCTCCTGCTGCTGACCCCTGGTCATCTGTTGCTTTCCCAGATTTTGCAAATCCCTCCCCACTCCCTCATTCAAAAAGCTTGCAAATACCTTTCTCAGTCTTAGTTTTTGGCTAGAAGAGCTTTCAGCTAACATATGCCCACTTCTAGGGGACTAGGTCTTACTCCCTTTGTCTTTGGTCTTGACCCCCAGAGGTGCTGTTAGGAGAATGCTCATTAGGGCTGGAGCCCCAGTTCTTTCATAGGGAACCCCGACTCTCTGGGAGACCATCTATCCCGCCATCCTGCTGTCCATGATCTTTGATGCACCGGAGCCCCCTGGATTGGCTGACTTGTTACCCCCTCCCCTTGCTGCACCTCCTGCTGTCCCCCACCTTGAATCTTTCTGCTTGAGGTTTTCTCTCCACTATCCATATGTCCATTTTTTTGAAACAGGACTTTGACAGAATAGTTTAAAGGCACGCATGTGTGTACGCACGCACAGAGAGAGATTTAAAAGCATATATAAATTAGCATACAGGCAGTCTCCAAGTTGCGAATGTCAAAGTTATGACCCTCCCATTTTAAAAACGACTGCAGAAAATTGTCATTACTACGGGGGTGGGGGGGGGGAGTGAAGGGAATGAGATGGAGGCTTCCAAAGCATGCTTTCCTGCCCTGCCCATGCAAAGAGGGAAATTTCTCCTGCACTTCCGTACTGCAAAGAGGAGGTGCTGGTGAGCTTGGCTGGAAGGATTGGTGCGGGGTCTAGAGATGTTTGTGGTTTTGCCACTTTCACCAGGATTCTGTTCCCTGACCCCTCCCCACCCCCCAAATATGGAGGGCCGGCTATACATGATCCAACTTGCATACGTATCCGCCTTAAAGACGAATTGCTGTTTTCTCTGGAACTGAACTCGTTCATAACCTGGGAACTGACAATATACATCTTTTGCGGGCAGTCTGTGCCTAAGCCCGGGATATTTTCAGCACCTTGCATCACCCCTGCTGCCCATCAGTGAGTAAGCAGAGATACTCTCATGCAGCACCATTCGACAGGGAATCATGATTTATGATGTGCCACTTTGGGATTTTTTTTTCTTTAATGAAAAGCAGCATAGAAATTTCCTGAATTAAATAAATTAACCTGATGTGCCAGGGGAACAATTAGGGAGGACATGGGGATCAGATCACATAAGATTAGCCCTGTAATCCTATGCATGTCTAATCAGAAGTAACCCCATAGAGTTAAGTGGGACTTATGGCTGTGTAAATGTATACAGGATTGTAGCTAAGGAGCTCCTATGGCTGTTGTCATCACATTTTGTAAAATTCCTGCTAGAGGTTTTTTCTGAACATCTGTGGTTCCAAATATCTATACTTACTTATGTATTTGAAAAATGTATATCCTATTAGTTCACTATCAAAACAACTCAAGGTAGCTTACATCAATTAAAAAATAATAATATTCCATGAAAACACTGCAGCAGTTAGAAACCCGCTTTTAAAAACAACAGGATCAGCCATTAAAATCAAACAAAAAAGCTGAAAGGAAAATATATTAAGTGCCTTGTGGTTTATGCTCTTTTAATTCCATTCTCAGCTGATTGAGGAAGAGCAATGCGTTATCCAAGCCAAGGTTGGTATTAGGGCTGGGGTTAAGGGTAGACTTGGTTGGGCAGCTGCTGAGGGACTCCACCAGCAGGGACACACTGGCAGGAGCCCCCTGAAGTGGTCTGGCCCAGACAATGAAGGAGGGAGGAGCAAGGGATGCTTCTAACTGCCTGTCAAGCAAGCAATGGCAAGATAGATGCAGGAGCTCAAGCGGCTGGTGATGAGAAGGTCACCTTACCGAGGGAAGGGGATCCATGGAGGGTGTCTTGCCCCAGGGCCCTCCAGATCCTGGAGATGGTGCTGGTGGATGCTCTACTCATTGAACAAAATGGGACTTCTGACTAAAAACATGTATGATTGGCTTGGAAACCCCTGAGCTGAAGTATCCCCCTAAACAAAGGGCGGTTATCTTTTGCAGCTTAGAAAGCTAGCTTTCCTCAGACAGGGGGAGAAGTGCATGCAAGCAGCCTCATCCCTGACACAGAGCAGAAGCGCCTATGGCTCAGGTCTTACACAACTGACTTTCAGCCTATTTCAACTGCATTTAATATATTTATGCTCCTCGAGGCTGTGTATTAATGACTATGTTTGGGGAGTCGGATGTGTACGTTTAGTACGGGGGCAGTCTGTTCCATTCTATCAACTCTGCAACGTTGCCCTAGCAAGGGGGTCATCCGCACTGGTGCAGACGGCTGCAGCCAATGGTTTCTTCAGGAAACTGTACCCACAGGAGGCGGCTTGTCAGTAAT
Organism: Varanus komodoensis; assembly: GCF_004798865.1. Classification (NCBI taxonomy): domain Eukaryota; kingdom Metazoa; phylum Chordata; class Lepidosauria; order Squamata; family Varanidae; genus Varanus; species Varanus komodoensis. The sequence continues at coordinate 56,444,681 of NW_025335941.1, forward strand.
TGCTTGCTCTATATGCAAGGGAAACAGTTACCCTCAGACATGGAAGCCTTGTGCCGGAATACAAACATTATGAAAGACTCTGTTGAGCTGTCCACTGGAGCAAGAGTGCAGGTGGAAGTCCCTCTATGGCCCACTTTCCACAGCCTGTTAAGCACCCCTGTGCATGCTGGTACTGCATTGGCCACTTCCTTAATGGATTTTGCCAGGTTGTCATGACATGTGGACCCAATGAATGTGGTCGGCTGGAGGGAAGAACAAACCATGCAGCAACCCTACAACAGAGGGGTGGTGGTGAGCAATCCATTGTGGCTTATTATCCACGCTCATGTTGTGCAAGCCCAGGCACCAACGTGGTCACAGAGGGAAAATAAGCCACTTAGGTTTACTTAATTTGCATTATCCTGTTTTTGCAAGTCTGGGGGAAGAGCATGGCATCCTGCTTATATCCCTAGAAGAGCATTCTTTTGGAAATGACTGAAGACACTGAAGTGGCCCTACATAATAACACTACAGTGCTTCAGAAGCAGCAGTTTATATAGCAGGGGAGAGTGCTCAAATTAGAAATGAGTGATTCACTTAGCTTTTCTTCCTCCCTGCTGCCCCCATTTTGGGGTAAATTGCATGAAAAGGGCACACATCATAGAAGTATTTCTGTAGTGAAATCAGCAAAATTTCAGTAGGGTTACAGAATCATGATGACTGGAAAACTGGCAAGGGTTTTTAAAATAGTGAATCCTGGTAGAGTTGGAATCATACTTATTTTACTGTCTCATCCCCCCAGGATTGGTAACATGTGCCCTATGATGGTGGACTTGTGGGTCAGTCAACTCCAGTCCCCTCCTCTCCATCAGTGTTTAGAGAAATAAAACAAATGACACAATTTTAAAGACATACCGGCTGCTTTTCTGCAGCAAAATTGTGACCAAAGCCATTTGGCTTCCATCCAGCTCTGGTTCTGATACCCAGGTACCCATTTCTGGTTCTGATACCCAGGTATCCATGTCCAAAGGTACCCATTTCAGCTTGGGCTTTGAACCAATCCAATGCACATCTGTACTTTGGCTGTAACTATTACAATCACCAACCTTTGTGGTAAGAATAGCTACCTGATGGGAAGAAACTGAAAAATCAGAACATCCCCACACAGTTGATGAGGACAGCAGTTGAATGGGTTGTATGGGTTTTAAAAGTCCTTTGGGGTGGACATTAAGGTGGATTTCAGACACGGAAATCATACCAGATGCTTACCCTACCTGCAACCAGATATTTCCTGAAGGAATCAGAAAGGAACTTGGTTGGCTGTAAAGTTCACTTGCAAAAGTCAATTACTAGTACATGGCTTGCTGTGCATTCCCATGTTCTCTTGCCCTTCTTTAAAATGTTGAACTAAAATGAATTTTAAAAAATTTAAATCCAGCCTCTAGGATTGTTCTGTAATCGACTGAACGTATTCTTATACTTCTGTGTTGCTTCACTGCAAACTCCCTGATGCACCATGTCTCCATATGACAATTTGGCTTGACAATGTTCAGAAATGTGTTCATTTTCTTTTCCTTGGACTTCTGTTCCTCTCTCCAGGGGTTTCTAATATTCTGCTGGAGCCTTCCTGTGTGTGACTCTTTGATATTCTCATTATGTCAATTCATTTTGCACAAAATGAAGCAGAGTTGAAACTTTCCCGGTGTTCACAAAGAACCTGGGATGTGTAGCAAAATTTAAGTACTTATGAAAATACAGGGAGAAGGCCATCATTCTGAGGCTTGGCATGTGCTCTGCATGCAGAATATCCCAGATTTAGTTCCCAGCATCTCCTGGTATGGTATGGAAAGACTCCCCTCTGAAACACTGCAGACTTGCATAGATCAAGGATGCACAGCACATGGTCACCCGGGCCCAAGTCCCCCATCAATGCTGCCAACATTTGGTGGTATGGGGAGGGCAAAATGTCAGCTCTTCCCTTTAAAACAAAATTGGGCTTTGGCAATATGCCAGTGATAATTTCATTGGTGGTGTCTTTGTGGGGAACTGGTTTCTGGACCCCCAGAGGTCCCCTGACCCCCCGATGTAGACAGCATCAAGCTAGATGAACCATATTGTCCTCTTTCAGTGTCAACCTGCCTACATGATATACCGGCATGTTTTTCTTTTTAAGCGCTGTTGCAATTAATAGGATAGCAACAATAATGTTGGGAATGCGCACATGCAGGGCTTGCACTGGCAACTGCCATGGACCTGGCGCTCCGGCTGATGTCTGCCCTGGTGTCCTTTCATTTGCCAACCACAAGACCCGGGTGGTGCCAGTTTCTATATTCTTTCAGTGCCAGGTGAAGATGTTCTTTTTTAAGTGGCTCAGCTCTTCCAGCATGTCATCTGAGCTGGCTTTAATAAATGGTTTTTACTGATTTGTTGTTGTTTCTATTGCTCTCATCCCTTTTTCCTGATTCTGATGCATCCGTTTCATCTAAAGTTTGAATTTGTGTGTTGGCATTGTCTTACAGTGTTGTGAGTTGCTCTGGGAGTTTTGACAAATGGATGGGCAGAAAAGAAATGCATTCAATCAATGAACAAGGGCCAGACTGGATGCAGTACAGAAGAACCTAGCCACAGATTTTCTTGTTAAACTGAGCAGCTGTCCTGGTCAGGTAACGTATGGTGCAATCTGATGGCCTCTGAATATTGCCTGGGGAGGGTATTGATTTTTGGGGGTCTGGAACTCCTTGCTCTGTACTACCCCTCTACAGCTGATTCCCATCAGCACCCCGGCCTCCTTCCCTCTCCTCCCTGGCACTAAGTCTAGATGGCCCAGAAAAGGCTTCTGGAGAAAATATAAAAAGCAAGGTGTGGTGATGGTAGAGATCATAACCTCACTTTGCTGCATGCATTGGATACACACAAACCTCTGAGCTAAGAAGTGCTTATACATGGGCAGGGGAAACACATGGAGGGAGCAGATATGCTCAGCCCCATCCTAGCCAACCTATTGGTTCCTTCCTGCCCTACTGGTTCAGTTCACATGCCACAACCACTGATAGGTTGTTTCTGAGAACTCAAGCACCTCGTTAGAGAAGGCTCCTTCTGGCAGGGACATGCCACTATATACTCTCGTTTAAAGGCATGCCTTTCAGCCTCCATTTCTCCAAGTGCCAGCAAGTTCCATGACAGTTCAGCAGACCTCATATCATTTGTACACGTAAGTACTAGACATACATTTTATCTGGCGTTGTTAGCCTTTTTTCTGTCTAAATGTGCATAGGATTGCATTCTTAATGTCATGCTGCTTCTAGTATAGTTGCAGCAAGGAAGAGACAGAGATTGTGCCAGGGTGTTGCTGCCCCATCCTGACTGGTCACGGAAACCTCAGGATCAAATACTTGTGCCACTACTCAGTGGCCTGTTTCTTAGGCTAACTTAACTTGCAGGGGCTGATGCGAAGCTAAAATGCAAGTTGCAGAACCTTGGAGATAGGGTAGGATCAGTGCATGGAGTCCAGCTGACTTTTGCTCTCTCTTCGTATTTAAGAATACATTGCAGTAAGTTGGGGTTCACGAACAGGGTTTCTTTTAAAGTACAGTATAAGTACTTTATATTTAGAGTACAATATATGGACATCCAGTAAAATGTAAAAAGGTTGCATATTTAATTTCTAGATAATTTTTAGACCTCTGCAATACACAATATTCCAAATTCAGGTTGAAAGGAAAGCCACAGCCAAACTATATACAAAACCTCACATTACAAACACTTTTTTGTATAATGACAATTTTTTGTTTGCTGATGATTGATGCCGGAATTGTCATTACATTTTAACTTTCTTTTTCAGGCTCATCTGTGCCGGCTGTGCTTGAAATTGGCATATTTCTTCAGGGTGTTCTCTGATTGCCGTTGCAATTCTTCAATGTGAGAGTTCAAAACCCATTCAAAGTCTCTTGCTCGTTTCTCTTCCTCTTGCAGGAACTTTTCTGTTGCATTCGCAAGAAACAGAGTCTCTGGGGAAGACTAAATGACACAAAGCATTGGCACAATTAGGATGGGTATAATTAGCCAGCTCTTCTTTGCAGTTACCACACCGGTGATATTCCATTGTAGGAACCATTTCCTCTTTTGCTCATATATGTATTCTGTTCTGTAGTATTCTAAGCTCCCAGTGATCTTACATATCATGGAGTGAGTCCAGGTCTAGATTGGGATACTGAAGAAGCAAACCTGTAGGAACACTGCTTGCCATGACATACATTCCTTAGTGTAAAAATGCAAGCATATCAATATTTTATTATTACTGAAGCTCAACACAAGTTGAGAGATCAAGCCAAGTAAATATGTTTGTAGACTTCTCAACCACTAAATAACACAGCCAACACTATCATGGGAAGTCATGGGATATATCAGTGGAAGCTTTTAATGCAGTTAGGGTGCTAGACACTGTCCAGGAAGTTAAAGTCCCAGCTATGACCTTGGAAAGCACTCCAGAAATGGAGTTCAAAACTTTGAATTCAGAGTCCCCTCCCTTTGCCCTCAGGGTTCTTTCCATGCTGGCTGCAGGTCTAAGGTTGCAAATACTACCCTGGACCCAGTTTGGGGGTAACTTTCTGGGGACTGAGGTTTGGAGAAGTGATGGTCTATTGGGATGGGATGTAGCCAGTGCAGCCTCAGACTGTCCTCCTTGGAAGCAGGTACAAAAGGTTTCAACAGCCAAAATTGGCTGTCTAGGACTTCTGTGGGGTAGGGGGGATGCAGAGTCACCTGGACTTGACACTCATAATCTTCTGAGCTCAGAGGGTGACAGGTAGCCATGCTGGGCTGGGCCATTAAACAGCTTTATAAATGGAATGAATTACTAAGGTACTGACAAGAATCTCCATATTGGGTTGATTACAGATTTATTGACTGAGGAACTATGTGACTCTTAACTGATTGAAAAATAAAGAAATATTCCTATTATCACAATGAGAATGGAGCCACCTTCTTGAGAATACCAAAGGAAGGGAGCTGGTTCCTGAGGTTGTATTTTCCTCTTTTCTCCTGAATTTTTTTCCTTTTCTGCCATGTCTTCCTTGTTGTAAGCCTAATGGCAGAGAATATCTTATTGCCATTGTGTGCAAGCTGCTCTGGGAGCTATTTTTGGCTGAAGAGTGCAGTAAAATACACTCTTTAAATGAATAGGAAATGAATAAGAAACAATATAAATAAGAAACAAAAACAGATTGTGGAAACCACAGGCCTGGGTTTGGACAACACAACAAGCCATGGTGGTACAGAGAAAGCAGAGAACACACCATTGTTTCTTATCATGGTCTCTAAAGACCAAACTTAGCATGGTGAAATATCATAGCTAGGCCTGGACAGCAGGACAGACCAAGAATAGTCACAAACCCACCATGGCTTGCCATGTCATTTGAATCTAGCCACAGTTTGCAGTGGGGAGGAGGACAGGAAAATCCCATTGCACAATAAGCCTTCCACTTGTGCAACCATTGGATTGCTGTAAACTGTCCCGAGAGGCTAATAATGGGATGGTCTATAAAAGCTTTAAATAAATACATACATAAAAATAAGCCAATATTTCACATCAAGAAATGAGTGCGATATTAGCCAGAAGAGTAAGTTTTGACTTTTCCCATAAAGCAAAACATATAGATACTCACCATCTCATTTTCTTCCACAGCATAGACATTATTCACTAACATATCAGGCTTATTCCTTTCAGGAAAGCAGGCGATGCAATGCGCTGGATATACCTGGGGTGGAGATGAAGATCTACCATCTGCTGCGGGTTCACAATCTCTGCTTGATCTTTGAAAAGGCAAATTGCTGCTGCTTTTAATGCTGGCAATATCGCCTTGGCCATACCAGGCAGGAAATTGATTTCTGTAGCATCCGAACTTTTCATATGTTGCAGGTTGTGGTGTCCATTCACCTTCATTCTGCGCAGGTCTAAAGATCAAGTAAAAGGTTACACACTTATGGCTGCCAGTCAATGCCATGAAAAATTGCTAACAGGTGAAATGGCTCCAAATCGTCCATACTTGCTTAGCAGCAATTTAGCTAAACATGGCCATGCATGGTAGCCCAGAGCGGCCATAATGAAAATCCTCTTTTGTGGCCTATCAGGTGCTTGACAGCCCCCTATCACTGTGGCCCTGGTGAGCAGCCTTGCATGGTTGCCAAGCTGCATCCGGCTTGATGAATTACGAGTGATGCAAATCTGGCCTTTTCTTTTATGAGCTCTTAAACTTGTAGGCAGGGGTCGGCTGACAGATTTTAAAAGATGGTTGCTTGATTGGATGGCTCCTATAATATTTTATTTAGTAAATGGCTTTATAGACAGTTTAGAAGATATGTATATAAAAATTAAGAAAAATATGTTAACACACTGGCAAACACTGAGTCTGTGTTTTAATTGGCACACTTGAAAAGGTTCGGAAATGGAAAGAAGCGACTGGAGAGAGAACAGTTTGTTTATATTAGACAACTGGCAGCTTGCCACTGGTTTATGTGGCTAGTGAGTAGCAGCTCCCTGGTTACCTGGTTCTGGTTTTGCTTTTTGGCTTTCAAGCTATTTTCTCTCTATTACGTGTGGCCATGACATTATATTTTTGGCAATGAATTGAAAAGGCTAGGAGAGCAGGGTTCTGCTAAAGAAATTAAATTTGCTAATAATGCACAAATAAATTAATCTTGCAGTCTCATGCTGTGTGGGCACAAATGTTGCCTTACCCATGATCCACAATGTACACAAGGCTCCTGTCTCTGTTTAGTTGCTTAAACTATCCTTTTGCAGCATGTTTTATGGCCATACAGCTTGGTATTAAGGTTCTTAGTCAAGAACATAAGAAGAGACCAAAAGTCCATGGTCTCTTATGCCTCTGGTAAGTTCAGAAAGAAAAAGTTACAGTTCTCTCTTGCTTGACCTGGGCATCAGGCTGTTAGAAAAGTATTGCCTCTTATAAAAAAAGTTCCATTTAACCTATCCTGGTTAGGGGCTATTGACAGCCCCACCTTCCATTAATTTATCTAATCATTTTAAAGTGTTTACATTGTCACATCTTTTTGTAATGAAATCTGTACCATCATTTGGATGTGCCAAGAAGTACCTTCTCCTGTCTTTCCTGAATCTATTGCCAATCAATGTCATTGGATGAGAAGTTGCCCTCAGCTAAGTCAGCCATACATCCCATAGAGGGCCTTCTCTGGAAGTTATGTACTTTAAATTCGAAGTAGCCACAATCTGGAGCAAACACAGGTGATGTTCCCTGCATATATATAGTGCTGTTTTGGTTTTCCGTTGGGCAAACATGACCAAGAAGTGTGCATGCAAATCACACAAGCACATTAGTTTGGCATCTGGAAATTGCCAGTTCTCGACCTCCACTCCAAAATCCTACCACATATTTTCTATTTTTACTATATCAAAGATATCTTTTTGCCTTTCATTCCTTGGCATAATCACCATGGAAACGGAACAGCAAATTGAAATAGCAAAATATGGTTTACATTCACAATAAAATAAGATATGCCCGAGAGTGAAAATAAGCTAGCAACAATAGCTATGTTCATCTGCTTCTGTTTGATGTTTGATAATACAACAGTGGTTCTGCCAGGGAAATGTTGGTGCCCTTCCACAATGCACAAAGTCAAAATTGGGATCAAACAATGGATTGAGCACTTAAGAGCCCCAGCGTGAATCACACAGCTGTTTTCATGTTGACATACCACAACTGGTGTATAAGCTGAACCTGGGTCACACACCTGTGTTATACCAATTTGCATTTATGTTTGCCCAGTAGCTGAGGATGCAGTTTTCACAATCAGGTCTAGTACATGTCCTCCATGAGCCATTCCAATTAGGACATTGCATGCAGAAGGCAACAAAGACAACCATGGAAAATTCAGGCAGTTCAATAACACATTGCAGTTTATGGAATAGTGAAGGGGCTAGTAGTCTTACTTGGGGTCTAACCTATCCCTAACCCTTAACTACTCTAACAACTAGTGAAACTTTTTTGCTGTCCTTGGCTGGAGAGAGAGTTAGTGGCCCAGGTCAGACATTTTTGCCTCCAAGTGCCAGTGCATTCTTTCTAATTTTGCAAATGGAGAAGGAATTAGTAGTTCCCTTAGGAGATGTTGAGGTGAAGCCATTTTTGACAGCAAGTCAATTTAGATTTTTGTACAGATTTTGAAGATCCAGAACACATGTGGGAAGTTCAAGCAAAATTAAGGGAATGCCTATATGATCCGCAGGATTTCAGTTTGCATTTAGAAGACAAGTGACAACTTGATTCTGTGTAGTGTTAAGTCATAAGTGTAATAGGAGCTGACAAATCATTCAGTGGGCAGAAAGGGCTCTGTGAGAGGAAGACACAAGGACTAGGAATTTACACAGCTTTGGAGGAAAGCATTTGAGGTCTGACAACAACCAACAGAGGATCTGTGCAGCAGTAAGATTCAACCAGATCCCTGAGGGCAACTGAACAGTTTGTTATCTGCCCAGTACATCAGAACTTTGCAGAAACTTGCTTGTATTAACAAATCCTGAACAAATCTCTTACTCTGTCACATCTCAGATTTGGGGGTTTGTTCAGGTAAACAGTTTTTCCATTTTTCATGTTAGTTTTGTTCCTCATAACCCTTTGCCAATTCTGATACTTCCCCCATTCTTTCAGCATCTAGAATGGCAGGGCTAGGTTAGTGTTTTACTTATGTTCTGCAAACCATTCTAGATTCATGGGAATGTACCCCATAGTACAACTGATGGGACATGTAGTCTGGGAAAGCCTGCACATTTAAGGAGCAACTCAAACAGTGGAAGTAAATGTTTAACTCTGATAGCTAGCAGTTTATGGACACAGTGGTTTTGTCCAGACAAGCAGGAAGACTGAAAGAATTCGTCTTTTTTTCCACCACAGCTTCCTTACTGTCACACTGCTCCACTCTCCCGTGTGGTGCCAGTTGCATGATTGACCTTGGAAACACTCAGAGTGGGTTAAATATTCTTTTCTTTCACTCCATTACAGTGCAAAAATGCTGCCTTCCAAACCTGTTTCAGTTTTCAAAGATTGGCAGGTGGACATCAATACATGTGCTTGAATGAGGCCTGACTTTTCCCCCCTAAAGCACCCACAGGATCAGGATGCTTGTATTTAACAGATCTGGGGGAAGACTGGTAGTAAACACAGGGCCAGAAGGTACACAAGAGATCAGTGATCTGATCGCCTGACCTTCTCCCTTTCTTTTAAAAGTGTTTTGGAAGGGAACACACAGTGCTGGGAAATAGTGCTGTAGAATGGCATGTTTAGCCCTTCCTCCAGGAGGCTTTCTCCCTCTGAATTCGTCCTGAGCACTGGAGCAGCATGGGGGAAAACTGACACTGTCTGTTAAAGAGCTGTGCGCAAGCAGCCTCTCAAAATTCTTGACGCTGTTGGTGGGCAGCGAAACTGAGGTAGTGATGATGGACAATTTCGCTACACATTCTTCCCATGGGAAGAGTATGTTCTTCCACAGTTTTTCAAGGGTGTGGCCCTCTACCAGCAATGGCAGGAGTTACAGCTCCTTTTCCCCAGGAGTATTTGTGTGTGTTACTACTCCATGTGGTGACTGCGTTGGCAGACTGGCCACCATTTTGTATCTTCTACATTGCCTGTGGGATCTATGTCATTCTGAAGTGGAGGGTACAGTGCCAGGAAATTGTGCAGAAAATCCTGAGAAAATCCTGCAAAGTAGCCTTCTTCTTGAGGTGAGGACAAGAAAAGACTTTAGAATGTTCTCAGAAAAAATGTCTTTTGAGAAATGGAGGCCCTGCTGTAGTCTGTTGTCCCTAGAGCAAGTACATGTATTAAACATCCCCTCCTGACTCAGGGATGCTACTTCTGTCCAAGTTAGGGACCCTCACCGTGGCTTTAAATGGAAATCAGAATCAGGGGAGATCTGATTACAGATCTCCTATATAAAAAGTAGCTTTGTCCATGAGGCATCTAAGGTATAAAGTAATAAACAGGAAGTGGAGAAGTTCAGATTAGTTTTTAATGCAATAATCTTTTATCTTTGAATCAAGCTAAAGTCAGCCTGCAAGGAAAATTTGAGGTTTCCAAAATAATAATGATAAAATCTTTGGTATACGTCTAAAGAATTGTTTCCCAGAACTGTCTAAATGTATCAGTATATAAGCTCTTCAGGCTACCATTTAAAGTATTTCATTTAACGTCAACAGGATCTGGTTCTCTGCCATTTTCAGAAAGTGGCTGAATATTACTTTTAAACATCTGTGTCAGCATTTAGGCTATATCTGTGGTAATTTATTATGTGAAATGAATGGGAGCTAGAGATATATTTACAAATTATTTCTATTTAATGAAAAATATCTTTGTGTTTTATACTGTTCTTTCTCCTCACATTTGAGTTTAATGCGATATTATTTCATTCAGAATGATCTAAAATGCTGTAATTTTTCATGCCAACTCAATGAGGAACACAAAACAAAACAAAACAAAATGTACCCAAACACTTTTACTGTAACTTACCAAAATTGCAACTGGCATGAGGAAAAGAGATGAGTTGTAAAGAGTGATTCAAAACTGATTATTAAAATAATCTGCTGAGCAATTTACATCACATATTGGTTTCTCTGGTGCCTGTACATTTTTAAAGATGATATTAACATATTCTGTATGTTTGTTAAATAAATGGTAAAGGGAAAACGAAATGGCACATTGGAAAGAACTCAGGATGTGAAACAGCAACACGAAGGCCCCAGCAGTCACTGACAGAGACTCCTTTTCAAGATTTGGGAAGACACAGGGCAACCTGACTCAGCACCCTTCTCAAATGCTATCCACAGGTCCGCTCTCATGGTTTATTAATGATAACCCCCTAGAAAATGGCTATAAAACCAGGTCCAGAAGTTAAGATGCTGTTAGGGAGCGTGTGGAACACGCCCACCCCCCTTATGGGGTGTTCTGTTCAACAGCAAAGAATTTGAAATGGGTAATCTATTATTTCCCTTAACTTTACAAGTTAGAACAATGTGACTAATAGAACAATCTGATGAGGACATGTGGGTTTGGGGAGAATTCACGGCAGAAGAACTGCCGTTTCCTGTGTGCTGCTGGGCTCAAGGGCTGTGGTAGTCCCCCTGCCCCATTCTGAGTGTGTGTCTGTGCATCAAAAGCACCCCTGATCTGCCCTGTCATCCCACTGGAATGCCCTCTTCGGTCCTTACCCCTGCTGCAGCACTGTCAGTGTGGGGCAGAGACTGCCATGGAAAGTCCCACCATCATCCAGTGAGGACCCCTGCACGTGGCCCACAGTATCCTATGGCCTCTGGAGCATCCTTCCTGTGACCACAGGATTGCATCTTAATGCAGTTCTACAAAGTATACATGTAAGAATCTTTTTAACATAGTGCCTTAAGGATTCTCATTAATGAGATGTTTAAAATCATGGAGAAGCTTGACTTTAAGAAGAAGAGAAGTCAGTAAGGTTAACAAATCAATAGCAAATATAGGTAGTTTGACTGATGGTTCTCTTCCTCAGCAAAACCTTTGAAAAAGGAAAATTTAAGGGAAAGAAAAGGAGCAGAACTAATAGCATAGCAAGGGAACTATGTGTCTTACTAGGAAACAGAAAGTGACAAAAAGGGGTCCCAGAGAGGCTCACCTTGTGCCAATGTTATGCTTCTTCTGGTGAAAAATAAAGACCTTATTTTCCCAAGCACTTTTGTCTTTCAGTTCTGCTGTTTAAATATTTTGCTGTATTTTAAATCTTTGCAGTGCTATTGGAGGTTGTTTTGGCTTTTACTTTTATTTTATACTGTAGTTTTAAACCTCTCTATCGTACTTGATGTTGGATTTTATGGCTTTAATTGTCATGAGCTGCCTGCACAGCTTCAAGTAAATAAATAAAACCATAGAATGGAACCAATGGGCTCTAGCTTTGCAGGCACAAAACTCCCAGAACCTAGAAACAACTGGTCTTGGTAAAAAACCTGGGAGGAACAATTATGTACAACTTATTAATAAGACTTGGCTTACAACTATATTTTTAATATCAGCAGTTTTACTTGTTTCCCCAAACAGGTAAATGCCCCTGCTTCTTCTATGTACAGATGGAAAATTACTATTTTGGGGGAGGAAGATAACACTGATTTTCTAGTAAACATTTGCAGCATCAGGAAAGCTTGCATCCATGTATAGTCCTAAATTTGGAAACTGCTTGGAATTATGCCAACAAAAATGTTATCCTACACAAGACTTCTGAAGCTCCAGGGGCTATTCTTGCTGTACCATCTGTACAGAGAGTTAGCTGGTTACAGAGGTAAAGTAAATTTATTATTATTTAGAAGAAAGCCTAGCAGAATGCCTACAAGCAAGAAAGAACAGATGTTTAAGAACACAAAGGCAATTTAATGAACATCCCAACATGTTCCATCATGAGATGGCAGACTTTCATGGTTTGGTTGGTATCTACTATTTTTTCAAGCCTTCCTCAGCTCCAATTCTGTCTGGAGCTTAGAGGGGTGCTTCCACCTCTTACCAGTTCTTGTAAGGATTATATCCAGTGTTTCCTACTATGTGCCATGATGGAGTTGTGAAAATGATAACAGTGCAGGGCAGTGCTGATATTTTGAAATACACACACTTTTTACACATCCTTGTAGTTTTGCTCACTTTCTACTCTGGATGAAACTTTTTACTAAAAAGTGGTTATTATGGACAAGGCCCCTTTTTCTCCTTGGCAGAGGTCTTGAGCTGAGCAATCCCATCAAAGATGCATTTTCTTTCGGGCCATGAAACCTATTACGATCACATTATAATTGCTCTGTGAATATTATGGAAGAGTCTGCTTCCTTGGTTAACACATGAAGGATGGCTGTGTGCTCAGCTTCATTGGTTTGCCTCTGCTATAATTGATATAATTCCAAGTGCATCATCAGAGCAAGCACCCAATAAACTACAGTGACCTAAAGTGTCATTACAGAAAAGTAAAAGGGGGCAAGCTCACTTTCAACATCTGCAGAGCTAAAGAGAGGCTGTGAAAACAGCCAGACCGAACTTCTTGCAGAGTCATTATAGTACCCCCTTTTTAGAGGAATTCTACAGTTGCAGAAGACTCCACTGCATAGTTAAAGCTCCTACCCTTGATGAAGGAATTGCTTCATATCCCTTTGAAAATCATGTCCTGTAACAGTAATTCAGGTGCTTGAATGCCTATCAATTTGGAAGTGAGAAGGGTTCACTGAAAATAGGGTAGTGCTGCCCACATACCTGGCGGACTCAAAGGGTTCACTTAAGTATATAATCCTGAATATGAAAGGAAACATGTTAAGCAACACAAGTCCAAAAGGCCTGACAAGCACCAGTTAGATTCCAAGACTTACAGACTGTATACCACATGGGAGAGAGGTCAATAGCAGGGTTACACAAACTTTTCTGTGCTGAAGGTCACATCCAGGACCTGCTGGGAGGTTGCATATACATGCAGCATCCCCTTTAGGGCATGTAGGTGCTCTGCTACCATTACCAGATGGGGACACCCTTTTCTCATAGGTAAGCCGGGCTGAATCACCCAGCAGCACCTTCAGATAGCTCTCCAAATGCCAAGCTCGTGCATGTCTACTCCATGGTAAGAATGAGAAACAATTCTATTCAGAAATTAACAGAACAAGTTTTTCCTTGCCTGCTCAGAATCAAGCAAGAAGGAATCACTTGGCAAAACTAGGGTTCCAAATACCAAATCTCGGCATGTCTCCTTGGGGATAAGCATGAGCAGCACCTTTACTCACAAGTAGACACAGCAAGCCTCTGTATGTCTTGGAGGGAAACAACGGGGTCATTCAGCAACTTCCTTCCCAGGCCCTGTCTCCTCTCATCATAGAAAAGCTGTGATCTCTGAACAGCAGCTGATCTGAATGCTTCACCCAGGTGGGAGAAGCCAGGACTGGGGAAGACCCAGCTTTCTCCAAACAGAAAATAGACAACTATGCCAGAGACGGATTGTCGTGGCAGTTTCTGGGATGATCTATCATACCTTTGTGGGAATGTGCTTGGAGGAACCAGTAGAGTGCGAGAGAATTTCTCCCATCCCCACCCTACATCAATATGGAATCCTGCCTTCTTACTCTCAAAAGACCTGCTTCTATTGAGGCAAGGTTTCCTTCATTTGCAAAATGTGACTGTGAGCTCAGCAACAATAACTGGAGAGTCACAGCCCTCACATTTCCTGCCCTGGAAAAGACTTAACTTGCTCAATTTAAGAGCCAAGATTTGGGGACCTTGCAGGTGACAGAAATGCTATCAAAACAGACAGAGTGAAAATGCGAGAGAATTGTTGGTAGAGGCACAAGGAAAATGCACTGAAGAAGGGAGAAATAGATGAGCAGAATATGCTGTGATTGCATAGTTGACTATGTAAACAGAAGATTGTTAGAAGAATTCAATGATACATGGAAATTTTATTATGCTCAGTATGAATAATGGGAGTTGAGGGGAGTTTGAAAAGAAAAAGAAAAGCAGTAGAGGGCTTAAAGTGATGGGAGATTTGTTGTTGCATAGGTTAATAGGGGGTTTTTTCCTGTTAAACTCTCACAGAGCGTTGAAAGATGGAAGATAGATAGTTTTGGAGGACTGAATGTATAGGCTTCATTTGTTTCTCAGTTCAATTCTCTTGGCAACTTTGCTTACTTTGTTCATTTTAGTTTGTTCTGTTTATTTTAGGTTGTTCTGTTTTATATTCTTTTTATGTATTTGTATATGTTAAGAAAATATTTTTAAAAATGTCAGGGAAAAGAGCAGCAATGTCACCTTGTTAGCCAATAGGAGTATTTTCAGCTTCTCCTTAGAACTACAGTTTTAAACTACATTTATGTTTCTTTTTATTGAAAACTAGAGTGATCATTCTTTTGTTTTCCCTGTAGCTACAAACTGGGTAACTGTTGATAGCACACTGAATTTTGAAATTTCGGGGAAATTCGTACCATTTCTTTTGATGTGCTTTTGGGTAGATCTCACTACTCTCAGAAGAACCTATGCATGGAAATGGCTGTGCCCTCCTCCAGCCCAGAGGAAATGGCTCAGGACACCTGCAACACCAGGGGATGGAAAGGGTGACGCTGCAATGCCTTCTCGATCTGTTCTCTCCTTCAAACCTCAGATTTTGGGGTGGGAGAATGTGTGTGTGCACAGGGCTTGCGGGTAAAGGGAGTTCTTCCATGCAGGGAGAAAATCCAGTTGCAAGAGCTCTTCCTGGGAAGTGTGTGTATACACACAACAGAGCCGCAGTTGTATCTCTGTGTAAGGGACCTGATGGAGGAGGAGAGTGTAAGGTAGCCATGGTTAGGTGGCAGAAGACAGAAAGAGAGCTGTGAAGTTGCAGAGAGGGGGAGAGCGAATAAAACAAGAGAGCTCTTGTGATAAGGACCAGGCTGAGTAAGGGAGCCGCAAAGGTGGGTTGGGGCAGATGGGAAGAAATATGAAGAGAGGTGACAGTGGAATGCAAGCACATCTGTGCCCAAGGGCACCTTGAGCTGGACTCTGGAGACGGACAAAAGAAAGGGTTCACACATGATACTCTGATGCGTGGAATTCATTGGCAGAAGATGTGGTGGTAGCCATTGCATTAGAAGGGTTTTTAAATAAGGTTCGAACAAATTCCTGTCTGTGGATATTAACTAAACTTTCCATCAGGCTGGAGCACAGGGAGAGGAAGGAAGCATGGCTACTCCATCCGCTCTGCTGAGAGACAAGCTGCCTCTGGCTCTCCCCTTCAACGGTCACCAAGCAGTGGTAACTGTTTGCATCTCAGCAGGTAATTGTAAGTACTGGAAGCTTATAAATTGTTGCTGAGTTCTCTTTTTTCCTCCCACCTCTGAAGACTTTCTTCCTTTTGCATCTCATCTTTTAGACTGTGAGCTTAATGGATTGGCTAGCTTGTCTTTCACTGATCTACAAGCTATTCTGGGAACTTTTTTCAGCTGAAGAGCTGGGTGAAGATGCTTTAAATAAATAAGGGATAAATAAATAAGATGCCTTAACAAATTTAGTGGCAGCCTGCCTAGGCGTTCTCAGATGCTGGAATCAAACAAGAGGAGAGGGCGGCTGCTTTTATTTCCCACTTGCGAGCTTCCCAGAGGATCAGGCTGCCTTGCTGTATCCAGCAAAACAGTTCTTACATTAAATCATAGAATTCATCTCTCTTGCTCCCCATGAAGACATTTGGGGAAAGAACAGCTAAGAAGAGATAAAGTAGAGTTATTTGTGCACAGTCATGTACCTACCTCTCTTCTTTCTCTTGCATTTTTACTGAAGTCTGGTTGGAATGCTTTGTTCCATGGCATGTAAAAGGCTTTACCAGCAAAGGTATTTTTGAGTTTGTTGGCAATTTAACACGATCATTTTGTAACCTTTCATCTTTATGCTCCGGCATATTGGTGGATTCTAAGCAGGTCTCGTGTTCCTTATTAGACAAATCTATTATCTGTTAAAGGAATTTAAAAAACAGTTTATTTACAACTTTGTCAAAATTGATTCACACCAATCAACAAAGAAATGGCCAAAACACAATGTTTTTGCAACTTATTTATGATCTGTAATCACACAGCATTTATAGTAAATGATAATGCCAGTAGAATTGCCTGCAGAAACAAAAAACAAGACAAATGGCTAGAAATAAGAATAGCTACTATACAACATAAAAATATCATATTACAATTGCTCAATGAATGCTGTTTTCAAGGCAATAACCATTTCTTTTAAAGAAATCACTCAACATATTTGGTTTACTTGCCTTTGAAGTCTTAAAGGCACACAAAAGAGGACTTTAGCTGGCAGTTGTAATTTTTTCATTATAATGCTCCCTCAAATCATGTTTTCACCAAACAAAACCACAGAAAAAGTACATTATTACTACATTATTCTTTGAAAACCCATGTAAGCATAACATTATATCATACTAGTACTGAAGAGAAAAAATAATCTTTAAAATATTCTGGTAAGTCAATGTTTTAAAAGGCTGCTTGATCTGCTGATGTAAATGGAAGAAACACATGGGCCTCTAAGACTTAAGCATCCTTACAGGGCTGTTCACACATCACAACAGGACACCTTGAAAATCAGTCATGGTTGATGGGCCATTCAGTCAATAACGGCATTATTCCTGGCAGATGATTAGGTGCTTTGCAGCTTTCCACAGTATGTTTTCCCCTTAGTCTTCCTGCCTGCTCCTGCACACTCTGCTAATGAACACAGATACAGAATTTCTTTTGTAGATTTTCTGGCAGGTTTCCACATATTTACTAGAAATTTTTTTCTCTTTGAGGAGATATGTGGAAATCTAATTGTATACATTTTTAAATTTTTTTGGAGAGATTTGTGCAAATTTTTAAAAGTGCAATAGTGTGAATTTGTACAGATTTCTCTGGGGAGGAAATAGCACACACACAATGCTAAATCGCACAAATCTCTCCAAAGGTTAAAAATGAAACACTAAATAGACAAAAGTCTCCTGAAGGTGGGAAAAATGTTAAATTTGAGCAAATCTCCCCAAGGATTTATTTTTAAAAGTGTTGCAGTTTTGGGAGATGACAAAGTGACTGGTATCATTTCAGTGTATAACACAGAGGGCGTATCTTTAAGTGAAATGACCAGAAATGACTCTCATGCCTGGTTTACATGTCATAGCAAGCCACTCTGAAAACAGACAGCCTGAACAACCCAGCAAGACATGGGCCCTCAGGTGGCTTGTACATGGTTAACAACCCATGCTGAGGAAATTGTGCAAGGTTTGGACATCACGACAGACTACCTTGAGCAAACAAGACTGACAACTCACTCAGGCAAACCAGGTCAGAGTAGAATCACTGAAATCCTCAAACCTATATTAGTCAAGGCTAATGTGTTCCACTGTGGATCTGTTTCAAGGGTGACTACGTGCCTCTCTTTCCCATCAAAATAGATGATTTAAGAGCATAGGTGCATACTTGCTGGTTTACACTAAAAACTGATCCAGTCCAAGCATTCTGCTCCCATGCTGCCCAGCCAGACACCTTATCAGAAGCCCGGAAATAGGACATGAGGACAACAGCAACCCCACTTTCTCATTCCTCTGGTGAGTGGTATTCACGGGCACAAAGTACTGATACTGGAGGAAATATTTGTCTAATCGCAAACAGTGTGAGCTGATGTTCATCACTGTATCTTGTGGTAACTAATTCCACAGCCTTTGCACTTTTGACATTATCTTTCCTCAGTCTCCCATTGTGCAGCTTCATTGGAAGATCTTGGGTGTTAGTATTATGAGAGAGAGAGACAAAAATAGCAGCTACAACTTTTCTCTGTCCATTTTTCCACACCATGCATCACTGTGTACAGTTCTATGCATTTCCCCTCTTGTCTTTTTTAAAGCTTAAAAAGCCTCAAAATTTTTATCTTTTCCTCATGGGGGGAATTACTCCAGTCCCATTCAATTGTTAAAAATACTTCATGTTGGCTGGCTCAGGAGCAGCATTTTTGTGGATTGAAAAAGATGCCTAGAGGGGAAAGGAGTCAACAAGAACTAAAATCCAGTTCTAATCTTGACTTCAGAAGTCAAATGGATTATAGAAAAAATTGCTTGCTTTACTTGTAGATTCGAAGGATGCACCCTCTGCTTCATTTTGTACCTTTAAGGCCCACTGAAATCACCAGTGTATACATACTCCTAACTCTATGCAGGGAATACACACAGAGCTCCTGTGTAGGCAAGGACTCCTTCATTCTTTTCTGTGGGAGAAACTGATCCACTTGCATGGAGGAATGTCTGTGTTAACTGGCTACTTCCATTGCACAAAGAAACGCCCATCTCACTTGGCTCCCTCACATTCACTGGCTCCTTCTATTATGGGCCAGTGGAGCTGGAACTTCCATGCGTGCCACTAGCTGAGGTAACAAAAGAAGGAATTCAAACCTGAACAGACAGAGAGAATGCTGCCTTCAAAACAACCTTATTTTACTGGGTAACTAGAATGTAAAACGAGCTGCTTAATACTTTACAGAATTTGGTTCTATATCCGGAGATTACCATGCTCCAAGATAATGTCTATTACCTTACTTGTTTATTTATAGCAGTTTATATTTCAGACTCTGCTAGATGAGTGACACAGGTGCAGTAACAGAAGGGATAGTGGGATTTAGGTGTGAGGTCTTAATCATTCTTTTTTTAAGCAAGGAGAGTGAAACACGGCAAGCGTGGCTTTGGCTTATAGTCAGGTATAATTCCTTCTTTAGTGCATGAGACTATGGGGTTTGTTCTCTGTGCAATTAAAAGAGGATTAATAAATAAATAAATGGTTTCCAACTAAACTGGCAATGAAAATGGTGCAGCAGGTGTAAGCAACTTGTGGCCCTTTCAGTGTTCTGCCCTTCAGCTCCCACAGATGCCTTAGTCTGCAACTCCCTCCAGCCTTAGCTACCATAGCCGATGGTGAAGGATCGTGGAAGTTACAGAGCACAACAGCCGAGGGCCACGCATTATGCATAAGACATGAAATGAGGGCTTGAAGTTGGTTAGCAAACTCTGGTTCAAAGAAAAGCTACTTAGCATTAAGCCGGAGTTGATACTGGCACTGATGAAATGCTTGACCACAATTAGATTCTGTGGGAAAGGGTAAGGAAAACATGCCCAGTGAAGAGATGGAAGAGGATGGGAGGAAGGCATGTTTCCATCTGTGGCTCATTTCCAATCTCTTAATCATGTTTCAGAGATTCACAGCACTGTGACTGCATAAACCCTTTGTGTCTAGGGAGAGGTCTCCTTAGGTAATCATCATAGAGAACCTTGGCAACTGTAGTTCTGTGAAAGAGAAAGGAGAGGGACCTATATTAAAGAATTCAGCATCATCAACTGATAGCTTCTTGGAGTGGGCAGAAGACATATTAGTCAAATACTTCTTTTTTAGTATCAATAGTCCATTGGATTATTTTTCATAGAGTGGGATAAAAGTACTGGACATACTGATAATCTGTTTTGTAATATAATCAACTGCTCTCACCTCTGTGAGAGGCAAGCAAACAGCTAAAATTCTGTTCCCACATACTCCATTATACTTTGATTATGATAAAAATGGTGGATCTAACCTTGGAATAACAGCCTAATATAGTATACACTTAAACTGGAATAACTGCATTTAAGCTAAACATGTTTATTCAGAAGTAAACTCCCTCTGATTTCAACAAAATTTATTATCTAGAAAGTATGTTTAGGATTGCAGCCTTAATCCCATTTATTTCTAAAGTAAAGCCTTCACCTTTGTAGGCTTGCACTTTTTTTCATTTCCTGCAGAATGAGAGCAACACTAGTTATTTTAATGGAAAAAGCAGTTCAGATAAAACATTTTGTTTCTGCGTTTTCTTGCACTTATCTGATCAATGGTCCTTTTATCAAATGATAGGCAAAAACATGAATGCAAGCATGCTGTCCAAAGTTTTATTACTGGTTGTTAAGGACAAGCGTATTATTATTTAGAGTCTACAGTTCTTTTCCAATTTGAAAAGCTGCAATCTGTTTCGTTTGGCCCAGTAAAACCTCTATTCTGGGGTACAGCATTCCATTTCAAACAATGGGCACAGCAATCTAAATGTTTGTTTTGGAGAAGACTCACTGACAATGAGTAGTTTGGCAACTCATACAATTGGCTCTCTGAAATCTCCAGAAAATATAGGGGTAAGTGTTCATGCCTATATTTTCTGGATTTACAGGGTCATCATGACTTCTACCAAAGAATCATGGGACTGGTAGTTTGACGAGAATGCTGGGAATTCTTGGTGCTGAAATATGGTCGGAGAGCAGCAGCTGCACCGAAGCTTCCCTCAAATGAAGGAACTGCTGTCAGTCCAATTTAAGGCTGTAGCGTATGTACACTCTCTGTGTGGCAGTCTACCTGCTTGAACAGCTATTTTTCTTCCTTCTTTTCTTCCCTTCTGGCTTTTATGGTTCTGAAGGGAATGCTGGAAATATACAAGTCATTTGTATTAACATGCTGAAAATAGTTTTCCCCCTGTAAGTTTTCAAGCTGTGGCTCGTTATTCACTATATCACCAAAGCTATGGCTAACATAGTGGAGGTATGGATTCAGTTTTTTGAGGGCCCTTGGACAAGGCACCTTTAATGGGGCCCTCTTTCACACCACCACTGTCACCAAATGCTATTGCTCCTCATCCTCTTTCTCAACCTGGCTACTACTCGCTAGCTTGACAGGCAGAAAGCCAGCAAGCCAGTGCTCCTGTGACTACCATGGTTACCTGGACCAGAGTACCAGGTAGATGAATGAGCAGCCTGCAATCAGGAAGAGGAGGTGGAAGCCCAGTGGGCTGTCTGTGAGCCCCAGCTGCAGTATGTGCACTCACGAGACCAGCCCTGTCCAAAGTTGTTATTCTTGTCTTCTGCAATTTGCAGCTTTTCTTGTTTCCTTGAGCCATCTTATGCTATTTGTCCAGCAGGCACTTATCTGTAGCGTTCCTGTTTGTCATTTGTGGTCCAATGCAGGACATTTCTAGCTCAAACCCATCTGCCCCAAACTGGAATGGACTGGGTCTTTCCAAGTTTTGGGGTGAATTTTCAGGAAAAAGTACCTCTAGATTACATCAGCATAGCCTCCGCCTTCCTTCTCTTCTAAATATTTGCTTTCATTGAGAAACATTACTTGAATATTAGAATTCCTTTGTAAAGTCCAAGACTCTGACCAAAAATTAGATCAAACAAACCCAGAACAATAGTCCTAATCACAGAAATCTAATAGCTGAATCCATAGCAATACTAAATTACAAAAAGGAGAGAGAAAAGAGCAAGAGAGGTGGCAGAAAACACTCAGTAGTAAAGTGCTCTTCCACACCCTCTGTAATGACAACTGCTAAGCATGCACAAAGCCTCTGGGAATTTTAGTAATTGTTTTACTTTTAAGATAAACCTTCTAAGCATTTATATCAGCAATACTCAGATGTCTTTGCTGCAGAGATTGAGCAACAGATTAGATTTCTTGGTTTTCTGAGAGAACAAAGTGGATGGGGGATATGATAAAATTATGCATTGTATGGAGTAGATGGCTTCCTCATGCCATCTGGCTGGCTACTGTGACAGGAACAATGCTGAACTGGATGCACTTCTGGTGTGGTCCAGAGGGAAACAAGTTCTTGTTTATTTCCACTCACTTGCTGCTTAGTAGTTTTGGGGAACTGTGGGAAAGGTGGGAAGGACTGGCAGGTGCCAAGCAATGAACTGGGTTTGACTTCTAACAGTTTTGGGATAGCAGAACTGAAGCTATTTATTTTCCCCTTTGAAACAAGTGCTCATTTCCATTTGTCTTTCGTTTTAAAAATGGCGTATGGGGTATCACTGAGAACCTTTGGTTCTGTGTGTGATGGCTGCAGGTGGCAAGCTATCAAAATGGTAGCTTGGAATATCTTCCTGATCATGAAGTCCCACACTCTGGAGAGGCTCCACACATCCAGGCTGACTACTGGGTCCTCCTGTATAGATAGGTCAGTAAAAGGCTCTCAGTTTGGATGGAAGTTTGTTTGAACAACAAGGTCTTCGTGGCTGTGCTATATTCCATGCACTCTTTGGTTCTGACTCTCTGGTTTGTTTCCTGGTACCTCTGACAGCTGCCTAAAGCTCATCTTTGACAGCCTTCGAGTGCCAGTCCCTGGGGAACTATCCTGGAAGAGGGCTATTACCTTCATCAACTGCTTGTGAGCTTTCAGGAGGCAGCTGATTAGCCACAGTGGGAAAGAGAATTTTGGACAGATGGATAATTGGTCTAATCCAGCAGGGATCTTCTTAAATTCACCCCACTTGCATATACTTCAAATCTTTCCTACCAGAACTGGAGTATGGGTTGCCCAGGTTAATCTGCAGGGGCACCAGGTTTTGCAATGTGTGCTAAACTTCCTTTGCCCACCTATCTGCTACAGGATGGTTGAACTTAATGGCCTGTGCAGAAATGGTAATGGTGTTATGGTCTTTAGGGAGCCACTCACTCAGTCTTTACATACCTATTCCCCACTCCTACCTTGCAACACGTTTTTTCCCAGTTCCCACTGGAAAAGTACAAAATCAACATTCCAAATTTTGGGGAGAAATACCCAAATAAGTGATTCAACTGTTTCATTATACATGCATGCAAGTGAAGTATCATTTATGTTAGTTGCCCTAACTGAACTGTGGACAGCAGTCACAGATCTGAGGTCTGTGAGTAAAGATGGAATGTGAGTAAGTTTAGCAGAGATTTCAAAACACTTCAGTTACAGGGCTTACTATTCATTGTAAACTACTCTCTGGAGTACATAATTCTAACAAATTTATTGCTTCAAGATCAAGAAGCATATTGCTGCACCTTATATTTTCCAGGAAGACATAAAGTAATCAGCATAAAAGTATCTAGTGGAAAAGCTTTATGTAACATCTTCATTCTCAAACATTTGGTACTTTCTAATCAAGTAATGTCTCAAAATAGGGCGGTATGCAAAGCAACAGCAATTTTTCTAGACAGCATGACTAGCCATTCTGCTGTTACTTTACAGAGCACCTTATCCATACGATAAACATAAAGAACAGATTTGATGCAGTTTAAAGAAGATAAAGAAGTTATCCTGAATCCTTTACATCCTAATTTCCTATCCTTTTCTTACAACTGGATTCAGGTGGTCCCTTGCACATGAGAGCTGCTTCTGCTGAGTGGGAATAATGTGAATGTGAATGGGCTGGGTAGGTTGCTTCCAGACAAGACTTTGATGATGCCATCACCCTGCTTCATTCACAGAGGTTTCCTGGGGAAGAGGGGAGGGTAAGGTCCAGACACCATTATCCTTTGCTCAGGACCATTCTTTGTGTATGCACATTTACCACTACTTCTGCCTCCTTCCTTAATGAAGAAAATTCATGAAGTGGAAAAAGACTGTATAGCTGCACAGTGCTTTGTGGCTGCTAATGCTGGGAGTCCTCTGCATTGCATTTTCATGCAACTGCCTGCAGTGTGGTATCCTGCTAGGCTGTAGAACCTCCTGTCTTGTAAGGGGCACCTCAAATGTGCCAAAATAGCACTTTAGTGGCACTTTGGAGTGCATTGGGGAAATTCCACTGAAATGTCAAATAACCCTTCTCTGCATGGAAAACCACCATGTTGGGCAAGAAGTCTTCTCCTTGAAGTACGAGCTTTTTGTCAAGCCTTCCTCCACTTTTTAAAGAAGTGACAAACATTCAATACTATACTCACCCAGATTTCAAATGGTGCACTTCAGGAATAATGGTAACATTTTAACAATTGCATATTAGCATAATGCTCACAACAAGCAATATGGGAGTTGTAACAAAATAACCTTAATGGGAACTTTCAGAACTTTATATTTGTTAGGAAAAAGAGAATTACACAGACGTTACAAAGAAGTCATAGGATAAAATGTAGGAACAAAATGTTGGAAAGTTTTTCATGTATTGTAATAATATAAAGTTCTGATACTTTGGCCTTGTATGATTTGGTAAGATTTGTGTTGTTCCACATTGTCTTATTTCCTGCCTTGGTCCAGTTGTTGTTTCCCATTCTATATTCTGTGAGGTAATAGCTTTCTTAAGACGTCAGTCGGTGCTAATCTTTGTAATGACCAAATGACCTGTGCCGCTTTTTATTCTGTTTGCATACCTGTTGTTTTCCTAACATTTTCTCTTTTATCTCTAACTTCATTTGTAACTGCCTTTCCAGTAGAGCAGCTCTCTCCATGATAGTTGCTATAGTAATCTCCTTCTGATGAAGCTCTTCTATCAGGTCAGAGATTTCTGTCCTCATTCTCTCCACCTCTGAGCAATGGGACTGTTCTTCCTGATAAAGGCGGTCTCTTATCTGCAGCAAATGTGGCCCAAAAAAGGAAAGAAAAAGCCAACATTTCCAATTGTATCATTTTTCAGCTACTTTTTGGGTGTCTGTTTCCAGTGCACCAACCCTTCCAACCATGCTAGCAATAGTAAAGAGATTTTAAAAGGTCTTAACAAACATCCAGCCACCGGCTTAGTCCAGGACACTTCACCTGTGGAGGTGAAGTCATTCAGCTCAGTTGCCCTGGCTCTGCCTGCCCCATGTCCTCTCAGTAGGAGTGGGGCAAGTGAAGCAGCTTCTTCAATGGGACAGGCCTGCATGCAAGAAAGCTGGTTCATGGAGGATGCACTTGCAGGATCATTCTCCCAACATGCTTGCCAGGGACCACATGACATCAAGAGGCAAGGCCGCTTTGCATTCACATGCCTTCAGAACCTTGCTTCCCATAATTTTGCCTCTTATATCCTGCTTCAGCCCTGCCTGTGACTGGAGGGTCATAATTTTGCCTTGTGTTGCATAAAGTAAGATTTATAATGATTAGAAATATTTGTAATAGAAAATACCTGGATCAGTTCTTCTTGTTGATTTTCCTGCTGTTGTTCCAAAACAAGTATCTGAGCTTTCTTTACTTCCAAGTCTTTAAGACATTGTGCATAAGCTGATTGAATCCTTTTTTTCAAAAAAAGAATAATTTAAATATTACAAGCTCAGGTTCTCACTTTTCGAAACATTGAAAAAAGTTCATGTGGAGAGAAAATATCAAGATAGAGACTAGGTGGGTTTGCATAATACATGAAGCCTTTTGTCTTAATCTGGCACACACTGTGGCTTCTTTGCCCCATGAGATTTAATGTCTTGACATATGATTAGGCACATCATGGCTCTGGAATCACTCCCCTCTTCTCTCCTTGGACCTCTTGCAGGGATTTCAGGAGACATTACAGGAGCATAGAGGTTTCCACACCTCTCTATATTAATCATGAGCCATTATTGGCTGGCTACAGCTTGACTTTTAAAAGGGTTTTTTTTTTTGAGATTGCAAAAATGAATTGTCAGTTCTTCCTCCATGATCCCAATGAAGGATCTCCAGCACTACCTTGGAGAGACTGCCTGTGGTTTCCCCTTTATAACTGCTTTTCAGATTCCCTCTCCCCCCATAACAAACTGCCCTATTCCTACCTTGCCTATTTTGCAAGGACCTGGCAGCTCTGACAGGTCAAGACCAGGCAGCTCCTTGCAAAGCAAGACTATGCTTTGTGGAGAGCAGCAATTTCTGCCCTCTCTGAAGTGTGAACTCCTGGTCTTTTGGGAGAAGATCGGCTGTCCCTTGTTGCCCCTCAGTTTTGCAGGTGTTCTTCCACTGCCAACAAACCCCTGCCTCCCGTCACTGTGATCCCCCCTGCTGCTGTTTTGCAGGTTTCCCCATGCTAGCAGTATGGATACCCCGTTGTTTATTCCCAGCTCCCCCATTTGTGCGAATGGGATGGTTTGCACAGATGGGGGGAATGGAAGAAATTCAATTATTTGGGGGAATAGAAGGAACTCAATTAATTGGGCCCAGGATTCCACTACTTCTAATTTTTTTAAGTGATGCCAGACAATAGGCAGCACCTCCAATGTACCAATGGGGTCCTTGGAGGGGGTCCCCAGGGATGCTCACACTGGGACCATGAGGACGGGCTTGACAGCTCAGTTTTGCAATCTCAATTCCCTTTTAAAGAAAAAAACACGCTGCAAAGAGCCCAAATGCTTGCTGCCACAATGGGAAGAAGGAAAAACTCTGCCAGCCATACCCAAATATCACTATGGCACTTCTCTGGTGGCAGGCAATGGCAGTCACTCCCCAGCTGCTTGGCCAAAAGGGCCAGCCTTTCTGCTGTGCTTGCCAAGTGGCAAGTGAGTTCCTTCTGCACACTTTTTGCTCAACCATAGCTTGTGTCATCTGTCATCTCACTTTGGCTGGGTCAAGCAAATTAGCTATGCCTTGTTCAGGTGGCTCTTAAAGTGGGCTTCTATGACACCCAGGCATTGAGTGAGGTTCAGACAGCATGCTAAGTCACTCTGGCTTTGTGTCATGCAAACCCAGTCAGTATCTACTTCACAGAAAGCTAGAAATCGTAGGTAACCTTTCTTTATAGGCAAGTATGCTGGGAATTCTTAAAATCTCCAGTTTCTGTGATTAAAGGAGACATGTTTAGAGCTAGAGTAATCGCTGTGCTTCAAATTTCTTCTCATAATCTTCCTTCTCAGTTCGTGATTTATCATGGGATTGTACCCATAATGTAGAAGTACATCTAATATTTTCTTATAAGAGAAAACAAATCTGACTTGGGATGTAAATGTTAATATTCAGCATCTACTCTGTTTATAATGCAAACTTTATTTATTAGAGTTTATAGCCATTTATTTTTTACTTGTACATATTATATTACATAATATTTGTAAACCACTGCAAAAATCGTTTTTGGCCTAGGGAAGGAAATTCCAAAGTGTGTCAGCATATGCTCCTATGTCATGAGGATGAAATTAATGAAAACAAAGAAAAGTTCCTGAAAGGTACTCTTTCTAGTCAGAACAGGAGCTATGCTCAGGTCAGTGGACTCATGCAGAAACAACAGGAGATGGGCCCCTCGGAGGGTGGATTATGTCATTGTGCTCTTTTGGGAATAAAAAAAAGAACCTCCAACTTAATTCAGAATAAAGTGTGCTTCAGTCATCACTTGGCTTCACTAGGCTTATAACGGTCTAGGCTTATAACGGTCTACATTTGGAAACAAAATATTGGAGTTAGTGATAGACAAGAATGCAGGCTTATTTTTTTCCCTATCAGGGAAAAAGCTGCCCTCTAGAGCAGTGGTTTTCAACCACTGGGCAATGGTGGCCCGTGAAAGAGCCGCTGCTGTGCGCACGCACAACAGTCACATCTGGCTCGGCTGGGCCAGCGCCCGGGGCTCGCTGCGCTCTTGCTGCCGATTCTTTCACGGGGAGCGGGGAGGCAGCTCCATGGGAGCCAGCCAGGAGCTGCAGCGTGCCGTGCCCACCCTCTGGGCTTTTCCCTTTCTCTGCTGTTTCCTACCTGGAAGGGAAAAGCAGAAGCGGGACTATGCCAAGAGTCTTTTCTCAGCCAGTCTGTGCTGGGGTGTATGGGGGTTTGAGTGGGGGGGTCGTTGTATTTCAATATTTAACATTATGGATATTATTGTATGAAGTAACTTTGTTTGATTTTGCATTGTTCTGCTGCTAATATTGTATTTGAATTTGTATTTGCTATAAGTACAGTATTGCATTTATATTGATTTTGGATTTTGCGACTGTAAATTTTTGATCAAATATTCTTGAAAAGAAGCAGCAGCAGATTTTGCAGTAGCCCTATTTGAATTACATATTGCTCTCTAAAATTTCAGTTGTATTTGATTACATTTAATTTCAATATTTTATTTTTTTATTAGCATTTTTACTACTCAGTTTCTGGTTATTTTAGAGAATTTTCTTTTTTCGGTACAGTATTGAAAAACTAATACAGAAAACACTGTATTGTCTATATAATGCTTTTTATTTCTGCCTCAGTGGTCCCCGGAATAATTTTCCTATTTTTGCTGGTCCCCAACTGTAAAAAGGCTGAAGACTACTGCTCTAGAGCACACTGGTTAGGGAGAAAGCCCTTCTAGACAAAGTGAGAGTTACTTTTGAATGGACATGCATAAGACTGCATCGTATGCCCCACTAAGCACAGTAGGATTTACTGTGTATCTGACATGCAGAAGATTGTGCTACACACTTTGTTACGCCTATCTGGCTCAAATAAAGATGCTTTGCAGTACAGTTCCGAAAGCTTTGGTCAGCGTCCACTCTAGCTTTTGGGAAGTCCTCAGGCAAGCCCTTATCCATTTACTTTCTCTGCACTGGACAGTTCTCCAGCATTGTTAGCAGAAGTGGGAAAGACAAGCAATGGCTGCCGAGCCTTCTCCTTGCTCCATAATTTATTCTGAGAGGAGGAGAAGCAGCAATGACTGTGAGATTCATGTGTCAGCAGCTTGCTGGATCATGAGCTCCAACTAGTGTTTGACAACACTGACTCCTTACGATGATCCAAATACAGAAATGTCTCTGGGCATTTTGCCACGAGGGAGAAACTTCAAGCATAATAGTACAAATTTTGCTCTTGTAACATGCTGAGTTCACATGAATGGCAACTCTTTGTGGGTGGCTAGGCTGTTGTGTTGTGAGAACCCAGAATGCTCCCATCAAGGTGGCTTGTTTTAGGGGCAATGGACCATCCTGCCAACACATGGCTTATTCTAGGGACTATTGTAACCATAATGTCTTGGCCTGCCATTTGAACCTGGCACACCAGTCCCCTCATCCCAGACTCCAGTCCACTTTGCAAAGACCCAGAGTCTAAATTCCTGGCTAGTGTGCCCAGTGTTGCAGGCTGCTTGCTAGGAACTGAGCCCCATGCACTACACAAGCATGTTCTCCAGCATGTGCTGGAGAAGGCTGATTGTAAGATGCCCACCGGCAATGCAATTTCCTTGACCAGTAGCAGTGCCCAGATATGCCTCAAACAGTGGTTGCTCCTTGTATCAAAGGCCAGTCATGGGGTGTTGGGTCCTGAGGCACCTGCCAGGAAAGCAGCCTCTGCAGCCACTGTTTTGAGTGGTTGCTCTGATGCATGAGCAGGCATCATCTGGGAAAAAGGCTGCTTTCCTGGCAGGGGCTTTGAGACCAAGCACCCACCAGAAAAGCTGCCCCGCTGACCACAGTTCATGCAACATCTCTCTTCCGTGCTAGCTAGTGCAGGCATTTTGGGCTGCTGCTGCTGACACAGCAGAAAGGTGTCAGTTGCACAACTGGGGCTTGGGAAGTGTTCATGGACTTCCTCTTGGTTTGGCTCTCTTTGGAAGACTGGGCTGAGCACAAGAAGAGGCTTGGAAGGGCAAATTCCAACAGGGTTTTTCCCATCCTTAATCACAACCCCTTCTGAAGTCACCAGCAAGTTCACCCTTTTTCGGAGATCACTTTCAGCAATCTCTAAAGTGACAATCAGTGACATTCCCTATAAAATGCCAAAGCGGCACATTGGAAGGACCATCGCTGGTATACTAGAAATATCCAGAAATGTTTTAGTAAGTTTTTCCATATTGGGATCAGTGGTTCAGAGTTTTGCATGCACACAGTTCTGACACCCCAAAATGTGAAACACATGAATTTGACAGTGTCTACCATCCATGGATACCAATAAAGCCAGGTTTAAATACATTAGTTTAGTTTCACTTTATAGCTGTCAAATAGCAAGCAGTCAAGTGAAAGGAAAGCTGGACAAAGTTCCTTACTTACAAAAGCAGAGTGAATAGATCATCTCCTACATGGCAAGGTCCTCTAGATTTTAAGGATCAGTATCCTCCACCTTTTCCTGAGATCCTAGATGTCGGAAAAGTGGAAAAATGCAACCCAACCCCCTTACAGGAGCAGTCAAAAGTAAGTCTTTCTTTTAAAATGGGGGGGGGGGGTTGAAAGGGAGAGGCCAGAGAATGAAGCTGGAACCATCTGCATTCAAAACATGTGCATCCTCTGTTAGCTATTGCCAGTTTTCATACAATTCGTAATATTGTTTCAAAGATGGAAAATAGGTTGAAATTCTATTGCTTAATATACCAGAGATGCAGCTCAGCAAAATAAAAATCCCACTGAAGTGAAAGCAGTGTGCTTTTATTTATTTCAGTATCTTTAACTCTGCACTTAAAATTTTCCTGAATTGTACTTTGGATTATCCAATGCAGAGAAAAGATAACTAAGAGTGGAATGCTATGCACAATTACTTAGGAGTAAGTAGCACTGAACTGAGTGAGATTTACTGCCAAGCTGATTATACATGAACTCCCAAGTCATCAATTCCCAGAGTCTGGAGCTATATTTCTAATACATACTTCACTTGATTGTCTTCCTTATTCTTATGCTCTTCAATTCTGGCTACTTCTTTGCGCAACTGTTGGCATTCCAGTTCTACCATATTCAATAGATCCTCACGTGACTGTAGTTCATTCTTCACTTCTGTAAGCCTGGCTTCAATATTCTAAACAAATCCAAAGGGTACATTCAAAATAGCTTATTCAATGATAGCTTGATACTCCATGGCACTATAGTATTAAGAACTCTGCTGAGTACATTAATTCTGATATTCCATGGAAAGCAAAACACTTCATTTATTTGAAAACAAATAGAGCTGCCAGGTTGCTGACGGGGACGGGGCGTTATGCTCACATGACTCCAGTCCTCCATCAGCTTCACTGGCTTCCCATTGAAGCCCGGGCCCAATTCAAGGTGTTGATTATGACCTACAAAGCCCTAAACGGCTTGGGTCCTGGCTACCTGAACGGGCGCTTACGTCCGTATATGCCCGACCGCCCTTTGAGATCTGCGGGAGAGTCCCTTCTCCGGGAACCCTCCATGAAAGAAATTAGGAGAGTAAGTACCCGGAGGAGGGCTTTCTCTGCGGTGGCGCCCAACCTATGGAATTCACTCCCCAAAGAGGTCCGCCTGGCACCGTCGTTACTGGTTTTTCGGCGCCAGGTAAAGACCTTTTTATTTAAACATCATTTCAATTGTTAAAACATATGATCTGGCCTGGGCAACTTCTTCTTCCTTCTCTTTCTCCTCCTATATTTTTATTTTATACTGATAATTTTAATTTTGTATTTGTAAATCAATGTATTTTTTGTATTTTTATATTTAATGGTAATTTATTATGTACTATTGTATTTCAATGTATTTTATCATGTTGTAAGCCGCCCCGAGGTTTCGGCAAGGGGCGGCATAGAAATGTTATAATAATAATAATAATAATAATAATAATAATAATAATAATAAATCTGATCCTACTCTTCACCTTTTCTGATAAGATTTTTCACTTGCAAATCTCACTCAGCAGAAAAGTCACTTGCAAATAAAACAATTTAAGTGCAATTCTATGTACATTTAGATAAAAAAGGGCTACAATTCCCAGTGTGCCCCAGCCAGCTTGCTGGGACATACTGGAAATTGCAATTTTTTTCTGTCTAAACACACACAAGATGGCACTTAAATTATTTTATTTTGCACATTCACTTGGAATTAAATCGCACTGAATAAAACAGGCTTTGCTTTTAAGACAATTCACACATGATTGTGCTGTTAAAACACCACACCATAACATTAGAAACACGTCATGACCACAGGAGCACCATTTTCAAGAGAAGTCTGCTATACACAGACAATGGGCACAATCAAGGCAGAGTTAACCAGAGTTAGGATCTGGTGTTTTGAAACGTTTCTTGGAAAGGCTATTTCTCACTCATTATATTCAATACCCAGTTCACATATCAACCCTGTAACCCGTTTAACGGTTTAGTTCTCCAAGACAATCTCAGGGACCAGCTCATATGTCCATGTGTAAATTCTGAGGATCCCAGCCATGAAGAATATGATCCCATATCACTGCAGCCTGAGGTTCCTGAAATAGACCAGGGCCCATTAAGGGAGACAAGCAATAGGGAGGTGGATCATAAAGAAAGCCATAACCATACTTAAGGCTCAGTCATACCCTGCTAATTGTTGGATCAACATAAAGACATGCCTGCCTGGCTTCCAACCCCAGCAGGCAGAGCTCTCTGTAGTGCTCTGTTTCCTGTTTTTCTGATTCTTGCTTGATCAGAATACTCTGAATCTGACTTGCCCCAAGTCCTGGCTGTGAACCACACTTCCTTCATTGTGATCAATGACACAAGGCCCTCACTGCAAAAGGGTTTGTGTGCTGATACACACAGAACTACATGGTTTTCTGGGAAGAGAGGAAAACTCGTCAGCAATTTAAAGTCTTTAATATGGATAACCCACCTCCCAAACATAAATATATTAACTGTACTTGAAATTACATACATACATTATTTATTTCTTTGAGTTGTACTCTGTCTTTCTACCAAGAAATGTCACTCAAGGTGGCTTACAATAATAAAACTAGACTAAAACAATAATAAACAATGCATTAAAATAAAAACACAGCAAAACTTAATAAATACATCACCCAGTTCAACAGACCTGCTTATCTATGAAAGGTCTGCTTGAATAAAAAGGTCTTTTGTCTGCTGGTGGAAGGAATCAGGGATGGGACAAATGTAGCTTTCCTTGACAAAGAGTGCCATGGCTTTAGAGCAGCCCCTGAAAAGGCCTCTTTCATGTTGTCATCCAATGTTCCTCTGAAGGCAGTGGTGTTGAAAGGTCTCCTGAAAATCTTAAGATGCAGGCAGGCTTGTATGGGAGAATATGGTCTTATAAGCAGCCTGCTCTCAAGTCACACGGGTTTCTTGGTTATAACCAGCATTTTAAATTTTTCCCAGAAACAGACCAATAGCCAGTGAAGTTGTTATAATAAGGGTCAACAGCCTGACTGCAGCATTCTGGAACAGCAGAACCATGCAGAACACAATTTCAGTCATCTAAAGGGATTGCAACTAAGGTATGTGCGATCATGCCCAGATGAGGAAATTTTAGAACAGGGATAGTTGGTGCACGAAGGGCAGTTGGCAAGCATACTTCTGGCCACTGCACAAACCTGAGCATCCAGGTTCAGGGTGAATCCAGAAGTATACCCAAACTATGAGCCTGAGTCTTCAGGGGTAATGTAACCTCATCCAGCACAGGTTAAGTCCCTATTCCCTGACTGACAAGAAGCACCTGTGTCTAGTCTGGATTAAGCCATTTGTTTGTCTGTATCCATTCCATTTCTGAGATCAGACTCCAATTTAGTACTAGTGTCCTTGGAAACAGACAGGAGAGCCTATTGGTGACACCCAACACTCTGGAAAATTTCTCCCAGTGCTTAATGTGTATATTTAATAGGATGGGAGATAAGATGGACACCTGAGATCAATGCCCTTGGCATTCAACAGGAATCCCCCAACTTCACCTTCTGAGAGCAATCCTCAAAGGAGGAGTGGAGCTACCATATAACTGTGCTTCCTAGTTCCATCTCAGGCAGCTGCCCCCGGAGAATACCATGGCTGGTGGTAATGAAAGCTGCTATGGTGTCCAACAAAACCAACCACCTGTTTACTTGACCCTTGCCCTTCATGGCTGCTCAAGGGACAAGAACGGTATGTCTACCTGGGAAGTAGTTAATGCCTCTCTAAGGGAGGGTCGGGTCGGGTCCAGGCACCCTTGAAGGATGTGGTGATCAGACCCATCCTGAAGAGGGCAAACCTGGGCTGAGAGATTGCCTCCAATTATAGACTGGTGGCTAAGACCTCGTTCTTGGGCAAGGTGCTTGAGCGGGTGGTGGTCAAGCAACTCCAAGCTCCCTTGGAGGAAACTGATCATCTGGACCCATTTCAGACTGGACTCAGACCTGGCTACGGGACTGAAACTGCTTTGGTTGCCCTGTACAATGACCTGTACAGGGAAAGGGACAAGGGAAGTGTGTCCCTGTTGGTTCTCCTATACCTCTCAGTGGATTTTGATACCATCAACCATGGTATCCTTCTGGCCGAGTTGGGGAGTTGGATGCACTGCTCTGCAGTGGTTCTGCTCCTACTTGGTGGGCTGATTCCAGGAGGTCAGGGGATTATGGCTCTGTGCCATGGCAGTTATGCCATGGAGTTCCACAGGGTTCCATTTTATCTTCCATACTGTTCAACATCCACATGAAACAGCTGGGAGAAGTCATCTGGGGGTTCGGGCTGAGGAGTCATCAATATCCTTATGACACCCAGCTCTACCTCTCCTTTACATCTGATCCAGGTGAGACAGTGGCTGTCCTTAAACAGGTCTGGCTAGAGTGATGGGCTGGATGAGGGTCAATAGATTGAGACTTCATTCAGACAAGATGGAGGTCCTGTTGGTAGGTGGTTCAGCTCTCCAGGTAAGTGATCTTTGCCCTGTTCTGGACAGGGTTGCACTCCCACTAAGGGACAGGGTGGACAGTTTGAGAGAGCTCCTTGACCCAGAGTTATCCTTGGAGTCCCAGGTGACTACTGTGGCGAGGAGTGCTTTCTTTCAGCTTCAGCTGATCAATTAACTATGTCTTTACTTGGATAAGCAGAGCCTAGCGAAGACACTGGTAACCTCCTCATTGAATTAACACACTCTATGTGGGGCTGCCCTTGAAGATGGTCTGGATACTTCAATTGGTTCAGAATAGAGCAGCCAGGATGCTAGCAGGCACTGGCAGATATACACATATAATGCTGGTCCTGTACCATCTGCACTGGCTTCCAATTGAAGTTCTGGGGTCAATTTAAGGTGCTAGTGATGACTTATAAAGCCCTAAACAGCTTAGGACCTGGATATGTGAAGGCCCACCTCCATCCATATATACCTGCCTGGCCTCTAAGATCTGAAGCAGAGGTCCTTCTTTGGGAGCCCTCTTTGAAGGAGATCAGAAAGGTGGCTACCCAGAGAAGGGCCTTCTCTGTGGTAGTGCCCCAGCTCTGGAGTGGGCTCCCCAGAGAGGTGTGTCTGGCACTGACACTTTTTTCATTTAGGTGTCGACAAAACTTTTCCCCCCATTATTTTAAAAGTTAATAGTGTTTTAAAGATTGTTTTTATATATTATTATCTCAATGTGGTATCTCATGTATTTTATCACTGCCCTGAGACACTGTGAAGGGTGGGATACAAAAACTTTAATCAAATAAACAAGCAAACAAAATAAACAGAGATGCCCCACCCCCCACCCCACTGTCCGGTTCCTGGTCTAGATCAGCCGTTGAAGCAACTAAAGCCATCTCAGTCCCATAATCACACCTGAAGCCAAATTTAAATAGATCCATATAATCCAACTCATCCAGAAATCCCTGGCTCTAAGAAGCCACCACATTCTCCAGCACCTTGCCCAAGAACAAAATATCAGGGACAGATTAGACATTATCCAATACAGTGGAGCAGAGAGGGGTTTTTTGGGGTGGGGATGGGGGTGTTATTTTTGTTTTACCTTCTCCTTTAGGCAAGATAAAAGCACACCTTGCTGTAAAGAGGTGTTCATCATTACCATTATCTACTCAGCCAGCACCCGCTGTCTTGGCTGCTTTCATAAGCCAGAAAGGGCAAGGGTCAGTACATGCTGTATTATATTTCTATAAATGACAACAGCAGCATCCGCAGTACAAACCATATCATACAATTGCAGGAAACAAAATTATATCGGCTATACCATCATCCATCAACATAAAATAAATAAAGGTTGAAGATTTCAGTATCAGAAGTTTAGAATATGTAAGTGTGGGAGTTATTGCTTCCATTTATTTGAGTACATTTCATACTTAAATGCCAAGCTTCTAAAAGCTTCCAGAATGACTCATAATTCCAAAAACGATCCACCACAAATATTGAAAACGAGTGCCTTGAGTCAGAGAGACTTTGGGAGACCTTTCTTGAAACTGAATGGTGTCTCTCTTGCTGAAGGTGGGAGAACTTTGGACTATACTGAATGAGTCCAAACTGCATCATGCAAATTAACAAAAATACTATCTACTGAACCTTGCCCCTACTCAATTCAGTGGCAGACTAAGTCAGACTCCAACATGAGTTGCTGTACAAAACTGGGATGCAGGAAACTCTATCCTTTATAGGGTGGTCAAGAGTAAAACAAGCCTGGACTACTACCATACCTTTAATATTAGTATAAAAGAGGAAGTGACGACCACTGAAATTTTCTCCATAGCTATTAATGGCACAGAAAGCCTGACCCTTTTCATCTTAACATCTTACCCATGATTCATTTCATTTCAATTCTATTATACCCAATAGGCAAAGCTCTCTTGGCAATTCACAACAGTTAAAATACAACATAAGAGTAACATAATAAAAACATCAAAATTTTAAAAAACAATTTAAAACAGCTAAAATCTGTTTTTAAGAAAAAAATCATTTATGTCACTTTAAAGGGGGCTAATTTCACAATGTCACAGGAGATCATATAAAGGTGGGATTGCTCTAGCTTGATTGTTCATGTATTCCTCCTGTGAAAGAAGGGAGGAAGCAGCATATAAAACCAAGGACCATTCCTGTGCCCTCCACAGAAACAATCCCAAGATGAAAAATTATGTCTGATTCCCCTCATCAGCAAGGCCAGTTCAAGTTATTTGGTTGCTGCTGTCTCCAATGCAGTGTACATGGGAGGGGGAAGGTTTTCCTCTTCAATGCTTTCTCAATTACAACCTCTTTTTTTGTTTGTTTGGAAGAGAAGAGGCTTGCAGGAAATGAAGGAAAACAAGGAACAATCAGGAAAGCATTTGGAGGAACTTCAGATGGGACTTTATTCTCCCTAGATATTTCTCTTGATTAGCCTGTAGGTCGTGGAATATTGCTATCCCAGGCCAGTTTGCCCTATGAGAACTTCTGTGACAAATGCTCTAGGTTCTACTTTATACTTTGTGATATTTGAAATGTGTCAGCCTATATCTGGAGTTAGACGTGGAACTTGTAGCTTAATTTCTCTTCTGCAAAAAATGTAACACATCCCTATTCCAGGATGCCCATGAACTC
Organism: Varanus komodoensis; assembly: GCF_004798865.1. Lineage (NCBI taxonomy): Eukaryota > Metazoa > Chordata > Lepidosauria > Squamata > Varanidae > Varanus > Varanus komodoensis. The sequence goes on from NW_025335941.1 coordinate 56,482,023, forward strand.
TTGGGGTAGGGAATAGCCTCACCAGTAATTACCACTGGTTCTTACAAAATGTCTGTGGTACACAGTGAGGATGTTTGGCTTCTGAATGAATGAATACAACATATACTTCTTAGAAGACTATAAAATGATGCAAGCATGAGGGAGGATGATTCTATGCTTATAATATCACAGACAGAGCTTAATAGTGACATTACACAGTACAAATTAAGACAACAGCAGTGATAAACATTCTGTTTTGAGTTATGGGTAAATTAAATGTTTATTTTCTATACCACCTCCATAGCAGAAGCTCTCTGGGTGGTCTGTAAATGTTGGTATTATTTAACAAATTTATGAATCTACCATCACCTAAGAAGCATCTACACTGCTCTTTTAAAGTTGTAGTGCTTTCTTGAAGGATTATGTCTGGATTCTCCTCAGTCTTTGGTATTTCCAAATAAACAGCTGTAAGCCTACCAATCAAAAGACACTGGCCTAATTTGTACATAATGCTAATTAATCCATGGTATGGATTTATAAACCCAATATGAGAGGCACTACTGGGATATAACATATTGATATGTGCATCTTTTTCTTTTTTGGCTAAAGGGACAGTTCTAAACCAGGAACAGGCAATGTATGCAGCTCCCATCATTTCATACCATTGGCTAGATCAGCTGATGGGAACAGTAGTCCATCAACAACCAGAGGGCTACAAATTTCTTATCCTCGTGCTAAATGGCAAGAGTGGCAAAGAACCTTGGCAGAATTGTTTAACTGCTTCATAAGGAACCGAGGACTCATCTCGGCGACTGGACAAGATATTGCACTCACCTAATAATGTTTAAACGTAAAGGTTTCCCCTTGACATTAAGTCCAGTCATGCCTGACTCTAGGGGGCGGAGCTCATCTCCATTTCCAAACCGAGGGAGCCAGCATTTGTCCGCAGACAGTCTCCGTGGTCATGTGGCCGGCATGACTAAACACCAAAGTGCACGGAACGCTGTTACCTGCCCACCGAAGGGGCACCTTTTTCTCTACTTGTACTTGCATGCTTTCGAACTGCAAGGATGGCAGGAGCTGGGACGGAGCAACAGGAACTCACTCCATTGTGCAGATTTGAACTGGCGACCTTTCGATCAACCAGCCCAGCAGCACAGCAGTTTAAACCACTGCAATACAAAATACATGACACAGCACTAGTAAAATGTGAGTGTTTCCCTCCCTGGTCTCAGACTCCAGTTAAGTGAAGTGCATACCACAATGCAATGATACCTTATGTCAGGTTCTGTATCCCTAGCAGGGATGGGCAAACAAGAGATGTTCAATATTGCCAGGTTTCTCCATTGCATTTACAACTGCTACTCGTTTTCTGCTAACAGGAGATTTGCATACCTCAAGTGTTACAGAACAGGACAAATGCCCGGCACTTCCAACACATTTCTTCTATGGACTAAAGTGGGGCTGTTTTATACCACTACTGTTTATACTACTGAAGAAATCTACTGAAATTAGGAAAGTTGTGCAAATTTAACTTGGAATCAGGAATGAGACGAATGGAACATATGTTTAATGATTTGCAAATGTTTTTGTTGCTCCCATTCAGATCTTTGAATGGGGCATGTTCACATGTTTTTTGAACAAAAACAAAGGTCTCATACATCCCTACACATTGTCAGGAAGAAGAATGAAAGAAAAGATGTATAGCTGTTTTAGTAGCAGCCCTGAGTCTGTCATAATACCTAGGTGCAGCCTTAGCCTCTCCTACCATCTGCACCAGACAGTGGCTGGGTTCAATCAAAGCAATGAGCCATGGTGGGTTGTTTTTAACCGTTGTTGACCTATTGTCTTTCCTGAATCTAGGTGTGGTATTTCACCATGGTAAGTTTGGTCTTACAGAATGAACCACAATAAGAAGCAATGCTTTATTCTATGGTTTCACTGTATTACCATGGCTTGTCTAAACCAAGGATGCTGGTCTCTACATTCCTGGTATGCAACTACCTCAGAGTCCCTTGGAAAGAGTTGCAAGTACAGACATTGGGCTAGTCATCTAGCTTCTGTCTGCGGACAAATAAGGAAGAGGCAGGCAATGCAAGCAGGGAGCAATGCACCTTTAGAACTGAATTTCAGGCACGGTGACTAAAGTGCCAACAGTAGGAGGACTAAGAGGGGAGGATGAAAACCATGATAATGTAGAAAGTACTTGATCGTCTGATAGGTAGATCATGGAAAGAAACCAACATAAACTATGATAACCATGAAGAGTTGCTTGTCATGTTGTGCGAATGCAGCCAGTGTTTTGGGCAGTTGCTATTGCTTCTCCCTTCCCTGCTTCTTCTACGGTATTCAAATGAAGCCCCTGCCACCACAAGAACAAACAAGGAAACAGCTGAATAAAGACCCCTTTGCTGTAAACTTGGAAGGAGGTACAGCTGTCTTTGGTATACATTTTACATAGCTGTAGAAATAGCAGAGGAAATGAGACAGGTGATATAAGTGATATGGCAAAAGTTACACAGGGCAATTTTTAAACCAGGCTTTAACCAGGGTGCCTCCCTCACAACAGCCCAGTTCCAGCATGTCTATTTATTTCACAGAAGAATACATATGAAAAGCCTTTTATCTTGCACTGCAAAGTCCACATACCTGCAGAATGTAGCAGCAGATTAATTTCCTGTCTGTATCTGTTCATAGATCTCCCTTACAAAATCTGAATATAGTTCCCATTCAAAATTTATCATTTCATCAAGTCTCTATATGCTGTGACTAAGCTTTCAGAGTGGAGGGAGGAGTTGTTGCATTGAGAAGCAAATAAGAAGTACCAAATTCCCTGCTTTCCATCTTATTTTGGACATTGCTAGCTACATTCAAATATAATTCAAACAACTGCATGCCCCTCTTATCCCTATCAGCTGACACCACTCATAAGCCACACCAAATTTCACAACCGACTTCGGGCAGCTGTGTTACACATTATTCGCATTCAATATCCCAAAGCTACTTACTCGTGGCAGCAGCTAATACAGTAGCTGGCTCTTTACCTGGCACTTTCTTTGGTACATTTTTACTTCCTGCTGAAGCTTCAGGTTTTCTTCTTGCAACCTGTTCCTGCTCACTGCTATTTCACTCACAGTTAACTTAAGTTTTTCCATGAAACAGTCATTCTTGCCAGTGGGCTCAAGAGAAACACCATGGTGAATGCTGAGGTGTTCAGTTTTGCAGTGACTGCAAGTATCTGATTTCTCCTGTTTTGGTGTTTGACAGCTTATCTGGATTTGACAATTCTGTGCTTGTTTCTGGAAAACAAGACATTAGGCTGCATGTAAGTGATCTTTTAGGACAGAAGTATGCCTGCTCTTCTTGGAATCTGCATGGGCACATTTTTGTGCAGCTGTTTAGTTTTTGAACCAGTAATTTTGATACTCGATAACTGGAAATTTCATGTATTATGCTCACACAAAATGCCACTTGTGTGGTACTTGGACATGCATGCTCTCAGCCTAGTCCTGGCCTTCACAATGTAAAATACCATACCACATGATGAGTGGTACCCTAACACCTCAGTCTATGGAGACAAGCTATACATGATGGTAGCAGACCCGGCTTTTCTGTGGTTTCCCCTCTCCAAGTCAATTCTAAAAGCTTCAGTGGATCTCCCTTGGATTACTTTTCAGGCAGTAAGAGCTTTACACTAAGGTATGCAGGCATTTTTAATATTTTGGCCCTACCCATTTGCTTTTGCCTTCACTCCCTTTGCTTCTATTGGCATAAAATACTTGAGAGCTTCTCAGAAACTGACTTCAGCACTTAAGTTACGCAAGATTCAGCATGACTATCATAAAGTGAGGGTAGACCGAGATTTAAAGCATGATCTGGTACTTTCCCTCCCCAATCATTTTCCTCCCAAAGCAGTTCTTTGGAGAAGAAGTACCCCAGCTGGTGAAAAAGTGGCTAGGGAATAGCAGTTGCAGGGAGAGAAATTTGGGCAGGATTCCTGTTTTAAATAACCCCCTCCCACTTTCCAGAAATTCAGCATAACCTGGACCAGATCATGTCATTGACTGCCTACCCACATCCTCAGACACATGCACATCTGTTACTGCTGCCTTGCACAGGGGATGGCTAGGATACAGTTAATATCAACATAGTAAGAAAATTCAAATGCACAATATATAGCATAATATAGGTATATAATTTAGGTACCCAAAAATAAACTTTGGGTCATCTGCTACCTTGTTTTAATTAAATAGCACTCTCCTGATTTCACCAATAGTTTCTTATGTGCTTATAAGGATAAAAATGTGCTACAATACCCAACAAAGTAGATGCAAAAAATGATGTTACTATGGTAATTATGCTTCTCTGAGAACACTGGACACCTGCCTTCACCTCTGCTTCCAAAAGCAGAGTCAATTACATCACAGAAAATGTAACAATGTGAATGACCCAACCTTTTAATTCTCCAGTTTGTTCCTCTAGTGTAATATTTCATATTCAGTAATCCCACTTGGATGTCTTGAGATAAAAAAGGAGTGTGGCAGCTAAATGAGTCCAAGTATGTCATTCACAGACACATACACATTTTTTTTTAAATTCAAAGAGCATGTTTGTATGGGTTGTTTTTGCCTAATGTTCTTGACCCATAAACTTCACAGAACTCATACCAGTCTTTCCTAAACTTCTGAAACACTTCTCCCCTTGAATTAAAACTGGAGGCAGGCTTCATTTTCGCTGCAAAAGCTTTACCTTCTCAATGTATACGTGTAAAAATGACCAGCCCTTAGAAGTGCCCATCTCCTCTGATCTAATGAGTCACTGTTTTAAGCTTGCCTCCTCTAATTCTGCTGTAAGCATGATAAGACACATAGATGGGGCAGAATGACTTGGGCTTGCATCACAAATTCAATTGAACTCATGCCAGTAGATGGGGCAGAATGATCTGGCTTGTTCCATAAAATTCATACAACTTGTGCCAGTATTTCCCAGACTTCTAAAGCACTTGGCTGCTTGAATTAAAACTGGATGCAGGATTTACTTTCTCCTCAGAAGGTTTACCTTCTGAGTGTGTATGAGTAAACAACCAGCTCTTAGAGGTGGCCATTTCCTCTATTTTGTGCCTGACTCACTCTTCTGAGCCTGCCTTCTTTATTTCTTTTGCACCCCTGCACAGGGAGATGCTGTGGATGCCCTGGAGGATGCTGATTGGAGGGAGGCAAAACCTCATGATCATCTTCTGAGGCCCTTCTCTAGACGCCCCTGCCTGGTAAACTATGGTAGGTACCTATGGGGGAAATTATGTTTTCAGTGGTGGCTCCCTATGCTGGGCCTTTTGTAGAGAAGCATAGCCCACATCTATCTTGATATCATTTCAAACACCAGGAAAAACCCTTTGATTTTCCTAGACCCTTAATTCTGTTCCTGCATATAAGTATTTTAAATGAATTCATTTTAGGGTAGTGAATGACTCTTGCTAGTGCCCCTGTTTAAACATGCATAGAATTGCACCCTAAGAGAATTGTACCTTTTGGCTACCTTCTGCTAAGTTCTACCCCACCCTAAGCCTGTTCATTGACTCCTGTTGACGCTAGATAAATACCTTCTGGGGTAACTTTATGTGACAAAAATATGAACAGTCTCATCCCTCTCCCTCTGTAATATTTATTATTTATTTATTTATTTATTAAAACATTTTTATGCCGCCCCATTCGCCGAAGCCTCGGGGCGGCTTACAACATAGATAAAACAAGTTAAAATCCATATAAAATAATCTTAATTAAAACTCACATTATAAAATAAGCCGCCCTGGCCAGATAAAATTCAATTGTAATATAAAGGTAAAGGTTTCCCCTTGACGTTAAATCCAGTCATGCCTGACTCTAGGGGGCGGTGCTCATCTCCGTTTCCTAGCCGAGGGAGCCAGCGTTTGTCCACAGACAGTCTCCGTGGTCATGTGGCCGGCATGACTAAACACCGAAGTAAATGGAACGCTGTTACCTGCCCACCGAAGTGGTACCTTTTTTATCTATTTGCATTTTCATGCTTTCCAACTGCAAGGTTGGCAGGAGCTGGGATGGAGCAATGGGAACTCATCCCGTTGTGCAGATTTGAACCGGCGACCTTTAAATCTACCAGCCCAGCAGCACAGCGGTTTAAACCACTGCGCCACCTGCAGTCACGTCTAGCTATCTGTGATCAAGAAAACCTGCATCACTCTATAAGGGGGTACTAAGACTGGTCCCCAGGTCTCTTTCAGAGTCTTGTGTGTCCATTGGTGCTAATGGAAGGGTTCTGCCCCCACCATCCTGTGTAATTACTATTAATACATTCCAAGGGGAATTGCAGCCGGGAAGGGAAAGGTTAACTTTCTCCTTCCTACATGCTGCATCACTCCCATACACAGATACAAATGTCATGAGTGGAGCTGGCTGGAGCTGGGGGTCAGACTAGATGGCTTGGGCAGCCCCTTCTGACTTGCTCTGTTTCTATGTCTTCCTGAATGCCAGTTCAGCTGATATAAATATTCTGATTTGGGATGATCTAGGTCAGGGTGAAAATTAATTGAAGATTTTATTTAATTTGAGATTATCTGGATGAGAAATTAATTGGCTGGCTTTGTCTTCTGTCAAATTCAAACTACTCTTAGTAATTATTTCCAAATGTGCACATATCAATAAAAATTAGTATTTTATTTTAATAAACCATCTCCCACTTCTGAAATCCTCTCTGACTGAGTTCTTTAGTAATCATTAAACTAAGGCCGTGAAGCTGATACAATTTCTCTGCCTAGCCATTGGTCTAACACACACATTTTGACCACATACATAGGAACACAAGAAAAAAACATGCTGGATCAGACCAATGGTCCATTCAGTCCAGCACTGTGTTCACATGGTGGCAAACCAGATACCTGCAGGATCCCTCAAGCAAGATGGATACCAGAGTTCTCCTTGCCCAAGCTCCTCAGCAACTGGTACATATATGGACAGGTTTAGTTCGCTCATGTGAACTAGGTCTAGGAGTTTCACAGAATTTAAAAGAAATTTCTAAAAAGACCTTTCCCCTAACGTAAGTGAAGACTAGACCTGGTTTACATGTAACAACTAACAGTTAATTAACCCATGGCTGATTGGAGCTTCTGCCTGCTTACTGTGTCTGCTTAGCATCAGTGCTTGTTGAAGGGGGAACAACCCAAAGAACAACCCAAAAAGAAACCATGGGTTTTTAATGTCATACCAAACACTCAGAAATGGTTCCTGGGTTGTTTTCTGAACCAGATGCAAAGCAAAAGTGGCAAGGTGACAAAAGCCAGCACACTTGCTTGCTCTTGAACAGCTCCCACAAAACACAGGTTGTTTTTGTGTGTGAAGCAGATCTGTAAGTCACATGTTGAATGCTCACATGGTCAGACTAAAAAATCAATACACGGATGGTGGCATAGCTACTCAGGAGTAAAAAGCCGCAACCCCCCCCCCCCCCCCACATTAAAGATTTATGAACTGCCTGCAGGCAAGGGTGAAAAGTATTTAATCAGCCAAGTGCTTTTGGTCTAGCTTCTCTAGATGTGTGTTTATATCTCTTGTGTTGCAGAATGATAAATAAGTTCATTACTATATGGGAGGTGCAATCATTATTGAAAAAGCAGCACAGAAACACTGAAGACCAGTTATTATAGCATCAGTTGCCTGTTCTTCCTTGCAGGAGGGGGACATTTGCATGCACAAAATCATATCTTACAACATTCATTCCCTGTTCCAGGGAGCTCTTTCTTCTTCTAAACTTAGGACCCAACTGCATGTATGTTCCCTGATTTGCTTTCTAAATGCCCTTTTCTTTCCCTATGTATATTAGGGCAGTGGCCCAAACTGTTAACTCTGTTCCTCTGCCATATCCCTGATACAAATCCACATCTCACTCTTGAGCTCCTATTAGCTATGAAAGGAAAATCATACAGGTACTTATTAAAAATATGTCAGGAGATCTGATCATGGATCATCCAAATCACTGTACTTTTTATATGTGCTTTGCAAGTACATCATCATAATCTTCCCTTGCACTGCCAAAATGGTTCTTCTGGTTACAAGAGTGCTAATAAGCATTGACAAATTTCCAAACCAACATCCCCTACATTAGATAGCAAGACACTTTCATTTTTATATGGCAAGTTATAGATAGTTATCTACTTCTGTAAGAAAAGAATTTACTAGTACTACACTATTGTAATATTCAAACATTATATGCCTGATTTGCAATGATCCATATAATCATTTTTAAGGCTTAGGAAACATGGTTTTAGTCATGCATTTATCTGGATTGCATAACTTGTTTATTTGCAATTCTTCTCCAAAAACAGAAAAAACAGTACCTGAAAGAGATTACATTTCTCAGACAATATTTTTTGCTGCTCATCTAAAGAAACTAGATGGTTTTGACAGAGTGTTTCTTGTTTATCCCATTCTCTTGATTTTGCTCTAAATTCCTGGAAAATTAAAATGAAGGAACACAAACAAATTAATCACAGTGTAGACTGTTCATATTCATGAAAAAAGTAGTGAAATTACATGTATAAGCCCCTTCTGATAATTAACAACAAATGTGAATCAGTGGTAAATGTACATGTTAAATGGAAAACTGAGAACTTGAAAAAAAACATGATGACCATTAGATATATTTAATCAGGTAAAACTTGGGAGGACTCAAAGTTCTTCCAGTACATATTTAGCTAATGATAAACATTGGTAATAAGTAGCACTGAAATGTTCAAAATGCCTTTCATGCAAAAAATGTATTACATCACTAAGCTCTCTCTCTCTCTCTCTCTCTCTCTCTCTCTCTCTCTCTCTCTCTCTCGAACACTACTGGTGTGTAATTCCTCCAGCTTAGTTTCATGGTGCATGTCTCACAGGTCCGCTAGGTACAGCTGTGTTAGTATTTAGGTTTGTATGAAAATGTAAGAGCAGATCCATGAGCCCAGTAACTCCATTTGGAATAGACTAGATATCTCATTTCTGGACATAAGAACTGCCTACCCACAGGACCTCTGTCTTTCAGGGATTCATCCTTAGTAATGATCCTCACTGAGTCTTCGCTAAATCCAGCCCCAGGTTCAGCATACTATGCACAATGGTATCAAAACAGTTCAAAGAGCATCACCTGGGTTGCACTCTCTGTCTCTCTTCTGAGAAAGAGAGTATAGAGAGCAACATATAGGAGAAGGCACTGCTTCAGATATAGAAACTTACTTCTAGTTTCTGGTTTAGACTGCTCAGTTGCCATGATGCCTCTTGGTTTTCTGTACATTTCTCCATATCGTGACCTTTATTTTGTTTTAACTGGTGCAGCTGTAGCTTTTCATAGCTTTTTGTCAGCCTGACAAACTGAAAATGAAATATGTGTCACATCTTATTTTGTCCTTAAAATACCGAAGGAGTAATTGACTGAGAGCTAAGCTTAAGCATTCTAATTAGTCAAACAAACTAAAAAAAAAAAAAAAAAAAGGTGAAATAAATTACCAGTTATTACCACAAAATGGCTGCAAGATGAACATGGCTCAGCTTTCACATAACTTGTGATGTTAATTAACTACCCTGTTAAACACAGATTGCCTTGATAGTTTTGATGCTGCCAGGCCATGTAAAGGGATTCTTGCCTAAGCATTTGTATGAATTGTTCTGCATTTGTTTAGTGCCATCTTGTGTTGACAGTTTTAATGGTTCTTCAGAACTGGAGAGCTGGATTAACTGTTTAATCCAATAACAAGCTGGCGGCAACAACAATTCCTCTTCTGCAGGAAACAATTTTTGCCAGGACCATACATGAAGAGGGAGGAATAACTGCAAGCCCATTCCAGGACTAGAGCAGTCGCCTAGGGGACTGTTACTTAAAACAACAATAACCAGACATGTTAAATGCTGCATTTAATGTGTAATTATTGACATATGTGAAAACATCTGAAGATTAAGAATACTATTTCAATTAAAATGAAAACTTTCACTATGTTATATCCAAGTTGCCACCCATGGACTTTTTTTTAAAAAAAATCATTATTATAATATTATTACACTACATTTATATGCCACTTTTTCTCTTGTAAGGAACTGAAGGCTACATACATAGATCCATTTTATCCTCACAAGATCAACCCTTTAACAAACCTGCTGAGAATCAGTGACTGACCCAAAGTCACCCAGCAGCTTCATGGCTGAGTGGAGACTAGAACCTGTATCCCCTTGGTCCCCAGTCCAACGCACTAACCCCTACATCACAATGGCTCTCATATAGTAATCTGTATATACATTTATTAAATAAAAATAAAGCATCTGATAGATGTGAAAAAGGTGTTTTGGGGCTCATGTGTTATCAAGCAGTAGCTATTAAGATTTACACTGAGATTGTACAGGTGGGCTACTTATTGCTATTTGGAAGGTACTAGGAGAAAGACTGCCAAAGGGGTGGGTAGCCTAAATGATGGAAACCCTTTCCTGCTCCTTTGTGCCTTACTTTGTTAGTACTGGCCTTTAAAGAAAGGGTGTGTGGTGGTGGTGGGGATTAAACATCATTTGTTTAAACTGGTTTTTCCTGATCAGGGAGTTAATGTATATTGCACTCTCCATACTCAGACTTGGTTTAATTTTCCTTAATTATCATAGTGCTGTTTTTGTCTGTTTCTTCTGTTTTTGTACTTGTGTTCAAAGCCATTTTATAAGCTGCTTTATGAGGTTATATCTCTGAAAGCTATATATAAGGAATGACATGGGTGAGAAAGGCAGCAACACCATTCAATCAGATAGCAAGAATAAACCCCAGCAGATACTAGACCTGGTGTGCGTGTGTATCACTTTTAAAGTATTCAAAACATTTCACATCCCATCCGTCATCTTTACAATGGCTCTGTAATGTATGTCATATTATTATTCCCATTTTGCTGGTGTGAAAGCTACAACTGCCCAGTCACTGAGGTTATCCGAGGGCATGCAGAGGTGGTTCTGCATGGAAAAGAGCAGTGTAGTGGCTCCCTTTCTATGGAACACCTTTTACTATGGAAGTCAAGCGTGATGCTTTCAACACTTTCTGAAAACTTTATTTCAATAATCCTTCCTTGAATGACCAACTACAGTTTTCACTGGTTATTCTGGTTTTATTCTTTTGATGTTTTATTAAACACTGCTCTGGAATCTAATTAGACATGGAGAAGTATATACATGTTGCAAATCAATCAATAAATAAATCTGAATGATGGTGTCTAGCATAAGGGTCCTTTTATGGCAGCTTGCTTTCTGAGATTATTCTAGAACAACTAATGCTGTTTGCACCTTACCCCCAGTGAAGTAATTGTTTAAGGCAGGAATGGAGAAACTGTTTTGGTCCAAGTGCCAGTTTGCCTCTGGGTAACCACAGCAGGGCCACATGCCACTAGTGGAAAGGGCCACAGCAGTAACTGGGCATGGGCATCCAATGCTCAGAGCAGTCGCCAATATGCTTATGTGCCATACATACACACACAACAATGTGAAGAATGGAGGATTGCCTCCACCACTCCTCTCATCCTGCTGGCTTTTGCTGGGAATGGCACAGAAATGTCAGAAGCCTCCAAATTCGAAGGCTTCCAAAGAGCCCAAACTGGGCAAGCCCCAGGGTTGTTTCCTTAACACATCATGTTAGAGAGAGTTATCAAGTTAGACACAAAGCAGTCACCCATTTATTAAACTAACCTTGAAATATTGCAAGTACTGTAAAACAGGAATTTGACTTTTTCCTTACTTGAGTTTTCAGGGCCTGAAGCTGAGAATCATAGTTCTGAGCCATCTCAAATTTTGTTTTTTGCAAGCTGTCCAGCTTCTGTCTTAGTAGTCCAACCTGTACTTGAAATAGATATTATTTTCAGTATCCATTCCAAATGCCAGAGTAATTAAATAAGCACAGAGTTAACATCAACAATAACAAAAATAATTAAAATTATTAAAAAGAAGCCAAAGAACTTTCTTCCACCACCATTATATTGGGACAAATAAATCCATATAAATTTAATGCATGTAAATATTTGGATTTATTTAACTGCTTCTATGGGTATAGAAGGAAGTATTTTCTACTCCACAGTAGTTCTTGAACAGTTAATGTATATCCTTCCCAGGAAATAATTTTATGCAATCTGTTAAGATTTATAGAATCAAGGGGTTGGAAGGGGACAGAGGGCTAAGTGCAGAACGCCAATTTAAACCATCCTTCTCAAACAGCTGTCCAGTTGCATCTCAAATGCCTCCAGTGTGGGAGAACCCACAACCTCCCATGGGTAATTGGTCCCATTGTCATACTGCTCTAACCATCAGGATTGTTTTCCTGATATCTAATTGAGATCTGGCTTCCTGTAACTTGAGCCCATTATTCCATGTCCTGCACACTGGAATGATAGAGATCTGTCCTTCTTCTTTTTGTCAGCCTTTCAAGTACCTGTGGAGTGCTATTATGTCTCCCCTCACTCTTCTTTCCTTGAGGCTAAGCATAGCCAACTCTTTCAATTTCTCTTCATAGGACTTTGTTTCCAGACCCTGGATCATCCTTGTTGCCCACCTCTGAATCCTCTCCAGCTTCTCTATATCAATCTTAAACTGTGATGCCTGGAACTGGGCAGAATATTCCAGATGAGGTCTAACCAGAGCTGAGTAAAGGGGAACTAGTGCTCCATGGGATTTAATGCATCCTAAAATAGCATTGGTCACTGAAGAGGTGGGTGTGGGCTTGGGTGTACTCTGGGGGATGGTGGAGGACAGGGGAACCTGGAGGAATGTTGTCCATGAGAAGAGTCAGGCACGACTTTGTGTCTAAACAACAACAAAAAATAGCATTTGCCCCTTTTGCAGCCATATCACACTGTTGACTTATATTGTGCTTGTGATCTACAATTATTTTTCTGGATTATGTCTTGGAAGCAGAATAAATTGTACAAACTTAACACAAGTCAATACACTACTGCATTAATGAACAGTCATATGCACACGTCAGTCTATCACTGGGCAGAGAATATATTATTTTCCCATTATTTGGATTGCAACTGTGAGAATTTTACTACCTCTTGATCATAAAAGGCAACTGTGAATCTCCTAAAATGCTATCTTTCTTTTTTATTCAAACCTTTTACATTTGATTAAGGCTGAACTCATTAAATATCTTACTCTAAAGCTGACCAAGCTAGGCAAAGAGACTGGCATGTAGTGATATACTGAGAAGATATATGAGCACAAGTAAGATCATATGAATGACAAGTAGGGTTGAAAGCTAATAAATATTTTATTTCTTTGTTTTATGTTACTATAAAATATTATTAATTTTAATTGTAGTAAAAATAGCAGTTTTGCATGTGTGTGGATTTTTTCAGAGTTGTGGCAGAAAGAGAAAACATTAAGCTTCCACTCTTGTGGTCCCAATCATAGCTGGGTCCCAAGCAACTGTTATTTAAAATTGGCAAAACATTCATGCTACTTGCAATGACACATTTAGTATTTAGTAGTTTGTTCCTAATATCTGGACTTAGAGCCAATATTTGCAGGTATTCACAAGTCAAATCCTTGAATAATATATGGTTATATTGTGTACAATTCCAACGAAGTTCTTAAGAGATGCCTCTCTGAACATTCTGAGATTGTTTGCACTCTGATGGCAGGTCTTCTTTTGGGGAGAATGGACAATTATTCCGCCTCCTTTCTAATTCATTGCATTCTGCTGTTCTTTAATTGGTCCATTACTTTAAATGGAGACTTCCCAGATGGCAAATTTACAAGAGATGCAGCAGGTATGTCACCTGGAGAAGCCCTGCCCCCTGCTTGAAAAGGAATTTATATTCCATGTGATGTCCAATGTTCATCAAACATCAATGGGAAAGTAAATTTGCCTTCAAAGAGAAATTTAAAGGCAATCTTTACCAACAGAGCGTATGCTGTTATTCATTCTAAACAGTCATATTTTGAGTTTTCCAAAGAACTGGAAGAAGTGTGGGGGGAAAGGCAGAAGAGCAATGATTTGATAGTTGCATCCTAGATAAGGGTTTTATTAAGGCATTGCCCTGCCTCATTTACAAAAGGTTTTCTGCAGGGCCAGGGAACTGACAATGCTGTTGTCCACTTTTAACTGTTCATGTTTTCCCACCATTTCTTCCAACATGTTTCCAACCCCAGAATATCTGTTGAGGAAGAAAACGCATGGTAGCTGTGCAATATATTATGACTGATATCTCTAGAAACAGTCTGTCTGGAAGCACCCAGATAGACCCACCAAATAGGAGGGAACAAAAAGTGACAATTTCAGAATGAATGCCCTGTGCTGAAGCAGACTTGCATTCTCTGGATCAAACCCAAATCTAAGCAATGAACAAAAACTCCATCTGGGATTTGATTTAAAAAGTACTAGTTGTTTCCATTATATATTCTGAGGGAGAAAGGTAGCAAAAATTAATTGCTGGAAAACCTTGCCAGACTACAACAAACTACTTTAGGATTTACCAGTAGCTTCTGATTTGCTTTCTCTTCACTTCACCCTGAAGTATACAGAAATTTGGACCTAACCCCTTAAAATTAGTGTAGATGTACCCTCTCCCAACTCTGCAATCTCACTTTGATTTCAGGTCCAAAGTAGATAATGCTTCAGTATTAGAAACCATAGAAAATGACTATGGTTAGTGGTCCATAGTCATTTTGACATCTTACAGAACACATTTCACTCATTAATACTCTACTAACTGTGTTGTTGATGTTGTTGCTAGTTGCGAAGTCATGTCCGACCCATTGCGACACCATGGACAACATTCCCCCAGGTCTTCCTGTCCTCCACCATCCCCTGGAGTCCACTTAAGTTCACGCTGACTGCTTCAGTGACTCTAACTGTGACCCCCTCCTAAATGCTATGTCAGGTGGATACTGTTAATAATGTCAATTTTTCTAGTGTTTTTAATCTGGATTGTGCTGCAGAATCTTTATTTCTTTCACTGCAGACCTGACTATAAATAATTGTCATTACTTTAGGTTTACTAGGGAGAGAGTGTGACTTACTAAAGGCCACTGAGTATGTTCCATTGATGAGCTGGGATACTGCAGCATTGGTTTGAAGCAGCCACATCAGATCACATTCTTTATCCCAAACTAAGTATGTATAACTTAGTATGTATATCTCAGCTATCTTTCATTATGACAGGTGTAGTTGTAGAAGGAGGACTTGCGTATTGCAACCATCTCTATGGGTGGATTTCTGTGCCTGGTACACCCCAACCCACACCTCTACAGTAAGGATGCCAGTCAGTCTTAGTCATGTTATCTGTCAGATACAGACTGGACTGCATAGCTGTGCAGATCCCATTTTCAAATAATTGTATCTCCCAGTTAAATTACATTCTACACACACTGAAGATGTATGTGAACTAGAACCTATATATCTACATGTAAATAGGTTCTAGGGGATTAAGCTTGATTGTATCTAAGTGAACATTACTTGGTAGAGGATTCTGGCCTTTGGTAAGTCTACTGAACAAGTGTATTCACAAAGGAAACTACAAAGCTCCACTAATCAGGTTTTATCAAGAAAAATGGTGGTATACTTTACCTCTTGGCCTTTCTGATCTAACTTGCTTTGGGCATTTGCTAATTCTTGATCCCGAATAGACATTCTCACTTCTAATGCTTGCATCTTCTTTTGCCATTCTAGTTTCTTGTTGTTTACCATTATGTCAATTTGATGCATTAGTTCTTGAAGCTCAGCATTGCAAGGGATAGATCTAAAAATGAGTTAATTTGTTCCTTTAATTGTACAACACAAAATTAAACATTTTAATCCAAATCATGGCACTTTTTCTAAAATCAAGCTTAAAATAACTAGGTCACTTATCTGTATGTTCTTTCTTAGTCCCTGGCCCAATTTATTTATTCAGACATATTGCTAAACTGCAGTTTAACTAAATCCACTTGTTAGCCTGCAGATGTTTTGGACTTCAACTCCTTTCAACCACAACATGAATGGCCAATGGCTAAAAATGCTGCAAGGTTTAGTCCACAACTGGTTGGTTGGTGGTGGAAGCAGCTCTGGGCAGCCCCGTGGGTGCAGGATTGAACTGCACAATCAATTGCCCTCGTGTGAGCACCACGAGTCATGATACTTGGTGTTAGGGCTGTCCTTGTAGAGCATTCATTTTCCCAGGCCTATTTCAGGAGGTGGCCATTAGTAAGAGAACTGGAGATGTCTTTCCAGTCCTCCAGCTTTGGAATAGTAGTTGTCTATTAAAAAAGAATGTAGAGTAAAATCAACAAAAAACCATTACAATTTTACCATTATTTCATTTCTATACCACCCCACAGCTAAAGCTCCCTGGGCAGTTTACAACAATCCATAAAGCAAGACAACAAAATACAATAAAATACCATAAAACCAGAGAAAGATTAAAAAGTTTAAAACAGCTATACAAAGAACAGAGAATGAATGTGTAAAAACACCTGCATGAAGAAATGGAAGTTTTAAAAATCTGTGAGATGAATCCTGGCTTATTAAACAAGCCATGCTTTAAGATAACAAAGATTTAGTGTTGTGTGTGATCTGAGTCTTTGACTAATATAATTTCCCCACATGCATAGTAGTGTTTGATGGATCTTTGTCTGAGGCAACAAAGGTTTTAAACCAAGGTGCTTGTCAACCAGCCCAGCAACTCACCCTCACCAGGTTCTCACATCATGCCAAACCTACCACCACTGTGACTCAACTATTCAAAATGTTAGATGAATAAAAGCTCTATGAGGAAATTGGCCCATGGAAGCTTCTTGTTATAATAAAATCAAGTTAAATCAGGTCAGTATGTATCCAAGGTCCCTGGAGAAAAGCATTCCCTGATGATGTCATGGGTAGGCTAAAACAGATGGCTGCTATCTCTCAGTCTAGCCAAGTTCAAAGGTTGGTATGAAGATAGTATGGGCAGGGAAAATTATATATGCCACTCTGAGTTCCTTGAAGGAAGGATAGGATAAAAAAGTAATGCATACATTTAATTTATACACTGAGTTCTTGCATCAACTATGGCAGCTTGACAGAAGACATTGTTGCCTACTATTATCGAGAGCCCTTAGGTGCTACCAGTACTGCACACTGGAGGGAAACCCTGAGGGTCGCTGACTAAGGATGTACTCCTATGCAGGTTCAGGCAGTAAATTGAACTACAAGTCCTGGCATGTATGAGTCATAGGGTGGTAGTGGTGGTTTGTGCCTAAAATTGTATGAGATTGCATCGTAAGAGTCTGCTACACACCACATGGCCAGCGAGATTGCACTTCTCCCTATAAAGTCTTCAACACTGGCTTCAACAATCTGTCTTTAGAAGCGAGACCAAGCTTCTGCCAGCTTCCAAGTACCCAAAGTCTTGTCTGCTTGCCCAAGCAACTTCCCCTTCCTTAGTCTGCTGCATGCTGGCAATCCGCCTTGTTCCTTGACTGTTCCTCCTGATTAACAGCCATGACACCGTCCGTCTGAGAGCTCTGCAATTAAGAGCAGAGTGAAAACGGGCTGTGTGTCCTTGCACCAACTCTTTGGCTTCTGTTTCTCAGTGCTCCTGAATTATGCTTTCAACAGCCACAGCGGGGCTCTGTTTGCACACCAGGTTGGATGGCAAGCTGTGCACAGCCAAACCCCGCTGTGAAAATCTGACAGCACAAAATTGCTAAAGGAAATGAATTAAAGCAGCCAAGTATGCTAAAGAAGGAAAGGGGGGGGGGGGAGAGAAAAGAACTCCTCTTAGACGAACCTGCAATTGCTAATAATTTTCTGTTGCACCCAGAATTACTACTCTGGCCTTGGTATAGTGATTTTCTTACAGAAGAAAATACTCCAGGGACAGGGTTCAAGGTCATGATTTGTTGCAGCATTTTCCTTATCAGTGACACAACTTCTATTTCTATTTCTTCAGCTTTTGGCTTCGGATGGTATGTTCTTGTATGCTAGAACAGGTTAGGGAGGAATGGGCAACTTTGTTCTTTGTTATAAACTGAGAGATTTGGTGAAGCTGAATCCTCTGGTAATGATTGGCTAAGCTACCCTAATGTTAAAGAAGGTCAATGCAGGCAGAAGGGCTGTGGCTAAATGAGCTGCTCAGGTCTTAGGAGGGCTTCTTAGGAGGTCTGCTACCTGTCAGAAGGCATTGTGCAGCTGTTCTGTGTTTTTCCCCTTAAAGGATTTTGTGTGTCAAAGAAAAAGATTGACGAAACAGTAAGAAAATGTCACAGTGTGCATGGGTTCCTGAAGGCCTAAGACCCAAAAGAAAATGAAAAACCATGATGGGACTGACCAGACTGAGAAAACTGAGGCCAGGAGTGGTTGGAGAATGGAACATAACAGAAAAGATAAGCCCACACTGTACCATCCAGAGAGAGAATGGAATGTGACGAGAGTGTGTGTGTTCAAGATGAGGACCATCACGTTCTGTGTCAGCTCTGCTCAGAAGAGTTCACTGTTCAATCCAGTTGGACTAAGCTGATAGAGTCAACTTTAAGGTATAGCCTGGGCTTTCCAGCTCCCATGTGTGCCAGAACAGCTCTGCTACTGGTCACCCACAGTCCTGATGGATCACCGAGAGGGTCTATTGACTGTGAATATGAGTGTTGCATGAATGCGAGTGTGAATGAGGCCTCTTGATACTG
Organism: Varanus komodoensis; assembly: GCF_004798865.1. Taxonomy (NCBI): domain Eukaryota; kingdom Metazoa; phylum Chordata; class Lepidosauria; order Squamata; family Varanidae; genus Varanus; species Varanus komodoensis. Next base: position 56,500,658 of record NW_025335941.1, read on the forward strand.
TTGCTGATGATTGTTGAACTTATATTCTTATACATCTGTATTCTTTATATCATAGAATAAATGTTGCATGCATAGTGTTTAAAACCAGATCTGGCATTCAGTCTCTCTTTGATAAGGGCTTTCCTTGGAAACTTGATAGTCTCCTCCTTACTGAATCAAGGACAGCTTCATTAAAGTCACAAAAACACGGGATAGTCACAACAAACAATGGCAACATGTGGACTCCTCTCATTCACTTCCCTCTCAAAAAAGCCTCCCTTGTCTGAGAGCAACCTTAGAAAGGAGTTGGGACAGGGTAGGCAGAAGGATCCATGAGAAAGTAGTGCAAGAAGTCAAGGCGCAGGAGAGGAGGATGCAGCAGGCAAAAGGAAGTTGGAATGGTTAGGAAAGGAGAGTGGCCAGAGGGAATGGTACAGAGGAATGAAAGAACAGCTTAGCGGTAGGGCACATTTTTTGACCAGATGTGATTCTTGACATCTCCAGTTAATACTAAGTGATGCAAAGGACATTTGGATGGGACCAATGGAGCCACTACCAATCTGAACAGAAAACACTGGGCTAAATGAACCAAAAGTATGACCAAATATAAGGCATTTTCTCAGTTTTTAGGAGGTCAGAATGAGGAAGGAGAACTGGAGGAAGTAATGGACAGAAAGGTAAACCTCACATGATCAGGAACAGCAAAGCTCAGGAATGTTGTTTGCCCAGATTAATTTGCAAATCATCAAGCAAATCCTTGATTGAAGGCCTCCAACTGGACTATATTACAATAACACTACATTCCCATGGACATTGACTAAAAGTTGAGTAAAACTGAGCAAAACTTGTTCAGTATGATATAAAAGTATAACGTATACAAGATTATACAGCTACAAAATTCTACATTTTTTTAAAGAAAAAAACCTGCAGTAGGTCAGAAGCTTCACCTCTGGAGAATTGTTTGCTCCTTCTTTCTTAATCTTCTGGATCAGGAAGTGTCTTCTTTATGACACACTTTTCCTATTCCATTTACAACAGGGCTTCTAAAGTACTCCACTTAGATGGTGATGAACAAAAAATATCTTTTCAACAGGATTTCTTTTGATGGGGGGTGAAAGTTTTACAACACAATTTCCAGATCATAACATTTCCTAATTAAGAAGGTTATGAATGCTAAAGGTTTTAAACAAAAGACGTCTCTCCTATTCTGAGCAGTCTTGAAAAGTAATTTCAACAAGAACTGTGGGTCAATTAAGGATGCATACTTCATTAAAAGGAGCAAGTCATATTACTGCTTCATGGTTTGCCTAACAAATGAAATCTTAAACAGAGTTACATGAAACACTGTAGCTATAGCAAACAGACTTAGTTATTCTGAAACAGTGGCACCATATGCCTTCTTTCTGAATCTCTAGAATCTCCCATGATCCTAACAGGCAGCTTAGGGTATATACGTATGGCTATTTCATATTTTCTTCTCCTTTGTTCCTATTTGGCCTTTCTCACAGTTAAACACTGTGCAATGCCATGAGGTTAATAAGATTTCAGATGATGAAAACAAAAAACCCTACACAGTTTAGAGTAAACAGTATAGCTCTCCATATTTGATTTTATCCAACCTTCATGCATATCCTACAGAGCCTTTCAAATATCGTGTCCTATTTAGAGAAAAGTGGAATAAATTGAATGATCGCTGGCGATTGTAGTTACCAGAACCGTCACAGCTGAAAGCACAGGCTATGAGCCAGCTCAAGTCACAGCTCACCCATAAGAGCATGGAGAAGTTTTAAGGCAAACTGTTAGCTCTCAACCTTAGCACTTCCATCCTCAATCTATAATATGATAACAAACTTACAGGTCAGGTTTAAGAAAGGGGCAATATATCTGAAGTACTTCAGAAAAGTGTTTCATAAATGCAAAGGTTGCATTTCTTTGCAATTTTATCTGGGAGCAATCCCCATTGAACATAGGGAATCTCTTTTGGATATAATAACAGTGCTAACTTGTTAAACTCAGCAAATTGGGAATATGTGTAGACTATTGAATTCCCCTCTTGTCTCCTCTCATTAGATGCCAGAATCAGCCCTTCAATCCTAGTGTGTCTAACGTGAGGCTCTAGTATTGATTTACTAGATACAATTATAAACTAGGAACAAAGCATAGTTTAGGGTTTTGGCTAGTAAATTCCTTAACAACATTAGTTGTTACGGAATTACAGTATGATTCAACGCTGCTTACAGGCTACTGCTGGAGTTGGCAGGTGATTGAGTGGAGGCTATAAGGGAGAAACTGGAAGGGACGAAACTAGCATTTAGGTATTCTACATGCTCCTAAACCAAGAGTGCAGAACCTGTGGTCCTTAAGAAGTTGTTGCACTACAACTCCCAGAATCTTGTCCACTGGCCATGGTGACCGGGATTGAAGGCAGCTGGAATCTGACACCTGAAGAACCAAAGGTCCCCACTGCAACTCAAACCTTAATCAAAGATGGTCAACCAGAGACTAAATCTTCCCACAAAGCAAATGTCACTGGTTCCTGGAAACTCTAACATAATTTCAATCAAAGTACAGTACTGTCAAATTTGTCCCTCAACCCAGTTTCACTGGTCAAAGAGCTGTCTTCAAAAATATTAAGGGATATATTCCATATTCCTGATCTCTCTTCAAATTTTGACTGTCATGTCATAGCAAATAAACATAATGCATTTATATACAATTTTATTGATAATATTTAAATTTCATAGAGTGTCTACAAGTGGCTTTGCATGTATTATACAGTTGCAATCCTTTACAACAATCCTGTAAAGTCAGCCAGTATTACTGTTCCCCATATTGCAGATGTAGCAGAACGGAGGCTGAGGCTGAGAGAGGATGGTTTGCTCAGGTGAGTTTATGGCACAGGAAACATTTACACCAGGAACTTGCTGATTTTTAGTTCCCTCTCTTAGCCACTGTCCTGCACCAGTTCTATTGTGTTGCCTTCTGGTACAAGTTAGGAATAGGAACTTCCTTAGGATTCCTTAGGAGCATCCTTGAACAGGTGACCTTGTTTATGCAGTGAAACCATTTGTGCTACATTTTCTTACGTGGCCTGCCCAATTGTGAAGGAATGTAGTACATGGTAAAATAATCTTGTGCCCCTCCAACTACTGCCTGAAGAATAGAGCAAACCCCCAAAGAAGCAGAAATTGACTATTCCTGCTCTCCAGGTGTTATTTAGCAATAATGAAATAAAGACCAAAGAACTCTGCTACCTTAAAATGTAAGGATTTATGTCCTACATCTTAATGAACATGTGCACATATCAAGAACTACCAAAAGATGATTAACCATTGACCTACCTAGCCATCATTTGTTCTTGCAGCACCTCTGTCTTCTCCATTTTTGCATTTATCCAATCTGTGAAAACAGGGGAGGGAAGGGAGATATCAAGTTTTTTTTTTACTTATTCATTTATATAGAAGACACATAATTAAAAGAAGCGGCTTGTTTAAAAGAGCGTTTGCCAAAAAGAGAGGTGACAGAGTGCCTTTGAGCATAGGCAGAGAGGATTTCCTTAGAGCTCTGAAGCATGTAAGAAAAGCAGGGGAGAGAAATAGTGCCTCTGAGCATAGGCAGAGGCAAACACTCGCAGAGGAGGATCATGTGAGAAACGAGGGGGCAGAACAGAGAAAGAGGGCCTTTGAGCCTACGCAGAGCACCTTCCCTTCCAAGGCTCTCTCGCTGCCAGCCAACATGCCTCGGAGTCCCGGGGCCGTGGGAGAGCCTCTGCGGAAGGCGTGAGCCCCGGCACCTCTCCTTTAGAAAGGAGGCACTGAAGGGGATTGCCGGGAGAAGAAGGGGGGTCCCTCACCTGGGTGGGCGCAGCGGCTCCGCTCACTCCGGGAGCGGCGGACGAAGAGCCTCTCAGGCCGGTCTCCGTCCAGCCCTCCCGCCGCGCCTCCCGCCTTTCCCCATCGCCGGCGGCGGTTGGAGGACCGGCCCGGCAAGCTTCTCCCGTTGCCGGGGAGACGGCGCGGTCTGGCAACGCGCATGCGCGGAGGGGACTGCTTGGAAGCAGCGGGCGCAGATTCACAGATTGCTACCAGCCTTCCCTAAACTAATGTTGGGACTACAACTGGCTGTGGGATTATGGGAGTTGTAGTCCCAACACATCTGGAGGGCTCCTGATTGGGAAAGGCTGAATGGACCCACCAGTGCTTGTGATGATGCTTATTAAGCACATTCTTATATGCTACCCAGTTGGCTTTATTTATGATGAACTCATACATAAAGTGCCCAGCTGTGCCTTTTTGTATTTGTTTATGCTGGCTTTGGGAATAAGCGCATTGCAGTCCAGTGACAAAACTGAGGCTGCCATGCTTTGGTCACATCCCGGGAAGGCAAGGCTGCCTGGAGAAGACAATCTTGCTAGGGAAAGTCGAAGGCAGAAGGTGAAAGGGAAGACCAAATATGAGATGGACTGACTTCACAAAGGAAGCCACAGCCTTGAACTTGGAGGGGCTGAATAGGGCTGTTGTGGACTGGACATTTTGGAGGGCTTTCATTCATAGTGTTGCTATAACTTGGAGCCGAGACCACATAACACAGCCCAACACTTCTGGAGGGCACTAGAACAGGGAAACTTGAATGGGCCCAATAATACATGCATTTACTTAGTATTTCTATACTCTGGGTAGTTGTTGTTGTTTTGGCAAGAAACCCAAGATGGCTTATATATCCTTCTCCTCTGTTTTTATCCTCACAACAAGCCTGTGAGTTGGGCTAGGTTAACAATCCGTGAATAGCCAATGTCACTCAGTGAGCTTTATAGCTAAGTGAGGACTAGCACTCAGATCTCCTGGGTTCTCAGTGCAACACTCTGCTCCCCACATGACACTGGTTCTGATATATATTTATTTATTGCAGTTGTATGCCTCCCCATATCCAGAAGGCTCTCTGGGAGGCTCACAGCACAACAAATATCATGATTTATTATATTCAGATTCCACTGCTCAAGTGTACCCACTTAGTTCCCCATCCTTCAATCCTATCTACAACAGCCCTGTGAGGTAGGGTTAGGTTGAGAATGATTGACTTCGGATCATCTAGGAAGCTTCCTGGGCTGAGTGGAGATCCAAAACTGGGTGTCCCCAGCTCTAGCCCAACACGCTAATCACCTTACCACATCATTTCTCTGCACCCTTACTGCACTATCCTGATCTATTTACTTAAAGTATGTCCCATTGTCTTCAACAGGGTTTACTGTTAGGTAGGTGTGCACAAATTTACAGCCAGGTAATGCAATCCTAGGAATAATTACTCACAAATAGGCTTACCAGCCTATGCATGTTTACCTGGGAGCATGAGAGTTGTGAGATATGTAAAAGAATTTGGGCCCAATCTTTCCACTGAAATACATGGAAAGGTTTCCCACTCCTACACTGAAGCTCAGTTAGAGCTAAATCCTATGAACCAGATTTTGAGGAACCATGGAAGGACCACAAATAGTCAATTATTTAATTTATCCTTATATCTTTTATTAGCACGATTGGTGTTTGCATCAGGATGTTAGCTAGACTTTTTCTGCACAAGAACATTGGAAGGCAAGGCTGTCCCACCGGTAGTGAACTTTAATCCAACCTTTCATTCTTGGATGTGTCAGGATGGCAACTGCCATCATCCCCAGTCACATGGCTGGCAGTAACAGATGATGGGAGTTGTAGACCAACACCATCTGGGGGCCCAAGTCTCAAAAGGGTTGCCACCCTCAAATTGCCTCCCCCCCTCTGCCTCCCACAGGCTCAGATGAGAGGTTTTTGAAACTCTACTGCAGCAATGAAAACAGCAGGTGCTTAGTTGTGACTTGATGCTGCAGTTGCGACTTGGCAAATAAGATCGGGATGTTTGACTTTCCCTTCAGTTCCTTTACCCAAGAGGCCACAGTGACATTCATGATAACTCTCCCCCAAGGTAACCAAATGTTAGCACAATTCAAAAGAGACCTTGTGCGTGTTAAAAGTGCAACTTTATTACAGAAAAGTTCTCACCCCCATTCCGTACTTGAATATGTTTCAAGGAACTGTTCCTGGGCCCCTGTGGATAAGGCATTACTCTGACCAACAAAATGGGGCAGAGATGAGAAAAAGTAGAAATAGCACTGCAAAGAGTACCTACTGGGAATTCTTTTCAGTCTTTCAGATGAAAGCCTAACAGGAAAAGAAATCTAACCATTGAAGAAAACATTTGCCTAGGATTTGAAAGTGCAGAACTTTGCAAAAAGCTGTCATGATTTTTTTCTTGCAAAAAGATGACCTCAGAATTTCCGATTGCTTCCCTCTGGATGGTTAATAAGGATCACTCTTCAGAACATGAGGAACTGGTATTCGAATCTTCCATGCCTACCCTGCAACAGAAAGTTGCAGCTGAGAACTTTCTGGGGCTGCAGCCTAGAGCTGTACAGGGTCAAAGCCAAAAATGACCGGAACAAAATCAGATGCACAGCGCAGGGCTGAGAAAACACGGATTTATACAAACTTTCCCTGGCTTATAGGTCAACATGTCAATTCCATTTTCTCTTAATGTTACCTTTGTTGTTATCAGTTGCAATTGTTTGGTATTATATCGTATTATATATGTATTTTAACAGTGATTTTAGTACTTTTACTCAGTAAGCTGCTTAGGGATTTTATTATATTAATTGGCATTTTTTTTTACCAATACATGAATAGCAAATATCCTTCTGCACACTCCCCCCATGTATCCCTTTCACAGTCACTGGCATCCTCCTTCCCTCTTTCTCTCCCTTTTCCACATGCAGCCTTTCTAACCACACCCCCCCACCCCCATCTATGTAAACATCCTGCATCCCTCAGCATCCACTTGTTCTGAGTGCATGTGAGGGGATTTTTTTTTTTTTTTTTAGTATAGGAAAGAAAAGGTATATTTTCCCCTTTCATTATACCTGAAAGAAGAAGAAAGGAAAAGTTAACAACAGCAGCAGCAGCAACTCTCCATGGCACACTTGGATGCTAAGGGAGGGCCTGTTCAGTGGTGGCATCTCAGCTGTGGAATGTCCTCTTAAAGGCTTATTTGGGGCCTGCGTTGTGGTCTTCTGGTGTCCACACTGTAGGCTTTTTAACTCTTCAGTTTTAAAAATGCTTTTAGCCCATATGTAAATCTTTGTATTGTTGCAGGCTTTTTTCTTGCTTTATTGTGTTTTAAATTTATTTTGGATGTTATAGAAACATAGAAACAGAGCAAGTCAGAAGGGGTCTCCTGGGCCATCTAGTCTGACCTCCAGCACCAGCCAGCTCTGCTCACAACATATGTTTTACTATGTTGTTATATTTCATGGTTTTACCTTTTGTCTTGTGAACTGTGCAAGGAACCAAGCTAATGGACAGTTTCTCATTAAGTGATGGGTTTCATCAGCTCATTAGCTGAGCAGTTTCTCTGAGGGGAGTTGTCTGGTTGGACTTGACTTGGTAAAGAATTTTTGAAATTCTGAAAACTTCAGAGCTTCTCCAACCATACAGATTCCTTTGTCTTATTTCTCAGGGACTGCAATCTTCTTAGCACTCACCACTTGCATTCTCTGCAGAAGTGAGGATGCAGAGACTGCCCCAGGGTGAGCTGCCTTAGATCTTTTCTACATAAAGCTTTATAGTGCATTCTGTGCTCACAATTGTTTTCTGGTTCATTAGATAACAACATGTCCCTCTACCTTTGTCTCTATATCTAAAGAGTACTCTTGGTGAGCTTCTATGAGCAAGTAAAGTGCTAGTATAAAAATGAAATAAACTTTTTTTAAAACTTGCCTATCTGCACTATTTCTCCATAATACAGTGCCATCTAGAGGTTATGTATCAAAAAAGCAGGAAGAGAAACACTGTGCTTGGACCTCAATTGTCCAACGAAACCTAAGCTAGACACAGCAGATTAGCACCTGGTAGAAAAGCTCATGCTCCAGGGTAACAGGATGATCCATATTCTCCCAGTTTAAACATAAATTAGTGCAGGTGTTTGATAGAATGTGTGATAAAATGACTGTGATTCTCTAAGTCCTGAATTACTTCCTTGCACAATACAGAGTGATTTAACTTGAATGCTCCAGACTGCCAAGACTCTAGGGCATCCTAATTATTTAGCAACTGACAAAGATTATTGTTATCTCCTTGAACTTAAAACTTTTCAAGAAAGCTCTGATGACAGGAGCAGAGCAAGGCGAGCTCAACATTTGGGATTTGGTTCATTCTTGTTTCCAGACATCACTCTGTTCTTGTCTGTTGCTGTTTTCACCAAATCTGCTCATCACTGATGAAAGATTCTATCAGTTCCAGTTCTATGATTGCGATGTGTGGGGAGTCTTTGAAAGATTTAACAATTATTGTATCTTTTTTAATTAAGTTCTGAGACTACCCAACTCCTCTGCAATTTTATAGGGCTTGTCTACACAAAGTGTTTATTTCATGCCTGTTATTCCCTGCTCATGATTGTCCACTGGTCCTTTAGGTAATATTATATTCCTCTCCTTTCAGTTTTGTGTCTAACAATCACACAATTTTGTGTGTGTACTTTGTTTTTGTTTTCTGCAGGGGAAGTGCAACATTTCTGGAATAGCCTCCCCAAAAGAGGTTCACCAGGTGCTTTCATTACTAGTGTTTCTGTGCCAGGCAAAGACTGTTCTATTTTCCAGATATTTAAATAACTGACCCTTATTGACATATATACATTTTATTAATTTTAATTGATGGTTTTAAGTGACTATACCCCATCTATATTGTTATATTTTTTGGAGTTTAATTATTTTATTGTTGGTTTTATGGTGAAAATGTACACTGCCCCAAAATCCCAAGCAGGGCTATAGGTGCAGTCTATAAATTAAATCAACAAACATTCAATTGTGAAAGTGAAAGAAAGTACAATTTTCAATCCTATCTTTGCATTCTTCTCCTATACTACAGTGCCCCCAAGAGGTTTTGTAGCAGAAAACTGGGGAAAGGAAATGTTTTTCATGTTATGTTTGAAGCTCAATTCTGCAAAGAACTCTAATGCAGATGCAGCCAATTAACCACTGATTAACTGCCTGTAGAAAATCAAATAGACTGGACTTTACCTTTACCCCAAAGCTACTATATAAACCCAGCTGGCGGGAAAACAGCAAGTGGAGGTGAGGGTAGGAGCAAACCAGGGAACAGAAGAAAAGTCAGACCTGCCAATTCTGTGAGCTACTCCTCTCCTTCAATTCAAACCATCCCACACCACATTTTAGACTTGGGCAATCCCTAAATTGTTGAACATATATTGAAAAGAAAGGAGTAAACTATAGACTGGCCTCCCCCCGCAGAGGCGTTGGACTAAAATCTCCATGGACCTGTTTGCTGGAGATTATGGGAGTTGCAGTCTAGAAATTTGGTGGGCACCAGGTGGAGGAAGGTTACACTAGTCTATCTATTTAATCCAGAGGTGTTGCATTAGCCTGTGACCCAACCACTATTAAATCCCCACTTCTTTACTATCCAGGCACTACCATTCTCATCTGCTGTCTTTAAACAATGTCCTAACCTATTCAAGATATTGTATCTTATCATTTCTTTTTGTCATTATGTAACATAAACATGTTTTTTCTCCTAATACAAAAACAGAAATCCTCTGCTTCAAGGTGTGTGTGTGTTTGAAACCTAGTGCTCGTACATAAACTATTTTAGTTTCACATTTTTGCATGGCCATTGAAATAGCTACCCACAGATGCAATTAATCTGCAAGGAAGAAGACTCTAAAGAAAGTGTGGAATCGTAAGTGGCTCAAAGGTTGCATTCCTTGGCAACTAGTGACATCACTTTTTCACTGGAAAAAACTTTTATAAAAGCCAGCAAGGGCAGCTGAAAAGAGAACCTCTGATCCGGGAAAAAACATTCTATTTTCACCACCAAAGTTTGAATGACACTCTTTGGTACCTCAGATCTGGTGCTCTGGCTGCAGAGTTAAAAATAAAACCATTTCTAGGCCAGCCATTTTAACCTGTAAATAGGTCTGTGCAGGGTTGAGGAAAGATTTTCTATGTCTATCTGTCATGGACTAACAGCGGCCTCAGATGCCCTCTGCCAGGTATATGTCAGGCATGGCAGGTGACAAACTCCCCCATGAAAGGCTGCTGAACAAGCCGAGCATTTCTGGCTTAGGAAGACAGGCCCTTTTATTGAGTGGTAACCGGCTAAGGAACAGGAAACAAGGCGTAGGAATGAATAGGCAAATTCCTGTGATGGAGGGTCAAAGCAATGGATTCCCAGAAGGGTCTGTGCTGAGATCAAGGTCTGTGCAGGTGATTTGCTTGACTGCAGGGGAGAGCCAGTGTGGCGTGGCGATTAGAGAACTGGGCTGAGGGCCCGGGAGGTCTGGGTTCTAGTCCCACTGGGTGACTTTGGGGCAGTCACTCATTCTCAGCCTAGCCTACCTCACAGGGTTCTTGTTGTGAGGATAAAATGAAGCCACATAAGTTTCCTTGGGTTCCTCACAAGAGAAGCAAAGGTGGGATAGAAATGCAATGTGTTGTTGTTGTTGTTGTTGTTGTTGTTATTATTCATTGTGCACTTCCCTCCATGTGTTCTTATTTTCCCACCATTCTGGTTCATAGGATGATCCCTGTTCTAGTGTTATATGGGATAACTCTATCCACTTTCTCTACACCGTACATAATTTTAAACATCTCTGTCATGTGCCTTTCCCTACTTGCTTTTTCTTTAAGCTAAATATTCCCCAGCTTCATACATTCTCCTCCCAGGTGAATTGTTCTGGCTCCTTGAACATTCCAATCATCCTTTTCCACAGCTGTTCCAGCTCTAAAATATCCTTGTTAAGAACCATAAACAGGCAGTGATGTGTGTAGTGGTTAAAGTTTGGACTGGGACTCAGGAGATCTGGATTCTATTCCCTGCACAGCCTTAGAGCTCTTTGTACAAGTCATGTACCCTCTCATACCACACAGGGTTGTTGTTGTGAGGATAAGATGGAGAGGAGGAGAATTTTGTGAGCTCTCTTGAGTTCCTTGCAAGAGGAAAAAAGGCACAGTATAAATGTAATGCAATAACAATAATAATTACATCTCACGTGTGGCCATGCCATGGATTGGTGTAAAGGCATCCTGAGACTGACAATTCTATTTTAAATTCTTTCTTAAGGTTTCGCAACATGAAAATTGTCTTTTTTTGCAGCAGATGCACACTAGATCAAGATTTGCAGCCAGCTGCTCCCCAGAACTCCAAGATCCATGGCTCAGTCAGTCACTGGCACTGTCAGCTCAGATCACATCAGGATATATGGGGTCAGGATCTTTCTGCTCCAGCGTGCTTTGCTTTGCACTCACCTGCACTGAACCACAAGAGGTCAATTGTACCTTTCCCCCATTTTGGAGAAGCCACTTTGAAGCTCCTTGATGTTTTCTGTTTTAACCACCCCAAAATCATGACTGGCTAGTAAACACGGCCACCTCACTCTTCACCCCAAATGCTGGATCAGTTATGAACAAGGTAAATATCCAGCATCAATCCTTGGGGGGCCCGCCTGTTTGCATCCTTCTATAGGGCATCACCTGGTTAAATGTCCACATGGTTTGGAAGCTGAAGAACCTACAAGGTGTGTCCATCCCAAAAGATGCCTCTTCCTAGTTGTCATGAGCTAGGGTCCCTCCCTTTGTGCATTCAAAGCTACAGACATTTCCTGCAAAATGTTCTTTATTGACCAAAATGTTTTCCAGAAGTGGTTTGTTGAACCCAGTCTAGTATTCAATTCCAGAAACTCTCCTTATGAGCAGGCCTGGGCCCCATCCCTTTGGGAGGTGCCTCCTGAAAATGAGCAAACCTTGTCTCTGTATGGAGATTTATTTATTTATTTTATTTTATTTTTCTATTTATATCCTGCCTTTTTCCTACAAAGGGCTCAAGGCAGCTTACATCATTCTCCTCCTCTATCTTATCCCCACAACAACAGTCCTGTGAGGTAGGTTGGGCTGAGAGTCTGTGACTGGCCCAAAGTCACCCAGTTGGCTCCATGGCTGAGTGGGGACTAGAACCCAGATCGTCTGAGTCCCAATCCCATGCTCTTAACCACTACGCCACACTGGCTCTCTGTCTTCTGCTGCCATTGTCTCATGGGGTCAAGAGCCATACCTGTCTTCTCTGTCTCTGAGAAACTCCCCTGCTCCAAGTCCCCTCCTGCCAACTGTACATCTTGGTTATTCCTAGAGGCTGCCTGAGCACCTGGGGAGCCTGGCCTTGAGATAAATGCCTCCACTTCTTTCATCTCAACCTCTAGAACTGGCTCACATTCTGAGGCCCCTTCTGCTCCTTCTCCTCCTTGGAAGCTCAGCCAGCAAGCCTTGAGAATGTGCACCAAGAGCAACTCTCTGCTTCACTCTCAGCACTAGTAGACCTGAATCCGGAGTGGGCCCAATGCTAGTCTGAGTCTAATTGCACAGCTTCATTGCCTGAGATGTCAAGAGAGGCTCTGCCAAGGTTGAGCCCAAGAAGAAAGAAAAGTGCAACGCAGAGGGTGCTGAACCGGTCTCAGTCTGAGGGCCATGTTCCCTTTCACAGACACCCTTGGGGGTCGCTTCCTGGGGGTGTGCATGGCTGAAGGCAAGTGGGATGGGTCCAAAGTATGTTATTAGTACTTTGCATTAATATCCCCTTCTTTTGATCCCCGGATTCTCCCAGGAAAGGCCCTGCCTGAAATCTTAAGGAAGCACTTCCAGCCAGTGACAACCATAGAGGACTAGGGGAACCAAGGGCCTCACTCAGCGCAAGCCTCAAGGCCCCTCGCTGGGACAGAGAGCTTGGCAGGTGCCTGGAAATAAAGATCCTACAAGACTGGCCTGGGGGCAGTCGCAAAGGTGCAAGAGCCAAGTTATTCCCATGTTCTGACTCCCCTTCATATAGGCGTGTGTGTTTGTTGTACTTATATTCTGCCTCTTTTCCTTTCAAGGGACTCCAAGCGGCTTACAAGGTTCTCCTCCTGCCTGCTGTCTCTTCACAACAACAACCGTGTGACCTGGGTTAGGCTGAGAGGCAGTGACTGGACCCAAGTGGGTTTCATGGTCAAATGGGGACTTGGAGCCAGATCTTCTGAATCCCAGTCCTCTTAACTGCTACAACACACAGGCTTTCACAACCTACACATTACAACCCTCCCAGCATAGTTTAGCTTTAAGCCTTTACTGCCACTAAATATGTCTTAAGAGAACATTGCACAATGTGGGGCATCTCCAAAATATTGGTGACTGGGAGAAAGGGCTTGGGCTTGTAATCTCTGAAGAGTGAAAAATGAGAGAAAATTTCCGCAACAATGTTCTGCATGGAACCATTTTGCCCAGCCAACTCATGTGGTTGCAAAATGTAGGGATTGTGCCAAGGTTAGCGTGCTCATTCATTACAAGATCCGTGCAATTTGCTGCTCTTTCCTCCAATCCACAACTCCTGGTTCTTGCATTGTCAGATTTGTTGCATCTGATATAATTAAACTATACATTATTTTAATTGCCCAGTGTATTCCTGTTTTAAAAAGCAGCAGCTTCATTAGAGCCTACATATTGTTAATGTAGGTTTCCTACTTAAGATTCTGAGTTACCAATGACCCTGCTGACTTCTGCACAGTTGTATAGTTTTACTGGAAAAGAAAAGGCTGATGAATTCACACACACAAATCATTTCTCCTTTAAAACGTCTAAGGCTAACATTGCTCCTCATTCGTAATGCTGAAGTGTAGGGTGGGGAGGAGGAAGCCATATTATAATTTTATTTTCCTTTGGAGCATTATTCACCCAAGGAAGTGTTGCAGCTTGGTGACAGAGCGCCTACTTTACATGCATAAGGTCTTGGCTTTGATCCTTGGCTTCTCCAGGCAGGCCTAGGGAAGAAACGCTCAAGAGCTGGTGCCAGTCAGCATGGGCAACAGGGGCCTCAGGTAAGAATGAGATGCTGGTGACACCTATGCCAGTGGGAATCCTTATCCATTGCCATCGTTATTCTGAGCTTTCTAGGAGCTATCTATGGTGCTGAGCTCCACCCCCAAGATAGGTTCCTCACACGGAGCACCATGGATTGCACCTACACAGTTCAGAATAAAAGTTGCAATGGAGAAAGAGACCCGCTAGGAATCCACAGCCTCTCCCGAGTGTGAGACAGCATCCTATGGTCCCCTAGGGTGTCCCTGGCTCTCCAAATTCTTGTATGTGATCCTCACAGCAACCCTCTGAATTATGTTAGATGTGTTGCTGCTATTATGTGCTGCCAAGTTAACTTTGACTTAGGGCAACCCTATGAATTAAACCCCCCCAGAATGTCCCATGATAGCCCTGCTCCGCTTTTATACATTCAAGGCTGTGGCTTCCTTTATGGGGTCACTCCAGCTCAAATTTGGTCTCCCTTTTCTTCTCCTGCCCACTACTTTCCCTCGCATATTCACCTTATTCAGTGAGTCTCACCTACTCAGGAGATGTCCAAAGTAGGACAGTCTAAGTTTTGTCATTTTTGCTTGTAGGGAACGGGGTTACCCATTGGACCTGATGGCAGAGTGGAGAGCTGAACTTGGTTTTCTCCAGTCTTAACCCGACAGTCTAGCCAGTTCCCCACCATACGTTCCTTGCATAGCTCTGTTTTGGAAGCATTGCTGAGCCACAAGCCTGGATCCTCTCCCTGTCCCCCACGCTGAACTAGTGAGTTTCTTTGACTCCCACATTTCTATAGCAGCAATCTATCAAATATGAGTGGAAATTATGTAGCATTCCACATGGTGGCAGCAAAGTCCACGGCAATTGTGAAAACGTTGTTTTTTTGAAGAATAAAATGGAAAATTAAATTATGCTTTTCAGTGATGGCAGTGCACACTCCAAGTGATAAAATAAAGGAGAGCATCAGATAGCATAACTTTATTATCTTTCAGAAGCCAGGTTGGCGCATTTTTATTCTTGGAGGCATCTTAATGAAGTGGATTTAACCGAATGAATGGGGATGTGCTTTAACACTGGGACTGAACGGCGTACTCCACTCTGCTGCACACTGTGGCCAACCAGCTGCTCACACGGAACCCACAATCAGCACACGAGTGCCACCGCACCTTCCCACCCATGTTCCCCAGCAACTGGTGCTGGGGGTAGCAGATGGCCACCAGGACTAGTAGTCACTGATAGCTTTTTCCTCTATGGATGTGTTGCACTGCCTTGGGTTTCTTGCAAGAGGAAAAAATGCAAGATATAACTAATAATGAATGAATTAATGATGTATTTATTATTGTTGATTGTCCTTTGTAATAAATGTGAACCTTTTCTGAGATAGAGAGATGAAGGGTTTTATGGACAGGAGACAAACTTTCCCAAAACATTTTGAGTAAGTGAATGGGGTTTTAAAAGGGCCCGTAGAAATGCAGTTAATCATCCATCTAATTTTGTTTCGATCAGAGCACAGGAATCCAATGTAGCAGACACTTCCGGCTTTGTACAGATACCTGACCAGCAGATAATCCAGTGTAGGTTCCAGGATGTAAGCGAAAGGCACCTGTGACTAGAACACCCCGGGGCCAGGGATGATGGAACAAGATGGAGTTTTCGGTAAGATGCAGTAGGACCAGAAACAGGCAAACTGGAGTCAGATTAAGATATTGAAGGACTGAAGTCAGAATCCTGATCAGGAACACAAAGCTGCCATTACAAGGACTCAGCCAAGTTGCTGTGGGGCACTAGGCAAGCTCTGACAGACCTTCCTCTGACCTCCGCTGCTTTTCACAATGGCAGTGGTTCTCGTGGTTCTACATGATACCCAGCTCTACCTCTCGTTCTCCACCAATCCAGGTGAGGCAGTGGCTGTGCTGAACCGGTGCCTGGCCGAGGTAATGGGCTGGATGAGGGCCAATAAACTGAAGCTCAATCCAGACAAGACGGAGGTCCTGCTGGTTGGCGGATCGGGCTTCGGGGAAGGTGAATTGAACCTAGTCCTGAATGTGGTTGCACTCCTTCTTAGGGACAAGGTCCGCAGCTTGGGAGTGCTCCTTGACCCAGAGCTTTCACTGGAAGCTCAGGTGACAGCGGTGGCGAGGAGCGCTTTCTTTCAGCTTTGGCTGATCCATCAGCTGCGTCCCTACCTGGAGAACGACTGCCTGGCGACAGTGACACATGCGTTGGTCACTTTCTGATTAGACTTCTGTAACCTGCTCTGTGTGGGGCTGCTCTTGAAGATGGTCTGGATAGTTCAGATGGTACAAAATAGAGCTCCCAGGTTGCTGACGGGGACTGGGCATTATGTTTACATGACCCCAGTCCTCCGTCTGCTCCACTGGCTCCCCATTGAAGTCCGGGCCCAATTCAAGGTGCTGGTTATCACCTACAAAGTCCTTAACGGCTTGGGACCTGGTTACCTAAAGGAGTGCTTGCGTCCATATATGCCCTCCTGCCCCTTGAGATCGGCGACAGAGGCCCTTCTCTGGGAGCCCTCCGTGAAAGATATTAGGAGGGTGAGTTCCCGGAGGAGGGCCTTCTCTGCGGTGGCACCCCGACTATGGAATGCGCTCCCCAGAGAGGTCTGCCTGGCGCCGTCGTTATTTGCTTTTCAGCGCCAGGCCAAGACCTTTTATTTAAACGTTATTTTAATTGTTAAGGTTATTTATTGATTTTAAAATTGCCAGGATCTCTCCACTATTTTATGTATTTATATGTTGACTTTTATTTATGACTGGAAGCTGCCCCGAGGCTTATGCAAAGAGGGTGGCATATAAGCTGTTTAAATTAAATAATAAATAAACCCAGCCAGCACGTATAGGCTGGATCCCAGTCCTGCCAAATACTTGCTGCCTACTAGAACAAGCCACCAGGGGGAGCCGTGCAGAACCGTTCCCATGCAATCCATTCCTATGCCAGCTGTGAGAGCAAAGTAAACTGATCTGAGATGCCCGTAATGGGGTGGTCTATAAAAGCTTTAAATGAATAAATAAAATAAAGTATTATATCGCTCATCCTCTGATGCATTTTGTCTTTAACCATCTTCAGCTTTGGTTATTTTATTGGCTAGTCAAATAGGCCTACTTGAGAGCGTGGGACTGGGACTCAGACAATCTGAGTTCAAGTCCCCGCTTGGCCATAGAACCGGCTGGGTGACTTTGGGCCAGTCACAGACTCTCAGCCCAACCTGCCTCACAGGGTTGTTGTTGTGGGGAGAAGATGGAGGAGGAGATGTGAGCTGCCTTGAGCCCTTTGGGGAAAAAGGCAGGATATAAATTGAAAAATGAATGAAAATGTAAGCTCTCCTTCAGAGGAGAGAGAACTTTCTCATTCCTAGGATTCAGTGCCAATGTGGAAAAGAGAGCCAGTGTGGTGTGAAAACCAGTTTGGTGTAGTGGTTAAGAACATGGGACTGGGACTCAGGCAATCTGGTTTCTAGTCCCTGCTTGGCCATGGAGCCCACTGGGTGACTATGAGCCAGTCACAGACTCAGTTCTACCTACCTCACAGGGAGTGCTGTGGTGGGAATAAGCTTGAGAGCAGCAGGAGGAAATGATGTAAGCCGCTTTGAGTTCTTCCAGAAGAAAAAGGCAGGATATAAATCTAATAAATAAATTAAAGGCCCCAGAGGCTACCTTCCAACTGTGGATGAAGCCAGAAGCTCTGCAGGGCAAGGAAGGAGAGGTCACATTGGAGAGGCACCCTGGAGGTGGCAAGCGCCCAGTGAGTGGCCAAGGAGGTTTTAATTAATTAAAGTGAATGCATGCGTGGATGTGGCTGTGGTTTCCTTGGGTAGGGCTACCTGGATTCCATGTGCACACAGCTTCTAGGCAGGGTGATGATACTACAGCTGGGAATGTCTCCATGGTATGATGCTGTAGATGCTGGAGGACGCCAGGCAGGGGCTTCTAGATGTGCATGCTGCAGTAGAATTGGGATGTGGTGATCCTCTGCATTTTTCCTTTGGTGGACAAACTGGAGAGAGGCATCTTCTGCAGAAGCTCTGCTGTGCTTGTCCGCAGGGAATCCATCTACCTCCTAATCCTGGGTGACTGCGCTTTTGCTCCGCACTCGTGCCCGATGGTGCCACCGGCTTCCCCAGATCAGGCAAGCAGGAGAACATCACTTGCTACCACGGTCATGTGAGGCTCACTGTGGAGTGTGTGTTTGTGTGGCTCAAGGTGTGATGGTAATCTTTGTACATCCTGCTCAGTGTAGAAGAGGATATTCTGATGACTATGATGGGGGCACGTTGCATCCTGCACAACATTTGTGAGGCAAGGGGAGATGTGTTGTTTGAGGGGAACCTGGAACATCATGACGCAACTGACAAGAATGATGCTGCAGTGGTCAACCTTGGACCCAGCCAGCCCCCTCCCCACTCTCCAAACCGGCCTTCACCTACTGCAACCAGCCATGAAGCCCAGGGGATCTATGCAACAGTTTTTCAGTAGGACTAGGAGAACCACCTTCAAAAGTGCCACCACTGGACACTATTTATTTATGCATTTATGTATTTATTTAGGATATTTATATGCTGCCCTTTGCAAAAGCCTCAGGACGGCTTACAAAGATAAAATACAAATATCACCAAACATAAATTATCGACCCACTCTGGCTGCGGTTAAAATATAATGGTAAAAATACAATATTAAAACTTATTAAAATGTTGATCAAATAAAAAGGTCTTAACCTGGTGCCGAAAAACATATAACGACGGCACCAGGCGAACCTCTCTGGGGAGTGCATTCCATAGACGGGGCGCCACCCCAGAGAAGGACCTTCTCCGGGTACTTTGTTTCCTAATATCTTTCACAGAGGGTTCCTGGAGGAGGGCTTCTGCTGCCGATCTCAGGGGGCAGGAGGGCAAATAGGGAAGCAGGTGTTCCTTTAGGTATCCAGGTCCCAAGCTGTTTAGGGCTTTATAGGTAATAACCAGCACCTTGAATTGAGCCCGGACTTCGATGGGAAGCCAGTGGAGCTGATAGAGGACTGGGGTTATATTACACTAGCCTCTATCAGCCTCTGTTACCATGTGGATACAGGGAAGGTCCTCCAAAGCGGCCCTGGTGGAGTGGGCTCTCTGGACCTTCGCACTGGAGAGATCTGTGAAGGTGGTAGGCCTGGCCATGGTACGGATACCTTTGCAGGCAGCTCTCAGCACTCTCAGAACATTGCTGCATGCAAGCGAGAGCACACGGATTGGCAGATAGATTAATGTGCTGGGAAAGCAGGCCTGGAAAGCATGAAGCCTATTTGCAGAAGTAGTGGACCTGCATCCAGCAGTTGGATTCATGCTAGCAAGAGCAAGAATGCTCTACTGAGCATTGGGGGCAATGCGATTCGAGGCAGAGCTTTGGGCCAGCAGGGCTTGCATGCCAATAGAAGAGTTATTTTATTTCATTTTTAGTTAATTTCATTCATTCATTCATTCATTCATTCATTCATTCATTTTATTATTATTTTCACATTTGTAAGTCACCCCTTACTCCAAGTGGAGTCTCTGAGCAGCATACAGTAAGCATTTTGGGAGTATGATAGGCTATATTTTCGACATGAATGAATCTTTTTCATAAAGCGAAGCCCTCTGTGATGCAGCCGAATTACAGATGTGCTTTGCTGCAGAGGTACCTGTCTTGTGGGGAGGGGCTGAAGTGGGACTGGAAGAATTTGTGCATGTTGGCCTACAGAATGCAGTGATTTCCATGGGGGGTATTTTCTGGCCAGGGAGGGTGGTCTTGATGCAGACCCCCAAAGATGGGAGTTGATATGAGCTGGGAGAGAGAGAAGCCTTCCTCTTTTTGTCTGATCCACAAAGGGGCACCATAGTTGTTGAATGACATCTGAAGGACTACAACCTCCCCACTCTCAACATAAATATTGGCCCTTAGGACAGAAAGCAGTGGAAGAGAGTACATAGAAGAAGTGTGTTGTCCAGCTCCCCAACAGGCCACCCTCATGGGGTTCACACGAGAGGCTACTGCACATCCTCCCCCTGACCCAAATATTCAAATGGCAGCCACCACCATGAGAACCCCCACATGGAAATTTGCTCACAGTTGTTCAGTGTTTGAACAGGCATTCCGCTGGTCTATTTAGAGATCACCAGTGTTTTCCTATGAGCTCTTTTTTTCTCCCAGTTGTGCTTTAGCAGCACTGACCTTAGATGCCATAAAAAGCACTTCAACATATTGATAGAAAGAGAACTGTAAATATAAGCCACTGTCACAGCAAAGGCAGGCCTCAGTTTTTGAGACAGTGGCCTCTTCACGAGGACACTTGGCTTGTTGTTTGTGTAGTTCCAGCAGTACTTCAGTTCCACAACAGAGTAGCAGCTGAATGCTTTGTATCCTTGTCGGCACTACATAATAGGAAGGATGAAGAGCAGATGAAGAAGCAGAAGACGGTAAATGATGGCTTCATCTCATATTTGTGAAGTAGACCAGATTGGATGCATTTAGTATCTTTAGAATACCAATTACAATTATAAAATTCATAAATTAAAATACTAACTTAAAATTAGAATTAAAACTGTCAACAGTTAAAATACTCTGGAAATGACTTTGCCTGGCCCTGAAATGTATACAAGGTAGGCACCTGGGGAGCCAATTCCAAAGATGAGGTGCCATGACTGAAAAGGCCCTACTCCAAGTAGCCACCTTCCTAGCATCTTTTAAAGGTAGCTCTCAAAGCAGCATCTCTAATGAAGATCTTACGGTCCAGGTAGCCTTGTATGGAGGGAGACATTCCTTTAGATAAACTTGACTGGCAATTGAAGTTACTTTGGCCTGGTCCTCACTTCTCAAGAAGCCACAGTGAGTGAAAGTCCCTTTGGGGGTTTTCATGGTGGCAGCTGCCATTTTGAATATCTGGGTTATGGTGAGGATGGGCTACAGCTGTTCATTGCATGTGAACCCAGTGAGGACAGTTTACTGGGATGCTTGACAAGCCATCGGCAACCCTAAAACAGCCCATGGATTTTGGGCGGCTTCTCAACCAGCCTGATAACCCAGCTACACGCATTTCAGAAGAATGGCGCCATTGTCATGCCTGAATATTTAAAATGGCTCCTGCCACAATTTACCCAGAGTGGCTTCTTGTTACATGAAAACCAGATCATTGAGCTTTAGCAAAAGATTGTTAACCACCTGAAATATATCCTCCAGTGTTGAATAAGCAACACAAACCAGCTTGCATACAGATATTGCCGCTTAGCATGAAGAAAATCAGCGATCTTGCCATTTGAAGTGAATATCTGACAAATGTTTAGAAACAGTGCCACCATGGAGACCCAACAAAACTTAGATTAGTGTTGCCCAGTGTATAATTTTCTTGCCAAACCAAAGCTGTGTGCCAACCCAGTTCCTCCCTCCCAAAGTCCTTGGGCCAAATTGTCAACCCAAGCGAATAATTATCCTGATGAAAACGAGTTTTTCAAAAATGTATTTTTAAAACAGTTGTAGTGTCACATTGACTCCCTTTCAGTGAGCGTGGGCAGTTTTCTTTCCCCCAAGCAATAGCATTAGAGGGAAGATGTCAAGAGTCAAGATCTGACTCTTGCCAGCTTTATCATGGAGGAACAAGAGCATGTGGGACCCCATGGCCTTCATGGCCCCTTCCAACTCTACGATTCTACGATTCTATATTAAAACAATCAGGAGTTACAAAGGAGGAATTTAATAGGTTTGAATGTTTGCTTTTTACAGTGTGAGGCAGGACTTTCAGGAAGACAATGGGGGAGCTGACAGAAGGGCAGACTGGAGTCTTTAAGATTACTTATCTATCTGCATGTCCTGGGGCTTGTCTCCTTTTCCCATAGAAAAGGAAAAAGCCCTGCAGAATGGAGAGGGGAGGAAGGAAAATAGGCAAGTTTCTATATTGTAAAGTATAAAACCTATAACTTTTCTTTGGCAACTCCAACACTGACTCTTTCCAGCCATCTAGATTTAGCACTGGGGAGGCGGCAGAAAGGAGGCTGGGGCAGCAATAAGAATTGAGATAAACCGTCAGCCCCAGTTTCCTTCCCCACCTAGAATCATAGAATTTTAGATTTGGAAGGGGCCCTGAAGGCTATCAGGTCCAACCCTGTGCTGTGCAGGACACCACGGTACACCATCCCACTTAGATGGCTGTCCAGTTTCTTTCGAATGTCTCTAGTGTGGGAGAGCCCAGCACCTGGTTCCACTGTCATATTGCTCTGACAGGGAGGAAACTCTTCCTGATGCCCAGCCTGAGTCTGGCTTGCTGCAACTTGAATGGATTTTTCCGTATCCTACACTCTTGATGCATCACAATGTTTTTCCTGATGTCTGTAGCAGTTTCTCAGTGTTTCTGTATTTTCCTTTTGTGCTTCTCTTGTTCTTGCATATCACACATTCAAGGTCTCATTCCCCTTCCTCTCATGTGAACATGACCACAAGTCCATAAAACACTCTGGACATGCTCTGTTCTTCAAAGTCAGTCTTAACTACTACCCTTCAGCACGGCTGTAATTTAGGGATTTCTGTTGTCGTAAATTAAACTGTTGAGGGCTTTGCACACTTCTATTGAACCTGGGGATTCATTCCAAGTGGGTCTGGAATTCTGATACCCACTAGATAAAATGCAAGATGTGCAGGAGACTCCGAGGTTCTGCAGCACCCGATTCCACACACTGGATGCATAGAACCAGTGGTTTTTTTGTCATAGTATGCACCGGAACAGAGTCCCGGCACCTTTTTTCAACAGATTTTCCAAGTTTTAAAAGCAACTTTTGAAAATTTGATGTTTGGTCCACGTGGATTCGAATCACTCTGTCGAGCGTAGCAGGTCGGCGGCAAAATCATTAAAACGGTGCATGCGGGCTGCTTGTGTGTCGAGTCCGATGCATGTGTACTTTGTCCGCGCTGGTTGTGAAGGCGCTGCTCAGCTTGTGGTGCTGCTTGGCTTGTGATTGGTCGTGAGCTCATGCGCTGAGTACTTACGGCAGGCGGCGACCGTTATGTTTTGTTACACAACTGACATGTGTGGGTGTGTGTACAGTGATTGACTATGTATGAAAGGGAAATAATTTCATGAGTTCCGGCACCTTTTTTCTTACAAAAAAAGCACTGCATGTAACTCTGAATTTGGAGTCTTACGTGTGTCTCACTGGGAGGAAATTGGACTGCACTCTTACACTGATATGACACATAGCCCAGGAAGGAACCCTTCCTTAATCAGACTTACAGTTCATACAAGTAGGTGTGTGTTATGTATGGGGTGAAAGCAACTTGTATTCATTCAGGACTGGCCCACTCCATGCTGAAAGCAAATTGCCTTCTCAAATCCTTGAGAATGAGCTTTTGATTCGGTGAACAAGGAATAAGACAGCATAGAAGCTTCATTGCATCCATATTAATTCAAACATCGAAGGCCAGATCGTTGGTTTTTTGTCAGACTGATCCCTCCAAAGATGCTGTCTGTCTCCCAGTGGTGAGACAGAAAGTGTGGGAGGAAAGCTTTATTTTGAGGAAACATGCATTTCAAATTACTCAGTGGGAAAGGTATCCAGACATTTTCAGTTACTCATGTCTGTAATGGCTGTTGGCTCAAAAAGTAGCCTAATTTTGTTTTAACTGGATGTCCATTGTGCTATTGTACAGCACAGCACAGAGGAAAATGAGATAAGACTTCAAGATTTAGATATGAGGTGCAAATATTCAATTTGTGTGTTAGTTGTAATAAAAAGCAGCTCCAGAGGAAAGTAGCAGGGCCCTTTATATTCTTCATGAAGAAAAAGAGAAAAAGATCCAAATATTCACATCTGAAGAAATTTAGCAAATTAGCATACACTGTTGGTGAGGTTGGATCCCTTTGTAAAAGATGGAGACTTGGTAATTGATGGCATGCCCAAATCTTTTGTAAATATTTTGTGTAGCTAATAAGTTTAATTAATTAATGAATGCCGATGGATGGAAAATGCTTGCATAAATGAAAATTGATGGCTTTGGTGTCTGGTGGCTCTTAACTACTGAACACCTTACCCATGTGCATGGAACACAGGAAACTGGTCAGTAGAAATGGATTATTTAAAAAAGGGGGTCCCATGTCCACTTTAGACACCCAGTGTGGTTCAGTGGTTAAGAGGGCAGGGCTGGGGCTCAGGAGATCTGGGTTCTAGCCCCCACTTAGCCATGAAGCCACAGGTTGACCACAGGCCAGTCACAGAATCTCAGTCCAACCTACCTCAGAGGGTTGTTGTGAGGATAAGATGGAGAGGAGGAGAATTATGTAAGCTACCTTGAGGTCCTTGAAAGCAAAAAAAGGCAGGATATAAATATAATAAATAAAAATACAAGAGAAAGATGTATGCCTTTTGCAATTGACTGGCAAGAAGCAACCTAGGAGGCAGTGTTTCGACTGGGCAGTGCAGGATCGGAAGAAATTTTTCTTCAGGGGTATCTGATGATGCTTGAGGCAATACTGCAGTTGCCTTCCTCCCTCTCCGGGGCAGCTTGTAGGAATATGAAAGAGTTTATCGCTTAAAACCATAGGCTGCTGCAATACATCAGAAGGAGTAAGAGAATAAAAATTATTTATACATACCATAACCTGCCATGATGTGCGCATATATATATATAAATGATTAAACTATCAAATATATTAATAGATACATACATACTTACATAATATGACAATGTGTAATTGTGATATTCCCTATGTTTTTGGTACTTGGCATGTTTTGTACTTGGTGAATTTTGAAATTGATTCATCATGACTACAGCATTTTTGGTGGGTTTCATGCATCTTAGGCATCATTAAAGTCAATTAATGTCTTGGTGCAGCTTCTCATTTCAGCACAGCCTTCTCTCTTCTGGACTACCAAATTTAGGGACTAGTAGCTTTTTCAATAGGTAAGGAGAGAAATAAACAATGTTTACTGAGCATACAACGAGTATTTGTGCTGCAAGCAACAGAGTTGAGGACTGAGTCAGTGCAATGGTCTTGTCTTTTGGATGGTATTTGGCAGAAGAAAATGACACATTGACCTCTGCTTTATTTTGTGCATTTAACATGTTGTGCTTTGTTCGGAAAAATGCCCAGCTGGGATAAATTTGATTCCCCAACAGAAGAAAGTTAAGTAGGCCCTATAATGGATAGATGGGCAGGAGAGAAGGGGATACCCAGGAGGAATAGAGCTCCATCTCAATTTTTGTCCAGAGTTATCCTCCAATGAGAACATGATAAAATACTGTTTTTGCTCCAAAGGACAAAGTTTTGGGGGCAGGGTGGGTCCGTAAAGGGCTCTTGCAAGGAGCCCAAACAGGAAGAGCTTTTAAGTAACCTGTTCAGTCCCATTTGGGCTGCAATTACCTGCTCACAGTCCTTTCTTCTCACACTTAGATCTGCTAAGTCAGCTACAATGGAGCACTATTTGCGCTTTAGACAATTTCTCAATCGCTCTAATCCCTTTTAAATCTCTGCTTGCACAACATGTGGCCATGACCAGAGTAAATTCAGTGGAGCTTTCTCCTCCAGGGTAAAGATGTCCAGCCATTTAGTGGGGGTTGGTTGTATAACGTGGATGGGAGCTAGCTCTTTCCAGTCCCACCCTTTAGAAAACGCAGAGTGGGGAGTCCAACTTAGGTCAAAAGTGTTTTCAGTGATGTTTACAACCTCATGATCATTACTTTAAAGACTACAGCAGATGAAGCACCAATTAAAGATAGCAGCAGAACTTGCTGTACAAACATTGTACAATGTCCAAATGACACTCCAGGTCACTTCCCTAACTCTGTAAGGGAATCTAGCAAAGCACGACCTCTAAATGGAATGACAGCCAAACCTATAATTCTGTTAAAATACAAATACTCAACAAGGACAATATCCTTGAGGCATAATAGTCCTGGAAAACTCCCACCTAAAATATGAAAAGGATATGCTCACCCTGAATAAGAAAACCCAAATGTTTGGGGTAATTAACAACTGCTTGTTTCTGTGGGATTGTAACTAAATTCAAGCCACTCCTCATAGCCTCAGTTCTTAGACCCACTTCCAAATGAAGTTCTGTTTGGTGACATGCAGGCCCCTATAATATATACAGGTCATCTGGTCCTGTCACTTATTTATTTATTTATTACATGCATTTATACCCTGTTCTATTGATTCAAGCACTCAGGACAGCTTACAAAATATAGATGGCAAATAGATGGGGAAGAAATGGAGGTAGTGACAGATTTTATTTTCTTGGGCTCCAAGATCACCACAGACGGGGACTGCAGTCAAGAAATTAAAAGACGCTTGCTCCTGGGGAGGAAAGCTATGGCAAATCTAGACAGCATACTAAAAAGCAGAGACATCACCCTGCCGACAAAAGTGCATATAGACAAGGCTATGGTTTTCCCAGTTGCAATGTATGGCTGTGAAAGCTGGACCATAAGGAAGACTGAGCGCTGAAGAATTGACACCTTTGAATTGTGGTGAAGACTCCTGAGAGTCCCGGCAAAGAGATCAAATCAGACAATCTTAAAGGAAATCAACCCTGACTGTTCTTTAGAAGGTCAGATACTGAGGCTGAAACTCAAATACTTTGGCCACCTAATGAGAAGGAAGGACTCATAGGAGAAGACTCTGCTGATGGGAAAGACTTAAGGCATAAGGAGAAGGGGATGGCAGAGGTTGAGGTGGCTGGATGGGGTCACTGGAGAGGTGGGTGTGGGTTTGGGTGGACTCCGAGGGATGGTGGAGGACAGGAGAGCCTGGAAGAATGTTGTCCATGGGGTTGTGAAGGGTCAGATACAAGTTAGTGACTAAACAAATAAACAACCCTTTTTCTGGGTTCTACTAAGTACTTTTGCCCATGGATCCTGCATCTTTTCCAGCTTATGGGTCTTGTCTGTTATTCTCTCTATCAGGCCAGCTTGTAAATACAGTGGTACCTTGGCTCACAAACTTAATCCTTTCCAGGACTCTGGTTGTGACCCAAAATGGTCATGAGCCAAGTTAACTTTCCCCATAAGGTTCAATATAAATAAGGTTAATCCGATCTGTAACTATTTTTTTTAATCAGGAAAATGTGAAGCAAAGTGACAAAGAACAACAAAGATTGTGGCCATCTCCCCTCCAACCTCCAGCATGAACCCGGCTATGTCCCCGCCCCCCTAGCACAGTCGCGATCGTGCCCCTCATCCCTGCACACGCCTGTCATCCCAACGTGCTGGGGCGGGGGAGAGGGGCACGAACGCAGGCACACCAGAGGTGGGGAGATGGGCGCGATTGTGCTGTGCGGGGGAGATGGCCGAGATCGCGGTTGTGCTCCTGCAGGAAAGACGGGCGCAATCACGGGCGCGCTCCTGCAGGAAAGATGGGCAAGATCTCGGCCGTCTCCCCCCTGCCCCCAGCACGATCGCAGCCATCTCCCCACTTGGAGGGGGGAGGGAGGAGACGAGACAGCCGTGATCGTGGTCGCCACCCAATACGGAGTTCATGACCTGAGTTAAAATTTTTATGACATTTTTGTTCACTACCCGATTCGGTCGTGAACCAAAGCGTTTCTGAGCCGAGGTACCACTGTAATTAGGTTTAGCATGGAAACCTCATTAGTTCCTAGGACTGCCTTCCCACAAGGGAACAGTGGCATGTCTGGGGCAGGACTGTGGGGTGATATTCAGCATTCCACTTGGCAGAGTGAGCAGATGGGGGGGGGGAGGTGAACTTGTGGGGCACCTTCTCCTTTTCTGGACTCCAAATAAAGTTTGCTGGCATAACTTACTATTACAAGTCAGTTTTAAATGTAAAGTTCTTCTCTCTCTCTCTCTCTCTCTCTCTCTCTTTTTCTATTTTGATTCCACCCACATTAGAGTTACTGAAAGCTGGGTAATAGCTATTGATCCTGCATTTTTCTGGGCTCATTATAATTCTGTTGAAGTCTGATTCTGTGATGATCACTAATTAGATTTGCTAATTGAGTAATTTTATATTATCTGGATAAAACAGATACTTTTCCTAAGCCTATGAATCTGAGGCTGAAAATGAACATCCTTAAAAAGAGCTCATTTGATGTAAGGATGCAGGGCCTGAAGGCACCTGCTAGGTGGCATGTTGAGCACAGTGGGAGCGGCTCTGGAGCAAAGACGATCAGATCGGAGGAAAGCCTTTTAAAGAGAGCTTCCCATGCACTACACGTGCATGAATATATACATGTAGGGTGATTTCATGCCACCATCACATGTGCTGATTGTTGTGTTGTGGGCCGGGCACATATACACAACCTGGATAAGTGCTGCCTCCTGGAACTTCTCAATGCTTGGAGAAGTGTGGTGAGTGTAACAATGACTAACTTCAGATAAAGCAATAACTCACACTCAGGGTCTGAGGATGGATGGAATACGGATTATCCCTGAATCACAGGTTTTTGTTCAACTGTGGGAGTATTGTGTTACTGTGCTAACAAACTGTGCCAAACCCACAATCTATAACCAACATGCATATATTCTTTTCATGGCTTGTTCATGGTTAGCAAGCCATGGCTTATTAGCACAGCTGAGTTCAGACAAGATGATAACCCACATTTCAACAGCAACCTACACTCAATCCATGCCCAGTCTCTGAGTATGGGTGATTGTGTTGTCCGAACCTGGTCAGTGGGAAATTAAAAGAGTGGCTGGAACCACAAAGATGATTTTGCGCAGAGTGCCAGGTTAGCAGGGAGGAAAGGTGCTCAGGGTAGAAACATAGAAACAGAGTGAGTCAGAAGGGGCCTCCTGGGTAGCAGCAGTGGACCCTGCCAGCCTGAGCTGGCCTACTGTTAGGGAGAGCAAGGTAGCTGCCCCAGGAGGTAGATGCTGCGGGAGCAAAAGCAGCAGGTCCATGGCCATTTCGTTTTACAGAAGGGCAGAACTGTGCCCGCCACATATCCTTTCCTAGAGCCCCTGCCCTGATGTCCTCAGTGCTGAGGACACTAAAGGCAAATTCAGTTGTGTTCCAGTTGGCTTCTGTGCCTGGAATTGGAAGGCAGGTGGGGCCATCTTGGCCTCAGGCGGCAAAACGTCTCGGGTCATCTTGGGAACGTGGGAATTGCCCGGTGAAGCCCAGATGTGAATGGACCACCTCACTGCTGCTTTTCCATCCCTGGCACTGTTGGAGTCAGTGTACCAGCAGAAGCAGCACCACTTGGGATGGAGATTCTGAAGTGGAGGAAGTCTGAAAGAATAACTCAGACCCAGGTATGATGACGAACTAGGCTTTCTGGTGCTGCTGTTGTTGCTTTTGAAAAGACACTCCTACACTGAATCCATTTACATTTTTGTAGCGGTTTCTGTGATTGCATTCCACAGAACAATGTTGTAAAGTGTGAAACACACACACACAAGCCAGTAATAACAGCTTGCATTCTCACAGCATGAACTTGTCACGTTTGGCAGAGCTGTTTCTAATAAAGTGGCCACCATCCTTTTTTTTAAGTGCTGTGTGTGAGGCTGTAGAGGAGGAAGTGGATTGCTCTTGACAAAAAAGAGCTGTGGGATGTAAATGCAGCTGTAGGTAGGGAAGGGTAAAAAAGAGTCGCCCCTTTGCTTACACACACACACACACACACACACAAGCATATGTAACTGACATTTAGCATCATACGTAAGCAAGCTAACCTGATCGCTGACAGTCATGTGTAGGAAGCTAAACACTTGACAAGGACTGTGAAGTTCAAAGAATGCAGAACAAAAGAAACCCTGTTCTTGATATGGAGAGGGGTACAAATGGATGGATCTGGCCAGTCGGGACTTCAGCACCTTCCTTTACTCTTACGTTTGGATGCGACCAAGGCTGTTGCTCTGCCTCCTCTCCTCTTTCAGTCAGTCTTCCTATCCTGGTTTGCTCCAATCATAGTTTGCTGTCATATCTGAATCAGGCAATGTATGGGCTCGGGCTAACCAGGATGAACTGAAACCATGGCTTGCAAGCCTGCTTCACGGCATGGTTTCTTGTCATGATTTGGAGACACGGGTTTGCATGCAAGAAGAATGAGCCAGTCACTCTTGGCTCAACTGCCAGGATGTCTGGCTTCTCTTTTCTCGGGAAAGCCAGCATTGGAATCCTTGGCATTCTAAACTGAGATGTCTTGATAAGCAACTCTGGGATGGGAGGAGCATCCCTGGGTTGTTTAGCTGTGTCTGCCGGCAGGAGGTGCCAATGGGGAGGAGCAAAACTCTGCTGCTGAGAACACTGGCTTGGTCATTAAATTGTGCATGAACAGGCTCTGTTCCTGATCTCAGCACTAAATATAGTTTACTCAGTTCAGATTATGGTCATCTCAAGGCAGGAAAGGGAGAAAGGTTCCTTTTGACCCCATTAATTTTTTACGATACCGCCCCCCCCCCAAATAAAGCAAATTATTACAGGTTTCTTTCATAAAAATTGAATATATCTATTACAATGGATACATGTATAATTTGTTGTTGCTGCTGCTTAGGACAATGCGGGGCATATTTGTTCTCCAATAATAGGTATGTATAAACCTGCATCAGGAGTTCCTATTACTTGCTTAGCTTCAATCAGTATTTCCAATAGTAGAGGAGACTCTAAAGCTGTAAAAGCATCAGAGCCAAACTTTGATTCAGGCACGGAAGGAAGGTTCTGCAGCTCATGCACGAAGCCCAGAAGAGGAATAAGGAATGCATTAACATGTTTCATTGGTCCAAACTAAAAAAATGCAATCCAGATTTTGTTTTTTTTAATGTCTGAATCAAACCAGTCGGCCACTGTCGTCATTCACAGATGTTTCCACCCTCTACTCCAGCTAAATGGGTGAGGACAAGGACAAAGAACCTGCATGGCCTGGGAGGGGAAGAAATCACGACAGGGTCAATAACCAGCTGTCCATTTAGGATGCCCCTGTTGGGATGGCGGCTACCAGAGAAACCCTTTCTGTCCCATGTTTCAGTTGCTGAAAAGGAAATGCTCCATGCTCTCATCTTCTGGAAGGGTCTAGAACCAACTGCTGCTAACACACATTTCTTTCTCCTCCACTTTTGATTGAGTAATGTACATGACTCAGATGGATCAATAGGTTATACATTTGCCAGAATCAGGGGGCAGTGAGTCATGGGCAAAGCTGAGGAATATTAATGCAGGCTTTAGTTGCAGGAATGGAATGCAGGCAAATCAGCCGTGCTGAAAAGAAACACCGAATGTCTCTGTCAGTGGGATTTCCTCCCCATCTCCTGCTCTTCTACTGCACAATTGTTCATGCCTAACTTGTGACTGGAAGAAAATTGGGCTCATTAGGTATTCGCTTTAGCAGTGAGTTTGAGAAATGTTCGTGATTGCCAAGGGCAAGGACTTTTTTAGACTGAGATGCAATGAAAACAACAGAGAAAAAAAGAAGCAATTTTTTATTAAGTTTTCCCCAGCAACGAACACAGAAGAAATTAGTAAGAAGCATAGGCAGGACAAAATCTGCTTACCGTATATCCATTCAGCTGCAGGAGTCCCCTGGACAGCACTGGGTGGACCCTAATCTGGCCAAGTTGTGCAGCAGCATTGGTGGGCTCCATGTGCACCAAAGTCCAAACTATTGGATAATTTCCTGGAATTTATGCACTTAAATCTGCACATCATAGTCCATTTGGGTTCCCTGAAGACATAATTGCTCACAGCTAGCCCTGAAGGGGAGCAGATACCAAGGCCAAGTGATCGGCATTGTTGGAAAGGGAGGTGGCTAAC
The DNA here is from genome assembly GCF_004798865.1 of Varanus komodoensis. Taxonomy (NCBI): domain Eukaryota; kingdom Metazoa; phylum Chordata; class Lepidosauria; order Squamata; family Varanidae; genus Varanus; species Varanus komodoensis. Next base: position 56,532,279 of record NW_025335941.1, read on the forward strand.
ACTCCTATCTAGGTGCATAGTTTGGATGCAAAACCCACATTCACTCCCTAATATAAAAACAGGTCGTACAAGCTATGGCATGAAAAGCATCTTTACAGCCATGCATTCCTGTAAGTCTGCCCAGAAAAGTTTGGCTCAGTACTGAGACCTTGTGGGACTCACAGTGGAGAAACCTGTGTGACACCATGCTTACCTCTTTGAAATCTCACGGTCTTCCACAGTTACCACTGTACTGCTTCACCGAGTCATTTTAACCTTGAAAGGCGGTACGGTTCAGATAGCGTGGCTGAATATTTCCTCCACAAGATCTTGAACTTTAAGCAGGGTGCAGGGCCTTTCCAGCCTGAAAGTTTCATTCCATCTTCTGTTGTTGGTGTTTGAAGGGGTGAGTGGGTCTGGTTTAAAAATGAGTGGGGCCATTTTTACATTACTTTGGTCAATTTGTTAGCTCATCTGTTAGATCGGCATAAAGACCATCCATATTACATAGAAAGATATGGGTAGATTCTTAGATATCATGATGAAATTTATTTATTTATTTATTTTCTCTATTAGAATCATGGAATAGTAAGTTGGAGGGGGCCAGGAAGGCCATTGGGTCCAACCCCCTGCTGTTGCAGGTCACCATTTTATACCAGTCTACTCAAAGCTCTTTGGGCAGTTCATAGCAATAAATAAAATAAAATAAAATGGAAAATACAGATATAGCAAAAGGACAAAATTTCAATACAAAATTTAAAACTGAATTCTATACTAGGTAAAACCAGACACAAACTTTAAATTCACTATCGTGCCCCAGTGTGAGTTAAATTTGCACACCGATCTGATAGATATTAAATCTACATGTTAATCCAAATCCACTTTCACTGAATTATGGCCAATGTCTAGATTCATATTTTTATGAACAAGGGATACCAATCTACTGCATGGACAGAAGAGTATTTCTGAATGGCTGCCTAGGGTTTCCATTAGCATTATGAAGGATGGCATCTGGACCCCTGTGAATACCAGCCTTTGATGAGGATAGATATCTGAAGCCCCGTTGCTATAAAGGTAAATGCACATGTCTATGCCTGAAGGCTTGGCCAAGGAACCTAGAAAGGTTTCAGGGGCCCACAGTTGCTGAAAAGCTTTTATCCCTACAGTAGCCTGCTTGTCCCTGCACCTTGGTATCGACTTTCAGACTTTTCTGAATAAGGCAGGGTCTTATTATTTTACCTTTCTACCAGGGTACCATTTTGTGGCAAACAACAAGCACTCACCACTTCCATTCAAAAAGAAACTGGGCACCATCTGAGAGGGATGGTTTAAATTGGTGTCCTGCAATGGGCAGGAAGTTGGACTCAATGGCCTTCTTGGCCTCTTCCAACTCTACTGTTCTATGATTCAATGCTCATAAAGCTGAATGCATGTATATGAGTCCTTAAAATAATAACCAGCTATTACATTATTTGTTCTTCAACCAAATACTTTTCCAGATTGTAGTTCCCCAGAAGGATGACGCGGAAGGCTCATGTCATACCTTTCATGAAAGGTTTATTTCCTCTGAGCTCAAGATGATGGTCCACAACATTTCCAGAATGATAGATCTTTGTCTCCCCCAACTGTCCAGGAATATTTTTCTAGCAAACCCAAGTCAGCACTCTTTTCCCTCTTCCGTTTAAAATTCTCTAGCTTCACTTTCTGCCACCCACCCTCCACACCTCACTTGGTTCCTTCCTTTATTTTGTTAGAACAAGAATCATTCAATTTGAGGTGGAATCCTGACTTACTTCGCAGCAAATTAAAATGGTCTTCCTAAAAGGAAATCTAGACTGACCCCAAGAACCCCAAGTCCTGATCACGTTACAAGAAAAAAACTTCTTGTTGCAACGGCAAAGCAGGAGGGGTGAGTGTGAGCCAACAAGAGCTGCAGGTACTTTCAGATAAAGTTTTTATCGTGCAAACATCTTGCCCCATGAATGGCATTTTTACAGGAAGTCCAGATAACTATGTCTTCCACCTGTCCCATGTTTTTCTATCACTTCTTCCATCTTTTTCCTTTTTTCCATAAAACAACAGCAAACAAAGCAGTACAGCATGTTTGTTTGTTTATTTATTTAGGAGATTTATAGGCCGACCATCACTGTCGTCTCTGGACGGCTTACGGAATATTATGAATCCTAAACAAAATAAATTGGCTATACCATGAACTGAGCATAAAAATGACATGCTCATTAACTTTGATTAACATTACAATTAACTTTGATTAACATTATAATATTGATCAAATAAAAAGGTCTTGACCTGGTATTGAAAAGCATATAATGATGGTGCCAGGCAGACCTCTCCGGGGAGCGCATTCCATAGATGGGGTGCCACGGCAGAGAAGGTCCTCCTCCGGGTGCTCTGTCTCCTAATGTCTTTCACGAAGGGTTCCCGGAGGAGGGCCTCCGCTGCCAATCTTAGGGGGCGGGAGGGCATATAGGGAAAAAGGCGTTCCTTTAGGTATCCTGGTCCCAAGCCGTTTAGGGCTTTATATTCAGGAGAGAAAGATGGAATAGCTGCTCAGTTGCATGGATCCTCTGCAGCTGTGGAGGACCACCCTGTGTTTTGTCCAGGAAGTCACATGGCGCTGAAATAAAACCAGGAGGAGTTTGGAATGGATCCCCGCTGAGACATGGGATAGCCAGCTGAAGCTATCTCAGCCCAACATCAGTGAGAAGGACGTGTGTAACTGCAAACTTTGAGGGAGCTAGGTGGAGGACTTCTCAGGACGCCATCGTTAAGCAGGCAAGTCAAGCTGGACATTTTTACCAGGGGGTGATGCCTCCTTTCTGTAACTGCTTGAGCACATTCTACTTTTGGGAGACATTTCAGCAATGATAGTTATTCCAGCAGGAGCTCATTAGCACCAGAGATAAAAGGTCCTTGCTAAATGAAGTTGCTCAGCGATTGCCTGTAAATACTCAGTTGGGGAAACTTTGGATTTGTTTTATTTTTTAAGAGCGTGTTCTCCAAAACTGTGCTTCTTGACTGGCTGCAGCTGTCATGCAACCTAACTGGCAATCTCTGATGTGGAAAGTAAAGTGCCATAGCAACTGCTTTGTGAATGGAAGGGAGATCTAATTCTGTTCTCAGTTGCACCGCTGCAGGGGAATGTGCAGGGGAAAGTGCGCCGCTACAGGGCTTAGCTATTTCCCCCAAAGTTGCTGGGAAGCGGACAGAGTAAATCCTAGCATCTAATGCAGCATCTTCTCTTGTGGTCTTGAATAAGCATCTCTGACAACCTGCCAGGCCGAGGCATCACACATGTTTGCTGCCATGGGAGCACTGGAGCGCGGAAAGCATATATCACACCGGGCCACTGATCTACCGAGCGCAGTATTGTCTGTGTCAACCTTCCCCAGCCTGGTGCCCTCCAGATCTTTTGGGCTACAATTCCCATGCTGGCAGGGTCTTCTAGACGATCAAGTCCCACACATCTAGAGATCTACTTTCTGACCCCCGGTCTGCTCTCACTGGCAACAGCTGACTGCCATGGCCCTGATGGAGGAGGACTTCTCTGCAGAAGAGCTCCCAAAGATGGGTGCCTTTGTGCCATCCATGTTAGAAGACCATCAAGAGCCTGTCCCTTGGGGGAGGCCCATCTCTGCCAGAAGGAGACTTAGTCCAGGCTGTAAGGCAGAGGCTGGACCATCCCCTGGTCCCCAGAAGTGGAAGGCAAGTGAGGCTCCTGTTAGAGCTTCCTTACAGAGGACTGCCCAGGAGAAAGTGACTCCTCATGAGTAAGGCCCTTGCCAGACGGATGAAATGCAGTGGATGGGGATCAGCAGGCTCTGGCGGTAGGATCAGCGACTGTGCAGCTAGTGTTGTTAGCACCGTTTGGTTTTAACTTCTGTCTAGAGATCCTCAGCTATTGGGTAGTAATTAATTAATTAATTAATTAATTAAATGGGGGGGGGGCAACCGCATTATTCTTCAGCTTTAGGACTTTCTGCTTTGTATCCTGGACCCTGCCTTGATTGTTGGCATTCTGTTTCACTGATCCAGGGACTTCTGCTTGACTCTGCTCCTATTTATTTATTTAATCAACTTGTACGCTGACCCATTAGGCATAAGGCTCTCTGGGCGATTCACAGCATATGCACAGCTATTAAAACAACACAATAATTTAACAACTCAAGTAACCAACAATAAAAATAAAAAATCAGTAATAAACTAAGCAATAAGATAAATAACTAGCTAAACTAAAATAATGTGAAATGAGATGAGAGGGGGTCATAAAGTAAATATTCATTATATAATACCAGTCAAAGCTTTCTTAAGAAAAAACAATAAAATCAACATAATTAAACAAGATAAAATGTGTGGCACTAAAATAATGATAAAGAAGCAGCTATTGACAATAAAAACCATTAACCATTAAAACCAAACAATTCACCCATCAAAGAAACTATGTAATTTATCTGGCTGCTTAACTGTGTTCAACAATGTAACCGAGAGTAAAGTACCGTCTTCACATGGCAAAAAACATCTTCATTCAGTTTTAGGATTGTACTCTTAAATGGCTAAATATAATACTACTCGTCTGCCATTAATAACTGCTGTTCTCTCTACTGACTTCTGTGCTTGACAATACAAGAGTGCTATTGATGGTATCCATAAGCTGGGAGCAAAATCTAATATCGACATCAGTGATCTCAGTGTCAGGAAGGGGCGGGGATTTGTCTAGACCTCTGTAATCTTCCCTGCTGGAATTGCTAACATTTCTGTGGGCCACTGTAGCTATATCTCGATGCGGAGATGCTCATTGGCAGCATCTGTCTCTGGGCTGTGAACATACAAAGAAAGGATGTTGCCCTGTCGATCCATATAGCCTAGTACGGTCAACACTGACTGGCCCAGGATTTTAGGCGGGAAATTGCCCAGCCCTACTTAGACATGGGCAGAAGAAAGGGAAGACCAAATAAGAGGTAGATTGACTTCAAAAACGGAGCCACAGCCTTGAATTTGCAAGAGCTGAGCAGGCCTGTCATGAACAGGGGCATTCTGCAGGGGTTTTGTTCATAGGTTGCCATAAGTTGGAACTGTCTTGATGGCACAGAGGGACAATAGCAACCCAGGGACACCCTTGGAAAGGTTTACCTCCTGGACTTTTGCACATACAGATGGAACTAAGGCACAAAACTTGTGCCGACTAGGGAGGGGTTTTTCCCTTATCACTAGGAAACCCTATTGCCATTGGCAACCCCAGAAACTCATCCTACAGAAATAAGTGAGGGCCATACCAGGAACTTGGTAGGATCAAGTTTTGGGAACTAGATATGGCTCTCTCTGTGTGCACATAAAATAAATATTGTCCATGACTAATCAGGAGCTGACAGCAACCTGATTTTCATGAGTTTTTCCCTTTCCTCCTCTCCCTCAAGCTCCAATACTCAAGACAATCCTTTACAACACAGATTTTAATGGAAAGTTCTATGTGAACAAGTCACCACGACTCTAAATCACCTTCTATCAAGCTGAAAGAATGTCTCTGCTCATGGAAAAAGAGCTGAACCCAACCTGGAAACTTCTCCTCAGCGTTTCCCCTTCAGTAATATTTTTATTTATTTATTTATTTATTTATTTAAACATTTCTAAGTTATTAATACTGGAGGCTCAGGGTGGTTCTTGCAGGTGTGAACCAGGTGGCACTGAGGGATCTATGGAGACATTCCAGTTGGGCAGCTCGTCTCTCCTGACACCTCCTTGCTGGGCTGAGAATTGGATCCTACACATGCTCTCTGTCCCTTCCTGAAAACCTTCTTTCTCTTCCAAAGCAGGCCTGGGGAACTTCAGGAAGAGAGCTCGAAGGAGCTTCAAGGGTTTCTCCGTCCCCTTGCTCCTTCGCTGCAGAATCCAATGATGTATCCCCCTGGACAGTCTGCAGAGAGCAAGTGCCTGCCCACTCCTTGCACCAATCCCCCTGAAAGAGGAAAAAATGGTGCACCTTCATAACTATCTTTTAAAAATGTTCAAGTGTTCCAGTTTGAGAAGTGATAATGCGATGGAGAAGCAGCAAGCATGCAAGCAGTGGTAATTCCATAGCAATGTCAACGCACAAGCAATTCAGCAATTAAGATCCAACCAATTCTGGATTTGTTTCCTGTTCTGCTCCATGAAGATAGATGTATGTCTTTTCTAGGTGGGTGCATGTCAGGAAGGTGGGACAAGAGGCTTTGGACTTTGGCATTAAAAACCCTCAAATCTGGCCTGCACATGTCGAGAAACTGCCAGTGGTCGAGAGATTTCCTGTTCTACAGTCTGAAACAGTAAAAAAGGGAGAATGAATGAGTGCATTGCTATATGTCTGGTGCCCTCTATGTGGCTTAGTAGCAGGGACTTGAAACTCAGGACCACAGGCCAAATCCAGCTCTCCAAAATTTCTCAGATGCTTCCCCTCCAATTCTGCTAACCCATCATACATCCTTTGATAGTTTTTGAATTACCTTTTCTAAGACTTAGCTATCATAGGAAGCATGCAATGTTAAAATATGCTGGCAATTTTGCTCCATCCCTATTTTGCTTTTCATCCCACTAATGAAGTTCCCAAGAGCTTTTCCAAAACTGGATCCATCCTTTGGTCTGAAAGATGTTCAAGCCCATGACTGAGCAGGTCACAGATGGGAGGCTGACACCCTGACTTGAACACCAGCTGAAGACCCTGCTAATAAACTAAGAACTATTATTATATAAACTGAATAATAAAGAAAAGTGAATAATCTTTTCCTATATGGCTCCCTCCTCTCCTCTCCTCTCTTCTCCTCCAGAGTTGAGTCTAGCATTAAGTATTAGACATACCCTAATTACTATTTACAGTTCCACAAAACACAGGGCAATGCCAAAATTCACAGAGATATTTGGATTATCTTCATCACCACTTTGTGAAACTTTTTAAAAAATCACTTAAAAATAAAAGCAGAAGAGGCAGTACAAACGTCTGACGAATAAAGCAGGGTATGCTGATAAATATTCTAGAAGTTAGCTATCAGCCTCTTCCTTTGTGCTATGAAAAGACTTGCTTATGTGGGTTGCCAAGAATGCCTTTATGTAACTGGCATTCAAAAGCAAACATGGAGACCCCTGCAAATTAGAGCTCTAGGGTGAACAGATTTATTAGCATGTCAGGATTTAATAACTCCTGTTTTAGCCTACTAATTATAGGGTAATGTAATTACTCTGGAATGGTGGTCAATCCCTTGCATACGGTTATAATTAATGCATAGATTAGAACAGCCTCCGCCCCACATGGTGCCTTCCAGATGTGTGGGCTACAGCTCTGAACTCCAGATGTTTGGGTTGCTTTGGGTCACGACTTCCACCTTCCTTGATAATTGGCCTGGCTGGCTTGCAGTCTAAAATATCTGAAGGGCATCATGTCAGGGAAGGCTAGGACAGAGAGTGAACTTTCAGCTGTAAAACTAACATTTCAGAAGAACCAGTGAGATGGGAGAAAAGGACTCAACCAAACCACTTAACCAGGAACTGGAGAACCTCCTCCACAAGGAGAAGCTAACTGATTGGGCTCTTTTTAGCGATGACCAGTGAAATGGTGTTTTCAGACTGTGGATTCCACAGTGCTCTGAGATGCACTGCAGAGTGATGAACTATTTTCTTCTTTCACCAGGCCAATGGCATCCCATTCAGAAGGGAGAGGGCAGATGGAAGGTTTTCAGGATCTTTTTTCCTAGATTTACTGGAACAACTGAAACCAGATCTAAAGAAGGATGTACGCTTTGAACTTTACGTCTGAACAGTTAGACCCAATGATTTGTTTTTAATATCAGAACCAAGGCTTTGAGTGCTGCCAGTCTAGAAACAGGGCATAGCTTTTCTGTCTTTTCCCAAGACAATTTTTGGGTAAAGAAAAAGAAACAGAACAAAACAGAACATATGAACTAACAGCAAGGGTTACAACTGGGAGAGGAAGAATTCATGAACAATAAAATGTAATGAACAAGGAAGGGTGATTGCATGATAAAAGTATCCTCTGTCTGGTCTACCTTCTGCCCACCCTGTTTTAAGAGAAAAATCATTTCTTTCTCTATATGCTATCCCTAAATTGAATTCAAATAGATACTGCCTCTAAATGTTTGCTAGCATTTACAATAAAAAAATAAAGTATGGACTTGATTGGTTCTTCTGCTGTGATGGGGGAAAGCTGGGTCAGAAAGGGAGAGTAGAGCATGTAAGATGAGCCATGGTGGAAACTGATCAGAAGGTCTGCAGGGCAGCATCCTGTTCCCATGGTTGGTCAGCCACATTCCTTTAACAGAAGCCCAAGAACAGACATGGGGTCAAGAACATTCTCTTTCTCCTGCCTGTCAGCCACCCGTGTTCAAAGGCATCCTGCTTCTGGTATCGAGAGTAATACTGAAAGTAGGGCAGGGCCCAAATATGGTATTTCTGGTTTCATGTGGGGTGGGAACAGAGGAGACTGCATTTCGTTCCGATTATTTTTAATGTCCAATTTAACAAGATGTAGGTGCACTTGAAGCATTGACCCTGGACTGGGACTGGAGAGATTTGGGATCAATGTTCCCAATCAGCCTTGAATCTCACTGGGTGATTTTGGGCCAGTTCCTGGCTCTCAGGGTAACCTTTCTCACAGGAAGACAGAACAGAGGGGAGGAAGATCATGTCGAAAGTGCATGTTCTAAATGGGACAACTAAATAAAATAGCATAGGAAATAATGTCTACCTTACAGGGCTCATGAGCAGCTTTCCCCTCATTCAGTCTCAGCTAGAACAGCCGTTCAGTGAGGAAAGTGGAGCAGAATTTCCAAAACTGCAATCATTTTTGTTACCAGGGAAAGATGTAAAATGAATGCTAGTAGCCCATGGTCACTGGAAAATGTGACTCTGGCATCACTTTCAGGAATGGTAGAGCAGATGGTTTATTTATTTACGTATTATATTTATTTCCCACCATTTTTCCTCTTGCAAGGAATCTGAAGCCGCTTACATAATTGCCCTCTTCTCAATATTTCATCCTCAGTGCAACTCTGTGAGGGAGGTTAAACGGAGGAGTCAGTGACAAGTCCAATGTTATTCAGTGGGCTTTATGGTCAAGTGGAGGCTAGAACTCTGATCTCCTGAATCCCAAATACCCCAACATTGAAAAACACAGGCACATGAGAAAGGAACTTAACTGGTGGAAGCCATGTGCCTGCATGTATGCACACAGGTGCTTGGGCCTAGAAGACTGACTTTGTGTGTGTCATATGTATGTTGGAGCAGTCCCAGCAGAGAGTTTGGTAGGCAAGATATAGAAGGATGGCATGCAGAAGTCTAGTAAGGAGTATTTTTTCCTCTTTATTTTTAATTTGAGAGAGCCAGTGTGGCGTAGTGGTTAACAGCATGGGACTGGGACTCAGGCGATCTGGGTTCTAGTCCTCGCTCAGCCATGGAGCCAACTGGGTGACTTTGGGCCAGTCACAGACTCTCAGCCCGACCTACCTCACAGGGTTGTTGTGGGGATAAGATGGCAGAGGAGATGTAAGCTGCCTTGAGCCCTTTGTAGGAAAAAGGCAGGATATAAATTGAAAAATAAATAAATAAAAAATAAAATTTGCAAATTTATAAACTGTAGCCATTTAAGAGACATTGTTCTTAGCACCTCTGATGTACAATGGACAGGATGGATGAAGCAAAAACAGATAATGTGGAAGAGAATTTCTGAAACAAATTTTTCTATAAAACTGGATCACAAATCCCAGTATCCAAAAACATCACTTCCCACTGGGGATGGAAAGGTGTTGGTTATGACCTATAAAACCCTAAACGGCTTGGGACCTGGTTATCTAAAGGAACGCTTGCACCCATATATGCCCTCCTGCCCCTTGAGGTCAGCAGCAGATGCCCTCCTCCGGGAACCCTCTGTGAATGAGATTAGGAGGGTGAGCACCTGGAGGAGGGCTTTCTCTGTGGTGGCACCCCATCTATGGAATGCGCTCCCCAGAGAGGTCCGCCTGGTGCCGTCGTTATTTGTTTTTCGGTGCCAGGCTAAGACCTTTTTATTTAAAACTTATTTTAACTGTTAATGATTTATTAACTAGGTTTGTTTTTTTTAAATTAGCCGAGAATGCACTGGGGGTGTTATGTATTGTATAATTTAGTATTTATTTATTTTATTACTTCTGTATTTATTTATGTGTTGTGAGGCGCCCCGAGGCTTTGTTGCGATGGGGCGGCATAGAAATGTTCAAAAAAAAAAAAAAGTGACTGACACAGGGTGCAATCCCATGCATAGTTTGACAGGAAAAAGTCCTACAGCTCTTAGCATCCCCTAACTGGGGCATGTCGATTTTTTTCCTTTGTCGGACCATATAGAGGATTGCACCCAAACCTGACTTTTGCTGCTAAGGGCACATTCCTTTATAAGTTTAGACAGGAAAAATGCCCATAAGCCCGTTTAGGACTTGCAGATCTTTTGTCTGTCGACGCTTGCAGAGGGATGCCTTAGATTTTGTTCTGCCCTCTCAGAGCGATGCAGGACAATTGTCTATTTGCTTTTAAAAGAACTCAGTGCGAAAGAGCAGAGACCGGCGAAGAAAAGCTTAGGGTTGTTGAAACTGGTGCGCTTGACTCGAGGGAGCAGGGCATGCGCAACCACCCCAAGTGCTGGAAAATGTATTGCACAAGTTCACTGCGAAAGCTTTCCTCCCTCCCGTAGGGAGATGCACGCACTGCAGGCTATGGCCGGACTCGGATGATACCCACTGAGCACCCGGCATCCCTTCTAGCACCCTGCGGCTTATCTATGGTCTCCGTAAGCGAGGGCGGGGGAGAAGCATCATAAAAGAAGAAGAAAAGGGCAGCCCCGGAGCGCGCACGCGCAGTTCCTCTTTGCGGCGCTCGCGCTCCACATTGGCGGAAGAGGGAGCGGAGGGAACCATAGAGACACGAAGAGATGGAGACGGCGGCAAGAGAAGAATTAGGTACCGTTCTCTGGAAAAGAATGTGCGGGGAGGGATGTCTGAATGGACATGTGCTTTGTCATGGGGAGGGGGGGTTCTCTTGGGTAATCGAAGTAGTGTTAAGGCAGGGCTTGGATGTCTAACTCCCCTTGTCGTATCCCCCCTAAAGCGGGTCATGGTTTGTCCCGTTGAGCTTGCCCTATCCAAGGAGTGGAAAAAACCATCTCCCTGGGAGGGGGAGGTAGATTTGAATCAGGATCCCAGCCCCTTCCCCATAGAATTTGCTTAGTAGAAGCGGCTGTTGCATCCTGTATCCTCCACAACGGGCGTAGCAAGATCAAGGCAGGTGCGCCAGGACTTCTCTGAGTTTACAAAGCCGTCTCCGCGTAGCTCTGTAGATGGCTTGGAAAAGAAAAAAAAGTCTTGAAAAATGTCGGATTTTTAACTTTTAAAAATGAAATAAAGCACTTTTTCTTTTTTGCTTAAAAACAACTCAGTGGCACAATTAGATACTATCAAAAATGCCATCAAAAAGTGTAGGTGCTAAGCCTACACTTAGAATTTCATCAAAATGAACATTACGAGAAAGCAGAACTGCTAGGAGACAGTGACGCTAGGAAAAGTTGAAGGCAGAAGAAGACGGGAAAGGGCAGATACTAAACGGCTGTGACTCCCTTAAAGGAGTTTAGCAGTGCTGAGCAGTGCTGTCAAGAACAGAACATTTTGGAAGGCATTCATTCATTCATTGATTGGATTGTTATAAAGTGAAGATGACTAATCAAATGATAAGTTAATCAAAACACGAGAATAAATTGTAATTTTTCATCTCAAGAGGATGGCTTTGTCTTGAAAGTCTGGGATTTCCCTTTTCTCTGCCTATACTCACATGGGCAAAGACACAGGACTGATGTGTTCTAAGCTTATATGGAGACTCTGTTGCGGAATTAAGATAGTCAATACAGCAGGGTGGATATTATTGTTATTGTTAGTATTATATATATATATACTGACCAAGAACTCAGGTTCTCTGGGTAGTTTACAAACAAACAGACCAACAACTTAAAAATGAATTTATTCTTTTGTGTCTGTGCATGACTGAGCTTTTACTATTGGCTACTTAATTTTTTCTTAAGTTGTGGAACAGGTGTTTGTCTGGGTGCTGTCTCTTAAAAACTGGACATTTGGCTGTCTAGTGGTTATTTATTTATTTATTGAAACATTTTTATGCCGCCCCATTCGCCGAAGCCTCGGGGTGGCTTACAACAAATAAGTTAAATAACATTTTAAAATATATACATTAAAATAAATTACAAATACACAATATAAAATAAGCCACCCTGGCCAGAAAAATTCAATAATATTAACATTTAAAATGCTGCTTGAATAAAAAGGTCTTCGCCTGGCACCGAAAAACAACGACAGCGCCAGGCGGACCTCTCTGGGGAGCGCATTCCATAACTTAGGTGCTGCCGCCGAGAAAGCCCTCCTCCGAGTAGCCACCCTCCTAATTTCTTTCATGGAGGGCTCCCGGAGAAAGGCCTCTCCCGCTGATCTCAGGGGGTGGCTGGGCATATATGGATGGTTAGATCGATTCAGACCAACAAGGAGAGGAAGAAGTGTGACTGCCCTAAAGGGGAATAATCATAGCTTATATTTTGAAGTGGTAGGTCTGTTTGAGTGGGTATGACCACCTGTCCTAAATAAAAGTGTGTTCACATGAACAGTTGCCACACTAACTGTACTCCACCCTTCTTGGGGTATGTCCACCAACTAAGTAACCCTGCCTTAATTAACCCAGATTTTTTCTGCAATTCTGTAACTTTCCAGTGTGGGTTGAGTCAGTGGGAATGTCACACAAGGAGTCCTGTGATTGCTGACCTAAGCATTTGTAGGGTTAACCTGCAAGTACTGTAATATGCATTACTCCTAGATGCTGTTAAGGCCAGTCCTCTTTGGGCACCGCTTCTCAGCACTGGATGGAGGGGGATGGTAGTGGAATTTTACACTTGACTGACAAAGGCTACAAGGAATGCAGCAAGCATTAAATAACCAGAGCCTAATCACATGGACTGCTGAGGAGATAAGCTTTCACTTGAAGGATAAGCCCAACTATCCCTGATTTATTTATGTGCAGCCTTATTCCGTGCATGCATGATTATATGGGACCAAGTCTCAAGAAAGTAATTTCAAGTTGCAGCTTGGATTACCATGTCAACCCCCTTTACTTGGAACTCTGTGAGAGGGCTTGAAGTGTTATTTAATTTTAAGCAAAAAGATCTTGAATTAGGCACAGTGTAAATGAGACAGCAAGGAAGCCAGTCCTTCGCTTGCTGAATCTAGTTGGCATCCTTCCACTTCAGCTCATGTCTGCTAAAGCATCTGGCCCTCTAAATATTATGACCTATGACTTCTATTGGACTTAGTGCTAGCATTGTTGAAGGTGAGGATTGATGGGAATTGTGGCCTAGATTTTTGGGCTTCCAAGTTGCCCAGCTCTGATTTACCGACTTCTTACTGTGTCTTGTCTCTGTGCCTGAAATGGGAATGAGAACCATTATGCATATACTGTATATGAATCTCTTCTCCTTGCCTTCTTTGCGCTTTGTTCAATTTTCTTTTGCTTTCATGTCTTTTAGATTGTATGCCATTGTCTTAAATTGCTATCTGCCTAAAGTGCATTGGTAGAAAAGTGTCAGAAAGCTGATAAATTTCAGTTGGACATCACTTTAAATCTGGATGCCTGGCTTAATACATTTATGATGTGAATGTGTACTTCATGGCTATTTTCACCTCCTTTCATTCAAGTAGCTGAACAAATATGGGATTATGGTAAATTTCTCCCAAACAAGCCAGGGTTAGGGTTAGGGGAGATAGCAGAGAAACTGAGGAAGGTCAGGGGATGATGACTTGATGAGAATGGGAACCAGTGGGGAGACTGGGAGCTGGGAAGGTGATGCTGGAGCCACCCAAAATGAGGAAGAAAAAGCTGAATATATGGACTGAGTTGGACTGTGAAGAAGAACAGGAGGAAAGGCCTGTGGGACAACCTAGCAGGACGTGTGACTCTGCGGGTGTCTTGGGCATGTGAGTTTACAGCAGTGATCCTGAAAGAGAGAGTGCTTAGATCTTCTGCAGTATATTCAGATTCTTAACAAGTTATGGTCTTTCAGCATTTCCAGTTTCACTTGTTGTGAAATGGGTATGTTTTGACTGGCTGTGCTCATCATGTCCACCATTTTCTGGTGGTTCTCATGACATTTCTTCAAAATTCTGAATGTGCTTACCAGCTCAAAAAAGTTGGAGACCCTGATTTAGAGTTTTATCTCCTAATCTTTCTTGAATATTTACATCTCCTGATCTGAACAAAGTTGAGTGCTTCTCTGCACAGCAAGCTGCAAGTGAGCCGCCCCGAGGCTTCAGCGAATGGGACGGCATAGAAGTTCCCTAAATAAATGAATGCATGAATGCACGCATGCATGCATGACAATAAGCTCCTGTTCTTTAGGTACAGACCTCTCCATCCTCAGGCCAGGCAAAGCACTGTCATGTGCTTTGGGTTCTAGATGGAGGCACAAATGTTTAATTATGTGGCTGATGTAGTAAAAGAAACTTCCCTCCCCCGTGCAGTCCAGTGACTTGGGCAAGGCAGAGATTACAAACCAAGCCAACAGGATCCTGAATTTGGGAGGCTGCCAAGATGCTTCCTAATGAGTTCCAGTTTAATGGCCTATGGAAACAGTAGGCTTTTACTTTTGTTTAATTAACTACGAAAGCATTCTCCTTATTTGTATAAAAAGTTCTGATGTATTTGTTCTGATATAAATACTATTAGATTGGAAGTATAAGAGTATGAGACTGATTCATGGCATGGCTAGAATGTGATCTAATTCTGCTCTTACTATCATGGGGATCTATTTTGCTGCAGGATTACACTAGAGGACATAATAAAATTTGTAGACAGTTGGCCGTCAGTCGCGTTGGGTAGAGTCATGCCCTCTGGCAAAGCAAGAAATCTCCAGGCTACGATCAGGCCACAGGTTGTGGGAAATGGAGCATCATTTCCAATTGCAACAATTAAAAAACAACACAATAATTCAAGGTACCCCTTTTTATGGAAGACATTGAAAAGGAGCAGATCCAGAGGAGGATGGAGATATCTGCAAAAGAAGGGTGAGAAATCTGTAAAACAAGTCCTATGGGGACTAGTTGAAAAAGCTGGGTATGTTTATCCTGGAGAAGTGAAAGGTGGCTGAGGATGGCAGAGCTACATTTGAATAAATAAAGTTATTAATACATATTTTATCAAATAGGCTTCGGCAAGGGGCGGCATAGAAATGTTCTAATAATAATAATAATTATTATTATTATTAGTGCTGATCTCTACAGTGACGGGTACTTCTTTCAAAGTCTGTTTGCAAGTAGTATTGTCCAGTTTCCTCTAGGCACATAACTTTAATCTTTTGCATCTCAGTAAACAATGCTACAGCTTCTGTTCATGAGCAATTAACTGGTTTAGCAAGGGCGTCCACCTCTGAGTTTGCTTCACTTGTTTAACCAGTTAGGGCACTCAGGACATTAACACAGGTAGTCAAATGTCTGAAACCTTTCTTTTAGGACAGGGGTCTAAAACCCGTGGCCCGCGGGCCAATTGCCGGGAAGGGGGGGCACGGAGGGAGGGGCCCTGTGGCCTTCAAATGCCAGTGGCGCCCAGGCTGGCCACGGGATGAGCGGTCCACCACCGCCGCGGTGGTGGAATACTTGGTGCGGCCCAGCCGCACCCAGATTCTACTTCCAGTGGCCCCCAGGTAAGTTGAGTTTGAGACCCCTGCTTTAGGAGGAGCGGATGGTCCCTTGCACTGCAGCTACCTTAGATGTCTCCTGCTCCCCACCCAACTGGAGTTTTCCTCTGGTTTCCTTTTATTTGGGGTGAGGCCCATTTCTGACCACACATCTGCACTTTCCTCTTCAGCCACGGCTCCCTGCAATTTCTTTTTAATAATTTGTTCCAAACAGGAGAACCGTAGGCCTGAACTACAGTGGGCAACTTGTTCTGCCAGTTGCTTCTTCGGTGTGAGCCCAGCCATATTTGTTCTTTCAAAATGAGGGATCAGGTGTTGCTGTCACGCTGATGTTGTAGGTCACCCAGCAGCCGTGCGTCCACCTCACACAGATTTCCGCTCAGAAGAGGAAGGGGTAGTGTCTGTCAGCCAAGCAGTGGGGAACCAGAGGCTCAGTGATTCAGTTCTGCCCGGCTTCCTGCAGCCTGCTGGAGAGAGGCGCTGGAGGCTGATATGACCAGAAGCCACAGCTTCTGGCAGAAACACCTTATTCATGTGGGGCATCAGTCCAGGCAAGAGGGCAGCAAGTGGAGGGCCCCTGTGTGAAAGTGTGTCAGGGGTGTCTCCAAAGGAGGCAGGGCAGAAATGCCAAGTCAGGTGTAGCCACTGGTTGAGGAACAGGTTTCTTTGTCAGGACTAAAAGTCTGATAGTGATTTATAGGAGTCACTCCCCTGCTTTTAAACCTGAGTAGTTTTTCATAGTCTTTGTATAAGAGAATGGATCACAATCCCGGAAAGCTTCCAGTTTCTGGTGGGAGTGTGAGGGGAGATAATTGCTGGGAATTGGAATGGGGGGTGTTGGATATTTGGGCATGTTCTCTCTGTCCAGAGAGGCAGCTTGGGACTTCTTGACAGTTTGCATATGTTTATTACTTCTGAGAAAGCTGTGAGATCATAAAGGGGAAGAGAACAATAGGAAGGTTATATGGTTACCCATATCCTTAGAAATGGAGGCCAATAACCTGTTTAGCCCACATCTGTTTAGCTATATGGTATAATGAGCAAGTTTAGGTGTATGAGTAGGGGCACTTGCTTCTTGCTTTTACTTTGACTTCGCTTGATGCTAATACCCAATACAGTTCATTGCTTCACAGTGCCAGTGATAAAAGCGTTTAAAAATGGCCAGAGTTGCAGATGGGGCAAAGAAGTAGCAGTGGGTAGCTGCTGAAGAATGCTCCCCCCCACCCAAAAAAAGAGGGAAAGTGGGCAAAAATATTTATTGGTGTAAAGATGTAGTGCGTCTTTAGGAAACAAGCAGAAGAACAAAATAAAACAGCACCATGATTCAGCCCACTAATGGCAGATCAACAGATGAAGCTACATGATGTAGAAATCTTGGCTTGATCTCACCTTTGTATCTGCAGAAACTCCTCCTCCTCCTTTATTTTCAAATATCTGTTTCCAACTGAGACCTACACTGCCTTCCTTACCTCCACCCCCAAAATCAAGTTCAGTGCCTTAAGAATTCCTTTCAAAATGTACTAAGGTTTTCATTATAGTTAAGATTTTCCTGTCTAATGGATCAAGTGACTCAGTTTGGCAACTATAATTGGGAATCAAATTGTAGAAATGTAATCTCTATTGGCTTTGTATGGAGAAATGCTGTTTTAAAAAACAGAACAATTATGTGATTCTTGGTTGCACTTCTGCAGAAAGTGACAATACTTTCTGACAATTTACTAGGCAAACAAATGATTTGCTGAGGGAACAACTTGCTCCTTGTCAGCTTTAAGTGATGAGAGCAACTTGTTAGGGAAAGGGGAGCTACGGTAAAGTAGACATGGGGAAAATGTACACAAATCTCATCATAGGTGATAAATATTTGGAAGGCCGTGAAAGCAAGTTTTAAGTTTGGGTTCTGTAGGGGGAAAGGTTGCAAATTTAACCAAAATGGCAGGCCGCATCTTACACACCAAGTTATGTTGGGAAAATAATGATTTCGATGATGGGAGCGATAAGTGTGCATCTACTTTTGAGTGAGTGCAGCTGCCTTCTTAGTTACATCACTGGTCCATCTAAGGTGTCCTGCCTCTTTTAAGCAGTGGTGGCATTTCAGGACTCCAGGCTGAAAACCTTCCCAATCCTGCTAGCCTGAGGGCATGGTGGGTTTGTGTGAAAATTAGAGATACTGCAGTTTAAAGCCAGGTCTTTTTGCATACAGAGCATATGCTTTGTTTCTCTGCTGCTGTCCTTCTTTAAGGGTCATAGAAGGGCCAGGGAATTTTGCTACCTAAGGCATCTTTGTAGGTGCTCAGATATTCTTATTTTCAGGCTGTTAGAACAGCATTGCACAAATGCTGCTGCTATCATCATTGCACAGCTTTCCCCTGCCTTACTTTTCTTATTGGATTATGACAACAGCCATTGCTGAAACTTTCACTGGGCGAGATACCATTACCAGTCTTCTAGATGGGGATTACTCGGTAGAGTTTCTACAGTATTGCATTACTATGCAAACCACCTTATTCTGCTTTTTGTTCTCCTCCTCCTCTTTGTAATACATATTTTGGATTATATTCAGTGGTTCCCTTCTGTATAGTGACCTTGTCCTTCCATACTTGGAAGAGTCTTTGGTCTAGTGGAGCTCTCCAGTAATTGAAGAGCAATTGCTTCTACAACCTTCCATGCCCTTGTGGAAGGTCCTCAACCCTTTGGAGTGGATTTTCAAAGGATGCAGGTAGAAGTAATATCAGTGAAAACTGCCTTGCTCTCCTATTAGTAAACTGCTGTTGGCCAAAAGACTTTCTGTCACTTGGAAGGGCTCCATTGGATTCAACCATCTATAACACATCAATGTTTCTCCTTTCTCCCCACCCACTGCCAAATTGGTGCAAATGGAAGGAGAAACGTGGTGATAAAAGTGTTCCGAGGTTTAAGATGTAAGTTCAGGTGGATAACCTATGGCCTACAAGCCGCTTCCCATGGGTACCCTGTATTCCAGATGTGCACCAGTCCCCCCTGCCCCACTGCCATAGAGGAGAGGACATGTTTGGACAAATCCTTGTGTGTTTTATTTCTCAGCACAATCAGGGAAAGTCCTGGAGATCAGGGTGCCTGAAGAGGATATTCCTGAATGTCCCATTTCTGGGAGAACCAGGCGCCTTGCTTTGAATGCTGCTTTGCATTGCACACCTCCATCTCTCAGCTTTCACTAAGCCAATTTTTTCAAACTTCCTCTTCTCAAGCACCTTTCCTTCAGTGGATCAGTGCTGTCAGTCACTGCTTGCAGAACATGCAGATGCATGCTCTAAGTTGTGCTTTAAGATTTATGCAAAATGATGTCCAGGCCAGTGATGGCCACCAACTTGATTGGCTATAGGAGGGGATTAGACAAACTCATGGAAGATAAGTCTATCAATGGCTACTCGTTCTGGTGGCTGTTTGCTGCTTCCAGATGAGAGGCAACGTGCCAAGGTACTTCAGTTGCTGGGGAGCATGGGTAAGAGGTGCTGTTGCACTCACGTCACGCTTGTGGGTTTTTCATGGTGGGGAGGAGGTTGGCCACTGTGGGAGTAGCATGCTGGATTTGATGGACCCTTGGTAGGATCTAGCATGGCTTCTGTTCTTATGGAAGCTCTGTTAAGGTCCCACGTGTACTGATTGCATCCTGGAGCATGCCAAACCTTCTTCTTCCACGTGAAACCAGGAATATTCTGGAAAAGGTGCTACTTGGGGATGCTGCACCTGCCCTTAAAAAAAAAAAAAAATCTTATCCAAGGATATGCTTTTGAGAAACTTCCTAGGAATCACTGTTTGGGAATAAGTGGTCTGAGCAAATGAGATGAACAGATTTAATGCCTGCAGCAGGGAAAACCCGACACAGTGAGAAATCAGGAGCTTGTGGTGGCTTCGTGATGCCAAATGGACCCCAACCAGGCTGAAGCTTTTGCATTCTGGCTGCCAAATCAGGCAGGAGGTGTAAAGCTATCTCTGGTCTGGGAGCCAAGAAATGGCAAGCATTGTGACTGAAAGGGGAATAGTTCTGAATGATTGCCGTGGGGCACTTGTTTGATGAAAAGAAACCAGTAATTGGTGCAGACGTCGCAGATGTACAGGGTAAATGTTGCTTGGCCTGACTTCTTTCTCTATTTCTGGAGCAGAAACACCCTCTGTGCAATATGCCGTCTGTTTTCTGATTTACAAGCCTATGGCTGGTCTGAATAGCTGATGCTCCAGTTATGTTGGTAGCTTTGGAGGGGTCCTTTGTGGTGATCCCAGCTCGTTCTCAAATGCCATGGTCCATCCAATCTTGCATATTGTGCCTTCTTTTACAGAGCTGGGGGCGACCCTTCTCTCATGATAACTTTAGGAGAGATAACTTCAGTTTAGTCTGTTTTAGGCTGGCCCATTGTTGGAAATTTTGTATGAGGGTGGAGAATTGTTGCAGAATGCAAATAAATGTTGGATGTATTATTAATAAACCTGTATTACCACTTAGCAAGGGATAGTGTAGAAGAAGCTGGACCTGTAATAAAATGTTGCAGTATAGTGAGTAACTCTTCAGGGTTCCAGAAACTCCATTTGATTTCCTTTCCCTAGTTGGTATTCTCCCTCTAAAAATCATAGTTTTGCATAGCATGGGTTTCCCCCAGCCCACCCATGCCGTCCTCTTGTGTGTGGATGCTGCTACTTTGGCTACATAAGCAGCAGCACTCATGCTGGCACATGGGGAATGGAAGGAGTTCATGCTCTTATCTTCACAAAGAAGAAACCAACATGCTCATCTCCACAAGGTAAGGATCTAGAGAAGACTGGCATATAATTATCAGGTCTAGAATGTTCATAATGCGGCTGCCCTCTTGCCCCATGACACCTCTGGATTTGAGGTCACACTGTACTACCTTTTAATTTGTTAGCTAGGTAGACCATAAGGGAGTAACACAGTTTTAGCTGCATTATTGTTGGTAGCAAAAACAGCTGCCAAATAAGGTTGCCAAAGCTGACCAACAACTTAAATTCTGGTGATCAGCAGAGAGAGCCCGAAGAGCGACAAAGCTTCTAGCAATGCAGAGTGGCCAAGAAGGCTTCCCAAAAGAAGGCTCCAGGATGCAGAATGTGCTTTGTTTTATTTCCTAGTCTCTTATCTCCCAGACTCCTTATTTCCTGCTTCCTTGCCTAAAGTAGATTTTGTTATTTATTCATTAAATTCATCTGAACCTCATAAAATCAGCCTTTTAAGGCATTTATTGTTTTCAAACATACTTGTAATAAAAATAATCAATCCGTCAATGCAGCATAAAATACAGTACCAGAAATAACATTGTTATTATTAGAAACAGGGAAACCGGATGAGTCAGATGGGTTATCCTGGTCATCTAGTCTGACCCCCGGCTCCAGCCAGTTCTGCTCATATAATCCCCAACATGTGGGAAACTTTGTGAGGATGAAAATCATAAAACAATCCCAAATTTTTTTTGAGAGCATAGCATGTTTAGACAGAACAAAGACCTACGGCTCCCACCTAGTCATGTTGGCTGAGGATGCTGGGTATTGTAGGACTTATCTCTAGCTAAACATCCATAGGATTGTACCCTAAAAGCCTGGGAGAAATGGGGAGTCTGTATTTTTGTCACATCCTTTTTTTGGGAGGGGGTGTCTTTTGGGGATGTCTTGTTAAAACTTGGACCTTGAATTGATAATTGTCATTCTTTAGTTCCATGCATGGGCCTCATTCCTCACCCTGTGGCTAGAGGGCCACTCTTGTCGCTTTGATGTGGCAGGGCAGGCAAGTATTCAGGGAGCTGCACAAGCTCTGTTGAGAAAGGAGCAGCAGCTGGGCTTCTCTGCCCCTTGCATACATCATGTCCACAGTGGGAGGAAGCATAGCAAAAATAAAATCGAATAAAGAAAATGATAAATAAAACTGGGGACCACTGTGCATAGTCCCGAGACAGGATGAAATATTTGCCTTAGCAAAAGATTGATGAAAAATAGATGATCCACAGAGTCTTTTATCTGCAAGATGGGAACATTTTATCTTGTCTTATATACAGTCTGTGTGGCCTGGCATTTGATCTCTAACTTGGGTGTGGATCCTGGCTTGCAGTGGTCTTGCTGAGCCACCTGATGGTTCTGACACCTTGGAATTAGTTTTCCAGCTACATCTGTCAGGATCTGAAGCCTGAGCACAGCTCCCCTGGAGATGGGATGGTACAGAGCAACTTTGCAAGTCCTGCAGGACCAGAATGAGACCTGTAGCTCCTGCAAGGATTGGAGCCTGTGTATTCTGCGGAGCAGCTGGGTGCTTGAGAAGACTCTATGAAGGGCTTAATAGCCACACTGCCCAGTGTGAAGCACTGCGGCAACATGGCTTTGTGCTGGATGGTTTGCCTTCCTGATCCCGTCTCCAGTCTTGCCTTGAGTCTGGATTCCTGCTTGCTCCTGATTCTCCTCTTGCCTTTGGTCTGACCCTGTCTTGCCACATACCCAATCCTTGTCTTCACCTCTGGTCCTGCCATGCCTTGTTAGTATCTGAATCTTGCCTGTTTCTGCATTGGCCTTGACTGTATCAAAGCCAAGTTGTCCATCTACCTCCATTACTCCTGGTTCCAGTCACAGATGCCTGCTACCTGAAAAATCCAAAATGTTAAAAGTTATTTTGGATCTAGGTTATGGTATCAAAGAGAGTGCTTCTTTTTGCTGTATTTGTACATTTTCTTCTTGGCTAGCTACGTTACAAGATCAAAGGAGCTAAAAAAACCCTGACCAAACAGCTTTGTGCTATTAAGGGCGTTGCATTACAAATTGCCAGTATTCAAGTCTCTAGCCTGCAGTCTTAGATAAATATTATTTCAAGAGCAGAGTGGCCTCAGGCACTGTTGCCCGAGGGGAGTCAAGCTGACACCATCCAAGTTTCCAGAACTCCAGTGGTCCTTTTGGGTACATTAGCTTATTGGCTCCTGATCAGTCATAGGGATACAGTTGACAGAGTTAGAGTTGAACCTAATAACTTAGGACTGGATTGCATGAAAGATCAACTCAACCTGTGTAGATCCATAAAATCATCATGAGTTTCAGGGGAGATTCTGCAAGATCCGTCTGGCAGCATCACATGAGGGTCTTCTCTGTGGTGGCACCTTCCTCTGGAACGACTCTCCCGCACCCCCTGCAGTGTGTCAGCCATCAATAAGCGTCAGAAGTGCCAACAGTGTGCTTTTGATGCTTATTAAAAACTTGTTTACCCTGGCTTTAAAAGTTGTACTTTAATAATGATTTATTACTGTTTTATAATTAACTGCAAACCACTTTTGATTTTTTTAAAAATGGGAAGCCATATTTAAGTATTCCAAAATAAAACAGTAAAAATGACTACAGTGAAGTTGAGCACTTCAGCTTGGAACGTCTAGAATATTTGTCCTCACCAAACACAGTTCTCTTTCTTGTATCCCCCCTGCCCTCTTTATCTTCTTTTCAGTGCTGGCACAATGCAAATGGTTCCCCACAAGTGGTTTTTTCTAGGGCTTCTCCTCTCCTGAAATGTTTCCCTCCCACCTGGCCCTTCATAAGAACTTTGAGACTTAAGTAGCACCTTTTTGTCCTCCCTCCCGAGGCATTTTCCTTTTGTGAGTTGGGACTTTTCCTTTGTGACATTTTCTTTTAGGTTGTAAGCCTGAAAGGTGAGACTATCTTCTGACTGATCTTTGCAAGCTTTTCTGGGAACTTTGTTTGGTTGAAAGCTCCAGTAAAATGGTTTCAGATGCATGAACAAATACTCCTGTGTTTCTTTCAGCCTTGCTGGGGTTGAAAGAAACTCGAGAGAACTGCATGCCTCTCTCTCCACACCCTTCTTATTGTGAAATCAGAGACTGCCCCAGAGGCCCTGTGGCCTCGCAGGTACCTTGGAGGAAATTTCCACATTGGAGAGAGAAGGAAAGTTCCTTGTGACTTGGCTTGTTTGCGGCTGTCAAGTAACTTCTGCCATTAGGAACCAGACAACCCTGAACCAAGAGAGACTATCAGCCTGTTGATCTCTGTAATGAGGTGGTCATGTACTGTCTCTCCAGTGCTACTGCATTGTCCAAAAAGGGTCACATAAAAAATTTGTGTGCTGCTTTTCTTCAGATGCGATCTGTTGATGTACAACTTCAAGGCTTGCTGATCTCCTTCTTTAGACTAGATATTGACTGGCTAGTGCTTTTAGAGATTATTTTCTCAACCAAAGATTGCCCTTCCTAAGTAGGGCATATGGCCATTTTACTGTTCCTGGCCTGACCTCTCCATGAAAGAACTAGGCATGTTTACCTTCAAGAAGAGAAGACTAAGGGGAGATATGATAGCACTCTACAAGTACTTGAAAAGCTGTCGCAAAGAGGAAGGACAAGATCTTCTCTTGATCATCCCAGAGGGCACAGAATGATGAGTTCAAGTTACAGGAAACCAGATTGTGGATGACCCTCAGGAAGAACTTCCTGACTGTTAGAGCAGCACGACAATGGAACCAATTACCCAGGGAGGTTGTGGGCTCTCCACACTGGAAGTGTTAAAGGTGCAACTGGACAGCCACCTGGGAGGGATGGTTAACTGGGAGTCCTGCACTTAGAAGGGGGTTGTACCTGATGGCCTTCTGGCCCCTTCCAGCTGTACTATTCTATGACTCTGTGCTTATGGCTGATGGCAGTCTTTGGCTGAGTTCAGACAATGCAGTAGCTGGAAGCTTGAGTGTGGGTTGTTGATTCATGGGCTACTGTTGAGCTGTGGAATATCATGTCTGAATCTAGTTGAAATAATTATGCATGGGGAACAACTCATGGTTCACAACATAACATCATCTTTTCATGGCTTATTTGTGGTTTACTGGTGATGGCTTGTCAGTGTGGTTGTGTTCAGACAGATGATAACCCACATTTCAATAACAATCCACACTCAACCCATCTGTTGTCTAAACCCAGACTCTAAGTGAATGGATGTCCCTCAAGGTTGGCCCAAGACACTTGGATGCATCAATAGAAGGACAAGACACTGCCTCCCCACATTTATGGTATAAAAGCCAACTGGAGTGGTGGTTGAATTGTTCTTCAATACTGGGATAACGTCTTCTACCACATCCAAAGATAATGGGCTTTTAGGGGGCTGATCATGTACCACACACTTTCTCCTTTAAACACCTTGTCACCTCTTAGCATCTATGACCCCAGTCCTCTCCCTCACTCTGCCAAATTATAGGACTGGCCCTGATGCCTGTACGTATATGTAGATCAATATTCTAAAACTGTCAAGAATACCTTGCACACTGTAAGGCAAGCCCAGTCTTTCCGAGGAGTTCAACTACAGCGGCCGACCAGTATGTGTTCTCTCAAGACTGGGGGCTAAAAAGCTGGTAAATGCAAAGTTCCACCAGGCTCCGCCCCTTGGCTCAACAGGTGCTGCCCTGGCTCCACCCCCTGACCTGATTGGCTGAGTGTTTTTGCAATCAAAGGCTGGTAACCATGGGAGCAGCACTTACTCCTGAGTTTCCATCATAGAAAGGCTCCAGACCCTTTGATGCTTGTCATACCAAGCGCTACCCAGTTAGCATGCGGCTTTTGGAGATACTAGTGAAGACATTTAACTGCATTTGAATCTCTGTGTAATTAAATGAATGTAGGCAGCAGTGACACATAATGTTCACATATTGAGCATATGGGATCAAAGAGGTAATTTCTGTTTGTTGTATCATACTGCCTTTGTACAAGTCTATGGTGCTACCACCCATAGAATTCTGTGTGCAGTTCTGGTCTCCACACCTAAGAAAGGATATTGTAGAGCTGGAAAAAGTGCAGAAAAGGGCAACCAAAAGGATGATGGCATTGGAAAAAGTCTCCCACGAGAAAAGGTGACAACAGCTGAGATTGCCTAGTTTGGAAAAGAGGGCGAGCAAGGGGAGGCGTGGTAGAGGTGTGCAGAATTAGGCATGGAGAAAGTAGGCAGTGAGACACTTTTCTCCCTCATAATACTGGAACCCAAAGCGGTCATCTCATGGCGCTAATTGGTGGGAGATTCAGGACAGATTAAAAAGTGCTTCTTCACACAGTGCATAGTTAGATTATGGAATTGGCAACCACAAGATGGAGTGACAGCGATCAACTTGGATGGATTTGAAAGGAGATTGGTTAAAGTCATAGAGGATATTGTTATCCATAGTACTAGCCCTGATGTCTATCTGCTCCATCCAGTATGAGAGGCAATATGCCTGTGTAACCCATTGCTGGGGAACATGGGTAGGAGGGTGCTGTTGTCCGTCTTGCCAGTTTCCCATGGGCAGCTGGGTGGCCACTCTGTCAACTGCATGCTGGACCCTAGTTGTGATCCAGGAGGGTTCATCTTATGTTATTATATTAACCTGATCTGTTGTCACCCCTAATTACTTGGGGAAGAAGTTGGATAGAAACTGGAGACTGGTTGCTAGCCCTGTAAACTGCACTGGGGGCCTTTAGAAGGGATGTAGACCTTTTTCAGTCTTCCCAACATGGTGCCTTCCAGATGTGTTAGCATTTTTTCCTTTTTATTCTTTCTGTGTTTTCATGTTTCTGCCCCCTAAGAATGTGAGATATGGAGCTGGTCAGAGCCTTGTTGATTCTTTTAACTTGCGAAGGCTTTCCTGTTATTCTTGTTACCTTATTTTATTTTATTTTATTTGTGCTGATTATTTAAATTTTTGCTGTTGTTCATTGTATGTCTGTGGTATCCTTTGTTTTATTAACAAGCTGCCTGCTGCTTTTGAGACTTTTGGGCCAAAAAGCAACAAAAATATAGTCTACATCAAAAGTAGCTGCCCTTCCTTCCTTCCTTCCTTCCTTCCTTCCTTCCTTCCGAGTATCATGTGAATATGATTGTAGGATTCCTTCTGCAGGCTCAGGACTCTTTTAGGTTCCTGTGTCCTAAGCTGTTTATGGCTTTGTGGGTGATTGCCACCCCTGCAGACCGCTGGTGGGATGGCTGTGCTGCCTGTGAATGATGGCCATTGCAGTCCTTCTGGAGGGCAGCATGTTGGGGGAAGCTGGTATAATCCAAATGGCCAAGGCAAAGGGCACATGCCCCACAGATGAGCAAGTCTGGTAGATTGTATAATGGCGCATGTTGTCATGCAAAGATTTTCCTGAACACAGAAAATGTTTTTGGCTTAATCTACTTTTTATATGAAGGGATTTTGTTGTTCTGCGATCTCTCACCTGCAACCTAGAAATGGTAAACATTTCCAGCCTCATCAGTTGTTTGTATGAATTAGACTGAAGTGCAGCTAAAAGACTTCTGAAATGTTAACTTCAAGCAAGCAAAAAGTGTGCTTAAGAGACAAGTAGCTGGGCTTAGATATGCTGCTCTAAGCCCATCAACTTCCTCTTGGATTCAAGAGCTTTTATGGCGGTCCTGTGCAGTAGTAACATCTTGCTGGGATAAATAACCTGCCAATCTCCAGATGTCTTGGGTGCTCCTTATTCAATAACAGTGAAGACTATTTAATTTTTTTATAGACCTGGAAGTAATGAAGCCTTTAATAGAAGATGATAATTCAGACACTGATGATTATGAAAATGAATTGTTGCCACCCGAGAAGAAATACCAACTCGATAGTGAAGAGGACATTACGTATGTACTGTATCCCCACTTTAAAAACAAAAGGCATTTAAAAATAATCCTATACTTCCTTTTAGTCTTCTCTCTGGCTGCAGAAGATTAGTCCTCTGGGATGTAAATGTGCCAGCCACTTTGCACAGCGCTGGTTTATAGGTGCTATTATGTTTTTTCCCTACCTCAGGTTTGTACAGACACTCACCCATCTCCTCAAAGGAAATATTGGAACTGGACTTCTAGGGCTTCCTCTTGCAATAAAAAATGCAGGCCTTGTGGTAAGTGTTATGGAGTTCCTGGCTGGGATGGGGAGCAATGCTTAAAAACATGCTGCCCGGCGGACTGTCCAGTCCAGCATCCTGTTACATGGTGGCAAAGCAGCTGCCCACGGGATCCCTCACGCAGGGTGGGTGCAAGAGTTCCACCTATCCAGGCTTCTCGGCAACCGGGGTATGCAGGGATACTGCCTCTGATAACGGCGGTGGCCCATAGCCAACATAGCCTCCTCCCTCATGAATCTATCCAGCGCCTTTTTAAAGCCATCCAGATTGATGGCCATCACTACTTTCTGGCACACGGCGTTCCACAGTGTATTCCATCCCATCCCAGCTAGGTTCTACCTGTTGTGGGATGTTTTGGTAGCACACAAGTGGGACCGGCCACAAAATGTTGCCCTGTGAAGTTCTCCTGTTCAGGATTCTATCCATTCATGCCCTTTACCTGGGGTACTCCGTGCCCTCCCCTGGTTTTCCTTGCAATTTTCCATGGCCACGGAACATGCTCAGTTCTCAGTTCTCCTTAGGGTGTTTTTACCTTTTTTTTTTTTTTTTGCACTCTTACTAATTTCATAGTATTCCAAATTTGGGTTACCCCTAGACCTATTTGTGTGTTCCTCTTGTTGTGCTGTTCTAGCTACATTAGGAACGGCACTTGGAGAATGGAAGAAATATTCCCATTTCATTCTGATCTACAGGTTACCTAGCTTCTGAGATCCCACTTCCCACACACTTTTCAAATGTATCCAGTAATAAGGATAAGGAACTTGCATACATGCACCCTCTCCACCCCATTTCTTTGAAAACTAGAGCTTTAACTCCTATATTCTGTAGCTAAACCCAGTTTGGGATCCCTAGAGATAGGAGCTTTAAACTTAGGTGCTGTTCCTTGTGGACTTTTCATGAAAGGCTAGGATAGGAGCTTAGATCTAGTAAGATTTCCACTTATGAACAGTGCATGTGTTCCTTCTTTCATACAGATCGGGCCTATCAGTCTTGTGTTCATTGGAATTGTGTCCACTCACTGCATGCACATTTTGGTACAATGCAGCCAGTATTTATCTCAAAGGTAAGTGCGGAGCTAATTTTGGGGAAAACTTCAGTGCACGAGCCTGCAAAAATCTGTAACTATTATTGTTTCCATGCTGTCTGTGGAGTAGGGGTGGCCCTCTTTTTTACAGCCAGCATGTTTAGTTGCAAGGTTGTGCCCGGCCCATCATGACCCCATGGATAACATTCCTCCAGGCTCTCCTGTCCTCCACCATCCCTTGGAGTCCACCCAAGGCCACACCCGCTGTCCCAGTGACCCCATCCAGCCACCTCATTCTCTGCCGTCCCCTTTTCCTTTTGCCTTCAATCATTCCTAGCATCAGGGTCTTCTCCAGTGAGTTGTTCCAGCCAGCATACAACATTGCAACTTTTACTTTTTTTGGGGGGGGGGTGTGATTCTACAAAGTGGACTGTTGGAGGAAAGCCAATGGGATCACCCATCACCCAGTTGCATTTTTCACATGCTTGTTGTGGACAAAAAAGATAAATTGCAGAAAAAAACTGGGCATTGCAGGCTGGCAGAAGACAATGAAATGGTTGCTTGCTTGCCTGCACTTGGTTGCTGCTTCAGTTTAGTTACTGCCGCATTCCTTCCATTCCCTGGTGCACATGTTTTTTTCTGACCTTTTCTGATCTTGGAAGGATATATCTGTTATCCAGAACTGTGGCCTGATTTCACTTGACTGCTTAATTTGAACTACCTGTAAGCAAATGCTATTTTCTGGGATTCTTAAATAAGGCAAAGCCCATTCTGCAAACATTGATCTTGTTTGCTAATCCTAGATGGAGGAAATAATTGCTGTTTTTCCCTTCCCCATTCTTGTTAGATTGAAAAAAACCTCGTTAGGATATAGTGACACAGTCAGCCATGCGATGGAAGTGGGTCCCTTTGATTCACTACAAAAACGAGCAGCTTGGGGGAGGTAAGTTAATTTCTGCATTAAATCAATTGTCTTTAACACAGAGAATTAACAAGGGGATGATTCAGTTGCTAGTTTAAAAATAAGGCATGTGAGCACAATGCTAGCAGTTGGCTCTCCCTTCTCTCCCACCCTGTGTCTTAAGTCACAAAAGAATCCTGCAAGATAACCATGACCAGGATAAACAAGGCCTGTTTAAAGGAATTAAAGGTGAACTTCTGAGTTAATAAATTCTGAATGTGAGCTCCATTCAGCATCCAGCAGAAGTGATGTGATCATTTTGAAGTACCACCCCTGTTCTCCACTTACCTTGTTCCAATTACCGAACAAAGCAATTCTGGAATAGGAAAACTGCAGGGAAAAAAGGAAAAAGGCACAGTCTTTGAGGCTTGCTGCCTGCTGTGTATTGATAATTGAGAAAGATGGAGACCATTGACCAGCAAAAGAAAATGTGAGAACGGTGGGCTGAGCAGAAGCAACTTTGTGAGGTTTTCATGTTTGCATGTGTTTGCTGCTCTGCTGAATCACTAGTGCCTCGGTGTCTTACTCCTTGAGAACAGGGGAGGGAACCTGTAGTCCCCCCATCATCCTTGACCATTGGGCATGCTGGCTGTGGCTGATGGGAGCTGGGGTCCAACAGCACTGGGAACAACAGAGGTTCCTGGTCCCTGTTTTAGAAGGTCAGAGTAGCTTAAGTGGGGCTCCTGCTGATCCTCCTAGTGAAATGCACACCAGCTTTGCAAGCTCAACTGCTGTTCAGTGTTGCCTGGGAAGAATCAGCCTCTTTCTTTCTCTGTATGCATCTTTATTAGAAGATATGCCTGTCCAGTGACTCCCGTGCATGTGTGAATCTGCTCAGAGGTGCGACTGGGCACATCAGTCCCCCTGGGTCAGAGCAGTGACACAACTGGGAAAGATCAGTCTCAGCTCAACTGGACTTAATTTCTAAGTGAAACAAGCCACGTACTTCTGTTCTGTCACTGTCTGACACACGTTTTCCCGTTCTTTTCACCTCCTCTGCTTCTTTGATCTGGTTCAAATGACACGGTGGGAGGTTGTCATGGGTTATTTAACCTGTAGTGAGCCATGGCTCCTGTGGGCACCATTTTGCACATCCATCTCCTACTTGGGGATTGTCATGCCATGTGTACCAGGTGACTGTAGGTTATATGAAGATAATCCATGGACTATTCTAGGGTTATGCAAAGGTTGTTTAGCCCTCTCATAACTCATATTCACCAGGTTTGCATGACAGGGGTTGATGTACAAAATGGAGCCTCACTGTGGCTTATCGAAGTGTGCAAACTGGGCCTTTGTCAACATGATACAAAACTTTAGGACCACCATCCTTCTGATTTGAAGTGCATTGCCCTGTCAATATAGGTGCTCTAAAATATGATTAAATTGCTGTCTTGCAGAAATAGTTTCATTTGAAAGAATGCGATTTTTTTCAGTACGTTTGGTATGTCCTCAGAATTATTCCCTCTTTGCAAAGCAGACATTGTTTTATTTAAGTGGATTTCTTCTCTTTTATTGTGTCCTTGTAGGTATATTGTTGACTTCTTCCTTGTGATCACACAGTTGGGCTTTTGCAGTGTTTATATTGTGTTCTTAGCTGAAAATATGAAACAGGTAAGTGCAAACTCTTTGGACACGGGAATTCTAGTGTGCAATATTTTCTTCTTATGAAAGCCTCTGTTTCCATAAGACTGGAGTGTTGCGGTGGAGGCAGGGAGACCTTTTTCTGCTTGTCCCCTAGTCCTAGAACCCACTGTGGTCATCCCATTCTTGTTTTCCTGCCATTTAAATTGTTGATTGTGTTATGTGGCTTTATTGGCTTTTAAACTGTTTTGGTACAGGTGGAATGGCTATGGGTTGTTATGGATTGCTTTGTTATTGTTTTATCACAAGGATGTTGAATTTTATTGTTATCTTGATGTTTTATGACAGGCAAAGTTAGTTTTAAATTTGTTTTAAAATCAATTGTTATTTGATATTTTAAAGTATATTCTGTACACTGTTCTGAGAGTTTGCCTAATTGAATGATATAAAATACCGTAAGGAAATGAATGAACAAAATGATTCTCAGCCTAATCTACCTCACAGGGCTGTTGTGAAGGTAAAATGGAGCTACATAAGCTGCCTTGCTTGCCTCACAAGAGGAAAAAAGCCATGATACAAATGCAATGTAATAATACTATTATTATATAGAATCTCATTTATGAAATACTGTTATTTGTTGTCAGTGCTACAGATCAATATGAAACCCTTTATGATATATGTCCATGCTTTGATTTCACTTTTCAAGATTTTAACCCAAAAGATTGAGAAGTCAAAGCAGTATATGGTTGAGGTTTTTCCCTTAGGTTGGTGAAGTGGGAATCCAGCTTTGGAAAGAGAAAAAGAAACTCCAGTTAATAACAGTTTTATTATGCTGCATAGGGATGAATGAACATCTGGAGGGCACCAGGTTGGGGAAGGCTACAATAGAAGATTTGCTTTTTATGGTATTTGGATGTTGGCTTAAATATTAATTTTAACCTGTAGGGGGAGCCAAAGGGACAGCAATTACAGTCTTAGCTGTAATTTCTATTGCTCAGAGGGAAAATGCCTTTTGAAGGGCTCAGGGATTTTTTTGTCTACTACACTCAGTTACCCACGCTAACAAATTATGAATCACTGCAACATCTTCATTGTCTACCTCTGTTGAAAACAAGGCTGCCTTCCTGCTTGGCAGTGTCCTTTGTGCACTGAAGAGATGTTTAATTGTGCTTCTGGCTTCATCCTTTGCTTGGTCCCTGGTGAATTGTAATGTTGGAAGAGAGAAACTTTGTTCCTTCTAGTTTTTCTAATGTAGAGAAAGGCAGAGGAAACGGCAGGGGTCTTAAGGTTGGTGGATGCATCTGGAATGTTAAAAGAGTGCTGTGGGCACTCTTACAAAATGGCTGCCGTGGGATGGGCTTGCCCATTCATAACACGGCTGTCAGGGTGAGCACAGTATTCACAAAAGAGATGTTTCCCTAAAGTCACACTGTTGAGATCAAGAAAACATGTCTTTCCCAAGAACAGATATATACGCAGTGGCATGAGCTCTGCTCAAAACACAAAATGACTCCTTTCAACCCAGACTGAACACTGAAAAACAATCCTTATACAAAAATTTGCCAGTTACCCATATGGGGGATGCTCCAAAACTTGGCAAATTATTCTTACGATCTGGGAAGGTTGTCCTTGTTTAATGCTGGTGGCTATTTGGCCACGAAGTCATGTTTCTGTTAGTAGCAAGTTGTCCACCTCTGCTCTGACTCCCACTAGCCCTAGGCAGAAGAGCCAGGGATGAGGACTGATGGGAATTCTTGACCAGCACACCTGGAAGGCCACCAGTTGACTACCCCAGTGAAGATGGAATTCTTCAGTGCCATTCATGTGCAAACAAATCAGTTTAAAAACCTGTGTGCCAATCCTAGCAGTATCTTCTGAGTTGCTAACCCACATGGCAAACAAAATTTAGGTAGGACAAAACAGCTGGGAAAGCAGCTTGGAAAAAGACTAAAACTATTCAAATAGTTTATTGCTAATTTCCAAGAAAGGAAGTCTCCTTGGAGATGGGCACAAACACAGTGGAACATGCTTATAACTTCTTAAACTGTGGCTATCAACAGCATGAATAAGGCAATTTTTAAGTTAGGTTCTTTGTTTTGCCAAGTAACTTCCACTTTCATACTGTGGGTGGGCAGGAGCTTGCTGGCAGAAGGTAAAGGCAAGGAGGTAATGTTTACCATGGCCCGACGCAACATGACTTTCAAGTAGTGACGCACGGGAGGAAATTGCCATGGCTTCAAAGTGATGGTGACCGAGTGTTTGGAGACGATGATGATATTAAGGCTGACATTGCGAAGGAGAGTAGGTTAGGCAGAAGATGAGTCATGTATCCAGATCATCTTATTGCAATCAGTAGTAAACTGTTACTCTGCCCTAGAAGATATGTGGAGGAGGGATGGGGGTGTGCTGCTCTTTCATGTTTTTGTTAACTTCTTTGGCCGATTTTGTGTCGAACTGCTTAGGGTATCTTGAGAATTTTAGGCTCTTGTGGTGCAACTTCTACATCAAATGCCAAGGTGATGAAATAATAGGCCATCTGTTTGTGAAGTTTTCAAAGTGCAACTACTTTGCATTGCGTTCTGGGCCACCGAGTCTACATGATCAACTGAGTAGGGAGTAGAAAATGAGCCCCTGCTTTATTCAATGGATTGGTTGTATTAATTGATTTAAAAAACCTTTTGCAGTACAATCCTATGCATGTCTACTCAGAAGTAAGTCCCATTGAGTTCAGTGGGAATTATTGCCAGGTAAGAGCAGATGGGATTGCAGCCTTAATTAAAAGGCATCACTGATTATTTGCACAATGTTTTTAGATATTTTTTAAACATTCAATCTACTTTGACACAAGTAGTCAGTGCCCACCAGTAGCAGTTCTTAAGAGGCTAGAAGAGGCTCCCTCTACCCTTCTTGTTCCTTGCTCTCATACGGGAGGTACTGGGCCTCCAGTTCATGTGATAGTCTCAAGTCTGATCGCTGACACCTGCGGGGGCTGGAGAAATTCCCTCCTGAAACCCTGCAGAGCTGCTGCCAGTTCGTGTTGACCTCCCTAGGCGATATGAACAGGAGTCTGTATAATGCAGTTTCCCAAGTCCTAGGAGGGACTAACTCTGTCAGAAAGTGTGGCACAGGTGCATGCGTCGAAAGAGTGTACACTTGCTGTCCTTTCTCATGCATTCAAAGCCACAAACCTTTCCTTGCAAAGCGTTCTTTATTGACCAAAGCACATAAACATCCAGAATGGATGTCTGAGCACGCGCAGAGTTGTTTGTTGAACCCAATCCATTACTTACCTCCAGGAACTCTCCTTATGAGCACGCCTGCCCCCATCCCTTTGGGAGGGGCCTTCTGAGCACAAGCATGCCTCCTCTCTGTGCACCAGTCCTCGAGCTGGGCCACGCTCCTCACTGACGATGCATCACGGGGTCTGGAGCTGGGCCCACCTTGTCTGAGAAACTCCCCTGCTCCAAGTCCCCACCTACCAACTGTATGTTTTGATTATGCCCAGAGACAGCCTGCCCACCTGGGAAGTTTGGCCTTGAGATAAGCATCTCCACTTCTCTCACCTCAGAATCTCAGGACGGCCCACATTCCCAGGCTGCCTTCTGCACGTCTCCTGCTTCTTCTGAGTTTTCACGAGGTCAGCCAGCCGCCCTAGAGAATGTGCGTCCAAAGCAGCCACCTTCTCACTGCCAGCACTTTCCTTCCTAGAAGTTTACTTTGTTGTTCATAAGAAAACATAACACAGATTTAATGGATCAAACTTCAGTTTGATTGATGAAAGTTTATCTGGAAGGCAACCATACAGGAGTTAAACAGTGCAACTCAGTGCACAGAATCCATGTATATAGAGACATTGCAGGATTTCATGTGGTTTGTGTGTTTCCGTGGCCTGACTTAAGTCTCATTTCTTAGGCTAAATCCCTGATCAAAAGAGATTGCATGCCATTCTAGATCTTGCAAGGTAGTTCTCACCTTAAACAATACACAGAGAAATGTCTATTTTTATGTGGGGAAATGAGTACAGAAAATAAGCATTTTGGGGTAAAATGTATTGGAAAGTATGAGATTTCTCACAGTTGGAAGCTCTCAGATAAATCAGTGCAGATAATCCCGTGGGATGGAGTTAGGCTTCAGTGCACCCAAACCAATCTGAACTGGACATTGGCTGATTTGTGCGATCACATATATAGTAGGCATGGACGTGTACTACTTATTTGATGCTTGGGATGACCATCACAGTCTGTGGAAGAGCTCTAGATAAGATATCCAGAGCAAAGCCAGCCAGAGCAAAAGATCTAGCCATTTAGCCTTTATTGATATCACAGTATTTTATGCATGGGCCTGGGGTAATTCATCTAAATTGTTTTGAATTGCAGCTTTTGCTGCACAACACCCATGTGTTGCTTGGTGTGCTGATACTGCACACCAGCCAATAGCATAAATTCCTCACCAAGTGGCCCCTTCCATCAGAACTGAAAACGGGACCAATAGAATATGTATAACCTCTGCTGAAAGGTACCAGATTCTCCTATAATGTTTCTACCTCCCAGAAGAATTCTTCAGATATTTATTTATTTTGATACCACTCAGTAGCCGGGCTTTCTGGGCAGTTAACAACAAATAATTATTAGGTGTCCCTTTGAAGCAGACAGGAGGAACAAAAGTGAGTAGGATTATTGCGGGGTGGGATAAGGACCAGTCTAGTAGTGCAGGCCAGTGGCATCCTTGGCAAGCAAGCTGTCGCCCTTGGTTGGCTGACTGGTCCACGGATGACGGACTAAGGGCAGACATCACTGTAACACACTTGAGTGTCAGCCCCGCTGAACACAGCAGGGATGTGCTTATATCATACAAAGGACCGGTCTACAAGAAAACTTTGGGGCGGAGAGAACTTTGCATCCTGAACAGGCCTTTATGTATGTGTATTTCTCCAGTACGTCTAATGGGGAAGGCGTATGTTTTTGCACGCCTCTCCCTTATAAAATTGCATTTGTGTGTGCATCTGTTGTTGATTCTAGGCATTCTGAAAAGTGCAGATAACATCATACAACTGCATTCTGGTTCAGGGGCAGGTTAAGGAAGTGTGAATTTGGTCTGTTCACCTTAACATGTGAAGTCAACATACTTCTTTCCCATTCCTTAATGCCAGGATCTTTTAGGTGGGGAGGGGTAGGAAGAAGTAGCAGGATGTCAATTGTGAAAAATCCCTGTTACTGTCTGTGTTAAACATGCAGATCTAACAGGATTTTTAAACATGCAGATCTAACAGGATTTTTAAAAATCCGGTCTTTATGGGAATGCAGTGGTCAAATTTCAAGATACTAAGGTCTTATATGGCCCCTGACTACATAGTGCAAACATGATTTTCATATCCTAGCAACACCTTTGTACATATCTCAGTTCTATGGAATCTCTCCAGTTTGGGGAGCTGCTTTTTAACTGCAGGAGTTCAGGAGCTGAATGCCACTGAAGACATAAAAGCACTCTGAGATCGTCTCTTTATGTTTGAATATTAAAACCTCTTGCATTGTTAATAACCTGTTCTTTATAGATACTATCTTTTCTTGCAGGTTTTTGAAGGGGGTGTTGTAAATGCATCTGTTGTGATGAATTTCACAGGAAGCAGCAGCCCCTCCCACAAATGGACCATTGATTTGCGGATATATATGTTGTGTTTTCTGCCCTTTATAATCCTCTTGGTCTTCATCCGTGACCTGAAGAGTCTGTCTGCATTCTCTTTCTTAGCAAATGTATCTATGGCCATCAGCCTTGTAATTATTTATCAATATGTTGTTCAGGTGAGTAAGCAATTGACGCCATACATTTTAACCTACATTTTCATACTTGGTGGTTACCTCTTGGCTTTCAGTTGATATCCATTTAATCCTGGATTTATATGCATTCAGATCAATCAAATATATTTATTTATGTGGAAATAATACTGAAAGACTGTCAGCTTAATTTCTCACCTGCCTACATTCTAGGTATGCTGAACTTTTCAGTCACCTGTTGCATTTGTGTAGGTTACAGTGAATGTCCACAGCAAAGATTAGAGACAATAATACCGGCAGCTCTGCATGATGCATCTGGTGAGAAGCCAAAACTAACAGTGGTAAAGGACAATGACCTTTAGCTGATTTGTCCACATTCACTCATCTGTTGTCTAAAGGTCATTGCGATTCGCAAGCTCCATAACTTTGGAGATGCGTCATGCTGCGTAACCTCCTCTTCCCTTGTGCTTCTTCCCAACTCCTGCCTCCACTGGATAATGTGCTTGGCCACATTGCGCCGTAAGAGTGCAAGCTTTTCTCCTTGCTTGTGTATTTCCCTGCTCTCTGTATGATTGGATGTTGTGTTTTGGGTTAACTGTGGTGAAACGCAGTCACAACCCAACTTCTGGCATTGGATGTATTGCAGGAATTTAGTCCTCGTGTGGGCATTCGAAATTGCTTGGTACATGCAAGTTGTCCAACTGTTCTCCATACAAGAAACTCATCATTTTCTTCCTAATGCAATGGGCTGAATTACTATTAAAAGGCAAGAGTGACTGTTGGCTACTTCTGTGTCTTCTCTTGCTTGATCATGCCTTAATGGTTGGATAATGCCAATGCACTATGCATGGACCTTCCCTGGGAACAGTTCAGAAATATCAGATGGCCCTGTGTTTGGGGTCATCAGTCAGGACTCATAGTAGTCCAGTTTTCATGCCAAATTCATCATCTTCCAGTTTGTTTTAGCCTCAGTTCAAAGTGCTGTTAAAAAAAAAAGCACACGCAACTTGAGTAGCTCAAGACTAGTGCATGCTGAGAATTGTCTCCTTTCCTATGAACTGACTTGAGATCTGCTCTGAGACCTTTCAACAAATACTGTTGGAGAGGAGGAGGAGGATAATAGCATTTTAGCATTGGAAGGGATCTTGGGAATCAACTAGTTCAGCTCTTCCTTTTGAAGTTCAACCCCCATCAGATCCAGCCAGCATGGCCAACATCTGGGGATGCTGGGGGCTGTAGTGCAGACTTAATCCAAACCCTCCCAACCCAGCTTGCAGCTGGAGCGTTCCCTGCCAGATGATCATCAGCCTCTGCTGAAACAGCTCCAGTGAAGGAGAGCCCGCCACCTTCTAAGGCAGCCTGGTCCCCTGCTAGCAGAACACCGAGCTGCGCCCTGCTCTCCTGCCACTTCCACTCATTAGTTCCAGCAGTGCTCTTCGGAGCATCAAAAGGGAGGGCCTCTTCAGTGGTGAAGCCTCAACAAGAAAATACCCTCCCAAAGATGAGCCCCATCTTTGCCTGCATTTAAATGGGCTTTTAAGTCTATTTTATTCTGGCATGCATTGATTGTCTATAAGTAAGAGAAGAAGTCTGTTAAGGATGGTTACTCATGAGAGCTAAATAGCAACTCTAGATTCAGTAATAATTAGTACTGGACTCCTATTTGCTGGGAGAAGGGACAATTGCCTTTAAGCCTGGCTTTCAGAAATATCTGTCTGACTATATGTCTGCTAGACTAGATGGGCCCAAGAGCCTTACTTAGGAAGGCTGTGTTATCTATTTATTGATTAATCAATTGATTGATCTATCTATCTATCTATCTATCTATCTATCTATCTATCTATCTATCTATCACATTTGTATGCCACCCAATAGCCAGAGGCTCTCTGGGTGGCTCACAGCACAACACACACACACACACACACACACACACACACTGACAATAATGAGCAAACCATAAAACATAATAGAATTAAAATACAATATAAATGCAACCATATAAATAGGAACAGGAGAAAAATAAACCCAATATAACCAATAATGGCAAGCAATGAAACAATAAACCAGCAGCAAATTGATAATCCAGTCTAAAAACACATTGGACTGCTATGCCTTTGGACCTTGCTCCCACAATAAGTCTTGACAGTCAGTTGGCTGAAACAGGCAGCTGTGGTGGGTGCTTGTAGCCCTTTTACTTGAAGCGGCCGCTGGTCTTAAACGTGCCAGGAAGTATTGGGTGATCCTTGTCCTCACAATGATGTCTTTTTCCAGGGTTTGCCTGATCCTCGAAAATTGCCTCTGGTGGCTGGCTGGAAGAAATTTCCACTTTTCTTTGGCACTGCAGTATTTGCATTTGAAGGAATAGGAGTGGTAAGTATTGCTTTAGAACAGGGCTGAAGAACCTTTTTCAGTTTGAGGCCGAAATTCCAATCGGGGAAAGGCTTCTGGGGCCATATTTCATCTGTGGACAGGACCAGATGGAGATGTTTACCAATTTTATGTTGACTCAGATGCATGGAGGACTGAATCACTCGTCAACACTTTTAAATACCATTCCATCTAAAGGGCTACTCAGAAGCAATCGCAAGAGTCTTCAGAAGTAAGGAGGACTGCCTTGCTCAACAGCTTCCTCCCTAAATTTCTACTGTTCTCCCCAGTGGGGGAAAGTTCTCTGATCAACTGCTGAGCACAGCTAAGAGCTTTCTTCTGCTGGAAGAACAAGTTTGAGGAGTTCACTGGTGGACTGGATGGGAAACACCCACTGGCCAGATGTGGCTCACAGGTTAGGGTTTCCCCAAACCTACTTTAGAATGAAGCCTATGTGAAAAGTAATGACGGCTCAAATCCATTTAATGGCTTCCTGCTTCTTAATGGCCTTGAGATTTCCAAGCCTGTACAGTGGTACCTCGGCTCACAAATGCCTTGGTTCGCGAACAAATCGGGTCATGAACAAAAATTTCTGAAAAATTTTGACTTGGGTCGCGAACATCACTTTGGGTGGCGACCAAGATCGCAGTGGGGAGATGGCCACGATCGCAGTTCCGTTCGTGCAGGGAAGGTGTGCGTGATCAGAGGTGCGCTGCTGCGGGAAAGAGAGAAGCAGCAAAGCAGAGCCGCGGGGGAGATGGCCGAGATTCCGCCTGTCTTTCCTGCAGGAGCTGCCTCTGATCAGGCACGCCTTCCCTGCACAAACGGAACTGCGATCGCGGCCATCTCCCCACCCCAGCGCACCGTTTGCGCCCATCTCTCCCTCCCCCAGTGTGCCTGCGAGCACGGCCATCTCTCCCTTCCACCCCCCAGCACGTCGGGATGACGGGCACCTGCAGGGATGACAGGTGCGATCTTGGTTGTGCTGGGGGCGGGGGCAGGGAGATGGCCGCGCTCGTGCTTGGGGGGTGGGGGGAGATGGCCGCGATCTTTGTTGTCACTTTGCTTCACATTTTTCTGATTTAAAAAATGGCTACAGAACGGATTAACCTTATTTACATTGAACCTTACGGGGAAATTTAACTTGGCTCACGACCAGTTTGGGTCATGACTAGAGTCCTGGAGTGGATTAAGTTTGTGAGCCAAGGTATGCCTGTATGAGGAAGATTGGTAGTGGGCAAGAGCAGACAAGAAGTAGATGGGGGGGGGGACTGTTTATGTACCTAATATTCTCCCTTGCAATGCTTTTCCACTTGATTTGCTATTTAAAAAAAAAAGCCAAGCTTTTTATTAAAAAGAAGCTGGTGAATGTGTAGAAGTGCTGCTGAGGAGAAATCAGAAGCGCAACTAGAATGATCAAACAGCTTCCCTATGAGGAAATGTGACAGTAGCTAAGATTGTTTAGCCTAGAAGAGAGGCCAGTAAGGAGACACATGATTTATTTATTTATTTATTTATTTATTTAAAAGCTTTTCCATCCTGTCCCCTACAAATGCCTTAGGACAGCTTACAATAAATGAGGACGACTTGGGACGGCTTACAATAACAACATGATAAAAGTGTACAGAATTATGCATGGTGTGGAGGAAATAGGAAGATCTTTTTTTTCAGAGTACTAAACTCAAATGATGTTATCCCATGAAGCTGATTGGTGGGAGATTCTGGAGAGATAAAAGGAAGAAACTCTTCCCACGGCACAAAATTAAACCATGGAATTAGCTCTTACTTAAGATGGAGCAATGACCACCAATTTGGATGGATTTAAAATGGGATTGGACACATTCATGGAGGAGAAGGCTATCAATGGCTATTGGCCCTAATAACTATATGCTACCTATAGGTGTGCCCCTGTACAACAATTATTGGAGAACTGAGTGGCAACAGTGGTCTTGTGGAATGCTGGACAACTGGTTGGCTATTGTGTGAGCAAAATGCTAGGCTGGATGGATTTTTGATCTGGTCCATCTGATGTTCTTGGAAGAAAAGGTTAAGTGCCCTTTTCCTTGCTAGACTGAGAATCTCATAGCTGCTGTTGGAAGCCTATTTCCACCTAGCACTTTATGAACACAGATGGCCTTGTACTTTTAACCAGTCCAGGAAGTCTTGTGGCTAATGGGGTGGGATAAAAATCTAATAAATACATTTAGGTTTGTTTTTACTTTTGACCATCCTGGAGTTAAGTTTCAACAATGTAAGTCAAGAAGTTGCATTGGAAGACTGGATTTAAGGAAAATCCAGCTTTGAGGACTTGCATTTGCCAATGGCCAAAGTTCCTCTTTCCTTCCACTTGTTGAAATCATAGAAACATAGATAGTAGAGTTGGAAAGGGGCCAGAAGGCCATCGGGTCCAAGCTCCTGCTATTGCAGGACACTCAGTTACACCATCCCATTTAGATGACTGTCCAAATGATGGAGTTGGTTTTAAAATGCTAATTCCATTATTATTATTATTATTATTATTATTATTATTATTATTATTATTATTAGAACATTTCTATGCCGCCCCTTGCCGAAGCCTCGGGGCGGCTTACAACACGATAAAATACAATACAATACCAAAATAACAATATAAAATTAACATTAATAATATAAAATAAATAAAAAATATAAACGATATAAAGAAGTTATAAAAGAAAAGTTATAAAAGAAGAGAAAAGAAGTCGCCCTGGCCAGATAAATAAGTAAATATTGTTAACAATTAAAGTGATGTTTAAAATGACGTTTATTGTATCTCAAGGGGCATCATGGGGCTTCATGTTAGACATGGAACATGGAGAGCTATGTCTAACTTGCTTTTTTTTTTTTTTTTTTTAAATTAGGACTGGAGGCATTTGTCCCCACCTTCACACATACATTTTTCTTCAGGTCAGCAACTTCCCTTCTGTCATCTTTCCTTGCAGAAAAGTGAAGGGATTTTTTAAGGGAACGAACAAAGGGAAATAAAAGGCAGGATCCAACATTGCACAGCAGTCTCTCAGCTGTTCAGAGCAGATTTGGGAGGACAGGATGGGAGAAGTATTGTTCTGTCAGGAGTTTCCCTTCTGGGGGAAAGCCCCCACTCTATTCGACCCAGGGAAGCATCAGAATGAGGTTCCTTTTGGGCGGAGTTACACATCATGGTGGCAATTCGTGGATTGTTTAAACCAGGAATTGGGGGTACGAGTGATGCATGTAAGTTGTGTGCTTGTTGCTTCCTCTTTTAGTTTAGTTAATGACCCTGGAAGGCTCCACTCCTGGACAGTTTTGTGATGTGCCAAACCTGGAAGCTCTGGGTTCATTATCTAGAGTTAAACTGTTCATAGTCTCTGGGATGACCTTGGATTGTGGGACCCATAAACTGATCAGAGGCGTTCTTGGCTTAATTAAAAGTGGAAAGAAAATGGCACATGTGGGGCATGCAATTTCTTGGGTTGAACAACCCAAGAAATTGCTCCCATAGAGTACAGAGGAGGTTATTTAATAGAGTAGATAAAAGGGATTTTTTTTGCTTAGATTTACTTTACCATAGTGCAGGTTTACTTTATTATTTATGTGTTTTTACTTTATAACTTATAAAGAAGAAGTAGTCAAAGAAATCAAACATCTCATATTTTTTGTTCAACTGAGTCAAGCAGTAGCACTCTATTGGGACTATTGATAAATATCTATTTGATATTTATCAAATGTCAGCTGGAAAAACAGCATGCCAGTCTTGCTCCTTCGCATGTAATATTGCAATTTTGTTTGAACTGAGTTAAATAAGAGCAGATTATTTTTGAAACGTGTTAATGGTTATATTCTTCAAAGTTTTTGAGTAAAACCATTGCTAATTAATAGTATCAGCATGTCTATTGAGAATTGGGATTTGCTTCTACAATATTTTGGCAGTAGGCAAAATTTGTTGCATGTTAATTCTGTACAGGTGCAATTTAAGCTGGGAGTGTATTGTGCACATTTTTGTACAGAGGCTGTGGCTGT
This sequence comes from Varanus komodoensis, assembly GCF_004798865.1. NCBI lineage: Eukaryota > Metazoa > Chordata > Lepidosauria > Squamata > Varanidae > Varanus > Varanus komodoensis. Next base: position 56,575,606 of record NW_025335941.1, read on the forward strand.
CCTGCTTCTAATGTGTAAGATGGTGTTGCAGTGTGCTCTTAAAATTGCTAAAATGGATGGAGTGGAGGGCTGATTTTAGCTTTGAAGTCAAGGTCAGTGATCCTTACATCCTAATGAAAAGTGAACTTTTCAGTCTTCCATTGTTCTTTACCACCAGTAGGCATTTTTTGGAACTGTTGAGCTAAGCAAAGCAAAAATATTTCATTTCTTTTAGATGTGAAACTCAGAGGTGAGAAATGAGGCTTCTCCTATTTCTTTAAACAGATATCTTCTCAAAGTCTTTTTTCTTCTTTTTAAAAATTGGGGCTATCTTGGCTTTTCAGAGAGACTGTGAATTTTTTGCATATAGTATGCAATCTTAGAATTTGTTAGCAGCTGCTAAAGGACTCTTCCCCCTCCTTCCTCATCTTTAAAAGAATTGGATTATCATTTTCAAAATGTCACTGACTTGGATCTTGAGAGGTGATGCAAATGATGTTAATGTGGGTGCTTAGAAGTTAAAAGCTACTTCATGTCAGGAATATTTCCCCTTTGGTCAGCTTAACATTCATCCCTTCTAATAACCACCCTCTGTGTGTCTGTCTCTCTGGCTGTCTATGTGTCTGTCTGGCTTGCCTGCCTGCCTGCCATTCCCCCTACCCCACAACATTTTCAGATTAATTACCAGACCATTAATTCTACAGATCATTAATCTGCACTCATCCCCAACTCTCTGTTGTTGGGATCTTTCTGAAGTGCTGCTACCTGTTCAGAGACAGCAGAGTGTGTATGTCTGTGAGCTGCATTGCATTACAGAGAATTGAATGGTTTGTGCTTAGCATCTCAAGCAAGCAAGACCCCCCAGTTTTGGGTGCACGCTTTCCCTTCTTTGTATTCAAATTCAGTTTTTTATTTATACATTGTTTCCTTTCTTCATGTGTTCCAGTTTCAGGCCTTTGGAGCTGTTTCTGGTTGTCCTTTATCTAAAGGGAAGTTGACCAACCTGAGTTTTAGTTCCCCTGTTGCTATTCTTCCCAGCATATGGGAAGTCACCTAATAAGGAATATCTAGGATAACATGTAATAGAAACATAGAAACAGAGCGAGTCAGAAGGGGTCTCCCGGGCCATCTAGTCTGACCTCCGGCACCAGCCAGCTCCGCTCACGACATGCCCACCATGTGGACGTCCAGCCTATCCTTGAACACCCTCACTGATGGGGCCTCAATTATTGAGGCACCGATGGGGCCTCAATAATCCAGCAGGGGCCAGTTTGTGTGACTCTTGTGGCATTGTCCATATAGTGTTGGCTCTTTAGGAAAGATTCCTTCAATGGAGCTGTGTATGTGTGCACATTTTGCTCATTCTTCCAGGAAAACTGCATTTTGAGGTGTTATAGGTAGGTAAGATTTATCCTTCTAGTTTGCACAATGGCTAGCCATAACTTAAACAAAGTACTTTTAACCCTACTCTGAGGAATGGTGTATCTGAACCATAGTTCATCCTTTGATTTCTACTGCCTCAGAAAACACTAGCCATTCCATGTTTATAATTTGTTTCCTAAATGTTAAGCAATTTGAAAAACATGGAGGGAGAAGCTTGAACAAAATGCTCACCTTTCATCCTTGCTTCTGCTTCTCTTGTACATGCCTGCACCTTTCTCTCTCTCCTTAGGTGCTCCCCCTCCAGAATAGAATGAAAGAAAGCGATCGCTTCCCATTGGCGCTCAACATCGGCATGGGAATCGTGATGACCTTGTATATCACACTGGCCACCCTGGGGTATATGCGCTTTGGGGATGAAATCAAAGGCAGCATCAGCCTAAACCTGCCTCAAGATCAGTGGTAAGTAGATTTAACACACCGCACTGTCCTTGATGATCCTGCGCTATGTGCCGAAGAAGTGCATTATAAGTGGACAGCTGCGATAAGTGCAAAATGCAGGACAAGCTGGGTTAGATTTTCCTCCGTCAGACCTGCTTAAGGTAGGCAAATGCAGTGTGTTAGAACCAGTCCTGACCTATCCGGAGATGGTGCTTCGGTAGGGGCTGGCTGCATGCCGAATCTCAGTTTGGTGGAAAACGAAGGCATGAAAGAAGCAAAATAAATACTGCCAAGCTGTTCCTCATACTCCCACTACCCGGCCAAGCAAAGTGCTATAAGTGGGACTGAACCAGACGACTTGATGTTGTAATTTCTGGCTGTGATTTTGAGTGCCGTGTAATTGCTGGTTGTTCCGCACAGTGGTGTCGGGCATGAAAAGGCATGCAAGGAGTCTTCCTCTTACCCCTCCAGTGTCTAATACTTCTGTTCAAGCTTTTTCTGGGTGAAAGTTGGAGACACACTGGGCCCTTAAGCCCTCAAAGAACCCTGCATCTCCTCACCTCTGGTTTTGCCATGAAAAACCTACATGAGTGTGCTTCCTCGTTGGAAAAGAAGTCAGCTCAGAATAGTGACCAATGCATAATTAGGATGAGCATCTGCCACTCTAACGGAGAATGGGGAATTTGGCCAAGTCTCCACACCAAAGGTGATCCAACGGTTGCAGAAATGCATTACAATTACACTCTCCTGACAGAGGCTGATTGGGAGGACCAGAACAGAGAACCATCCAGGAATGCAGTAGGCAACCTCCTCCTACAGAAAAGTACTCTGGTCTATAATCATTTTCTCGTGCAACGTCAGGCGCTCACTTGCTCCATGTTCTTGTCTGTTGTAAACTGCCTTCCAAAGCTCAAGGAAGCAGTTAGATGGCTTAAATCCAACTGATGTCAGTGGGAGCCACTCTGGGTGTGCTGGATTTCAGCCTTGTGCTATGATCCAAAATGAGACTTTCTGTTGCTGCAATGTAAGCAGTGATCGGCTGGCACTGTGCATCTCTTGCAGTGCCATCCCATTCTGGTCTCCCTGCTGCTATTGCAAACAGCTAAACCAGCTTTCTTTATCTGGCCCTGGCCAGCTGTATGCCCCAGGGAGGCCTGCCAGTGGGCTGTGAGGGGTCCCGACCATTTCTGGTAAGCCTGAAGTGCATGACATCTTGACATGAAGACTCCATGGTGTGCCATCATGGCACCTATAGAGATCTAATTCTCTTTCAGTGCAACTTAGGGTTAGGAGAGCCTTAAGAGAGCCAGTGTGGTGTAGAGGTTAAGGGCATGGGTCTAGGACTCAGGAGATCTGGGTTCTAGTCCCCTCTCAACCATGGAGCCAATTGGGTGACTTTGGGCCAATCACAGACTCTCAGCCCAACCTACCCCCACAGGCTTGTTGGTGTGAGGGTAAGACTGAGAGGAGGAGGAGAAGTCACCTGGAGTTCCTTGAAAAGAAAAGAGGCAGAATATAAATAGAACAAAGAGGCTTATAAGAAGGGGAATCAGAACATGGGAATAAATTGTACCCTTGGTGGCAGTTCCAGGCCCAGTGTTGTGGGATCTTCATGTCCAGGCATCTGCCAAGTCCTGGGTCCCAGCGTGGGTCCTTCCATCCATGCCTGGAGCATCCTATCCCGGAAGCTGCCTTATTCTGGGTGAGCCTCTTGGCTCATTCAGCATTGTTGTCACTGGCCGGACAAGATGGACTAGGCTGGAAGAGTCTCTTCAAGATTTCAGGCTTTCCTGGGAGAAGCTGGGGATCGAACTTGGGACCTTCTGCATGCAAAGCAAGTGCTGTGCCCCTGCGCTACAGCTCTGCTGCTTTCATGCCTTGCCACTGCAGCCTGTTCACTTGTCTTCTTCAAGTAAGGAGCTGCAAGAGAAGCAGTACCTGCTTCTCTCCCTCTCTCTCTCTCTCTCTCTCTCTCTCTCTCTCTCTCTCTCTCTCTCTCTGCAAGATGGTGTGGATTGTGCCAAGAAGAAGAGGGCACTAGCAGTGGAGATGAGGAGGTGAAAATGGTCACACGGAGAGCCTCTTCCAAGCCTTCCCACCCTCTGGTGGATGCTGCACAACCATACAGACAATGTAATGTCTTTGTTTTCCTTTCGGATGAGTCAAAAGCCAGCTCTCGTATTTCGTTCTCTGAAAATTTCCTATCCCTTTTGGGCCGCTATTGCACTTTGAAAGCTGCATGGTCATGAAATGCGATCATGCTTACTGTAGAGGCCTCCTTACCTGGAGGAAGTGTGGGGTGTGATTAGATGGCTGTGCTGCCCTCTTGCGCTGCCCTGCCCCATTTCTAAAAGCGGTGTGGATGTTGCAGCCCTTTGGTGTAGCACTAGCAGGAACTGGCTGAAATCTGACTTTTAAGGACTATGGAACAGTTTGCAGGGTGTTTGCTGAGTATAGCAATACATTTCCTCAGTGATGTTGACAGGAAGGAAGGAAGTAAATAAGTCAATTTGGCTGCACTTAATGAGTTTTTCTAACTTCAAAATTGTGGTGTTGAGTGCTAGAGGGTGTGTTGGTAATACCGCTTTTCTTTCTTCCCATCGTGCGAGGTGCTGCATAGGCCAGAGCCCCCAGAATTGGCAGTGTACACAAACTGAGCTTAAGTAAACAGATGAGCAAGGAATGCTTCTAGTTCCTTTAATTTGCCCCTCCAAAAAAAAAAACCCTTTCTTTTTTCCAGAGATAGTCAGGGAAGATTTTAACCTGCTTGGAAACAGCTACTAAATTAATTGTCAAATGAATCTATTCCGTAAAACACTTTGTTTTAAAATATGAGACTTTAAAAAAGACTTTCCGTGCTGAAAGCCGCTTACTCCATTAGATTGGAAAGGGTTTTTTGCTTTGAAGTCAACCTGTATGTTAAGCTTTGAAGTTTATGAATTAAATCTTTTTTCTTTTTTTAGGTTAAGACTTTGAATAAGCTCTCCCAGCTAGCCTGTATCTGCACTCGGTCCATTACATCTGTTGCAAACAACCTTGTATCTAGCATAAAAGTGTTGCCATTGACAGTAATCTGTTTAGGATATCCAATTTCCGTTATTGGCAATATTACAATAATCTGCCTACTTCTTTTGCTTACCCATGAAAGTCACCTTGCCCTAAGGTGATAGTATGGTGATCAGAGCTATGTTTCCATTCTGGCCTTGCTGTCCAGACAGTAACACTGCTAACAGTGTTGATTGGTACAGACTAGGACTGACTAAACCTCTCCTGCTTATCTGGGCAATTGAAATTAGGAGTAGTAAAAAGATGCTTCTGATTCCCAAAATTAGAGCAGTTTGGATATGCCCTTGGTAGTATCATTTGATTCTGGCAGGTTTGCTAATAGGCTAATCAAGTCTGTAGTGATTTGTGTTTTTATTTATTTATTATTTATTAAAACATTTTTATGCCGCCCCATTCTCCACCAATGCCGTTTAAATTTTATTCCAAGAAAAGATAAATTCAGCAACCTGTGTAAATGTATGCAAATCAAGTTAGCTTGCTTAAAAAGTTCTGCAACTCTTCCATTTTAAAGTCACTTATTCACTGGACATGGAGGATCGGCATGGAACCAATCAGCTGCTATTCTGTCACCTGGCTGCCTTCTGAAACTTCACCTAGCTCTGTTTATGTTATTTCAGTCTGCCCACTGCAGTCATGAGGAATAGAAACTTGCTTGTTTTTTGTTCTTCTTCTTTTTAAAGCAATTCAAATGGTTGAGTTACTGCTGAAAACTCATTGTTAAAGCTAGCTGATTTAGATGGAAGATTGTATCGATCGCGGTCATCACTTGATGGCTGCATTGTCCCCTGTTAGACTGTTCATACCTAGCTAGTTCATCGCTCCCTTCATGAGGTATACTGCAAGGTTTGCTTCTTGGGCCACTTATTGCAAAAAGCATTTTGCATTGTGGCCCTTGAATTCATGCATGCTGAGCCTGCTTAAAAAATCTCCAGGCCTCAAATCTCTCAGATCGCCACTGTACACATTCCATGGTGTTCTGTACGTCTAATTTTTGAAATGACATTCTTACAGCTGCAACAAACCAGAATGGCTGGCTTATTCACTTATTCCCTATATTCACCTTATCCACTGTATTACATTTCTTGCCAACCTAGATCTCTTCCAAATATGATAAGGAGTTGAAATGCCACGGAGGGAGGGGAAAAGGTCAATTTAGTTTTGCAAGTTGGGCTAGATGGAATAAAATACTTTGCAGTAAGGATGATGTAAACATCCCTTTCGGAAATGGAAGAAAAAATTCTTTTCTCTTTTTCTTTTGTGAGAATAATGCATTCCTCTCCAAGAAAACTAACATGTCTGGAAAAGATTTTCTAACTAATTGTCAGATAGAATCCAGGCCCAGTACAGCAGTTATGCAATGGATCAGATGCCAGATCAAATGCCTACATACCTCAGTTGTGGGGGAACTAGGGTAAGAGGGTGCTGTCACCCTCATGCCTTGCTTGAGGCATCCTCTGGACAGTTAGTTGGTCCCTGTGTGAGCAGCATTCTGGACCAGATGGATCCCTGGTCTGATCTGCTGGGGTTCTCGTGTTTAGTATACACCCTTTTGGCTTGAGCCATTAAGAGAAAACTGTCTTCCTGACAGCCAGGACCCTGAGGGTGTGGAATGGGCTTCCCCAGGAGGTGGTTGAGGGCCCATCAGTGCAGGTGTTCAAAGATAGGATGGATGTGCACATGGTGGGCATGTCGTGAGCAGAGCCGGCTGGAGCCGGGGGTCAGACTAGATGACCTGGGAGGTCCCTTCTGACTCGCTCTGTTTCTATGTTGCTATGTTTCTATGTCTTTATGAAAAGGTGAGTGCTGGAGAAGGGGCGGGGGAGATTTGGCACTCGATAAATAGCCTCAATGCAATTCCGTTTGCTTGCAGCAAACTTTGTTTTTTCATTCTCTCGGCAAATGAGGGTTCTGTCCAAATGTTGCTTTTTTCTTTTTTTTGGCAGGCTGTATCAAACGGTCAAGATACTCTATTCCTTTGGGATTTTTGTGACCTACTCAATTCAGTTCTACGTTCCAGCTGAGATCATTGTTCCGGTTGTTGCTGCTAGAGTGCAGGAAAAGCTGAAACTCTTCTGTGAGCTGATGATGAGAATGCTCTTGGTCTGCTTAACCTGTAAGTACAGAGGATAAGTTTTAGTGCTCCTTTGCCAAGCAGTATCTTGGAATTTCAGGATGGAGGAGGCGGAGTCTTGAATTTGGGATTTCAGTTGCATTTCTGGTTTGTGACTCAACTCTTGGACCATAAAATAAGTGAGTGAACAGTGTGAACATGAGCTTGTCAAGGAACGTATGAATTCATGGCATTTGCCAGTCTCTTTTACATTTTGAGATTTGTGCCCTGTCATTGGCTACATTTCATGCATTCTGTGCACTCCTGTAGAGCAGAGTGTGAACTGGCTCTGGGTTTAAATGGTTTGGTGTTTGATCTCATGAGATCTAAACTGCCAGTTGAAATCCAGGCCCAGTTCAAAGTGCCAGTACTAATATTCAAAGCCCTAAATGCTTGGGGCCAGATTATCTGTCTCATCCCATATGCACCTGTGTGGATGCTGAGGTCATCTTTGGGGGTACTTCTCCAAGAGAACCTGGTGGGTACCCGGAGGAGGGCCTTTTTGATTGTGGCACCCTGGTTGTGGAAGGAGCTCCCCACAGAGCTGCACCTGACACCTCCTTTGTATTCTTTTTGGCACTGGTTGAAGACCTTTCTATTTTCTCAGCATTTTAAGAGTTTAATTTTTTAACTTCATTTTTAATATTGCATTTTATTCTGTACTGCTGCTATGCTTCCATGCTGATTCAGTTGCAATTGCTATTGTGGCTTTGTAGTTTTAAGTTAAGGGGCGTGCGTGCATGCGTGGCTTTTGTTAACTGCCCAGAGAGCCTCAGCTATTGGGCGCGTAAAAATGAAATAAACAAACAGTTCGATCTTCTGACTTTTGATCTCATGCATCACTCATTTGAAGATACAGAAGGCATGCAAGGACTCCATAGTGGTCGCACCTTTTTCCTGTCTTTCCAAGGAAAGCATGGCTTCTCTTGGCCCTGCTCTTTCTGACACAGAGGAGCCCCTGTGTGTCAGTCTCTAAGTGCGGAGGCTCGAAGGCACGCAGAGGTCTGATTCCCTACCTCAGATTGCATGCGAGGAGTTGTTTGCTGTTGTGTGTGGTGCTAAAAATATGGCCACATGGTTCCTCCCAGCACACTCTAACCCATCCTTCCCCAACATGATGCCCACTGGATGTTCTGGACTACAAGTCCTATAATTACAGGAGGTGCAATCTAATATATCTGGAGGGCTGCATGTTGGGAAGGCTGCTGTATGCAGGGAATGCATGTGCACATGTGTTGTGGGGCTAGAATGGATGTGCACTTGACACTTGGGTGTTTTAGAAGTCTGCTTTGGGGGGCACACTGTTGTTTAACCTTTCTTTTCTCCCATCCTCTTCCTTAGTCAGAGAAATGGAAAGCACAGTGGAAAGAGCATTTCTCTCAAAGTATGTAGGGCTGCCCGTCGGCTCCTTCACTATGTTAGGACAGGGCAGTAGTACTTCCTCTATATGACCTGGGTCTTAGTGAGCTACCCAGATTGAAGGCGGAAGCAGTGAAGGCACAGACTGAAAAGAGTGTGTGTCTTGGATGAAGCTGCCTTGGGAAGCTCCAAAATGTGCAGACTTCCCTTAATGGATCATATAGCAGGTCTGCAAACCGCACCTGGTGCTAGTGTTGCTCAACCGCAGAAGATCACAGTCAGCTCCTCTGCTCTTGATGGCTTCCATGTCAGTTAAACAGGCATCATCCAAAGTCAAACAACGCAGCTGTGGGCCTGGTTGGTGTCTGGAAGGGAGGCTGCTTGGAAGCTCAGTGTACGTTGCCTTAAGTTCCATGATGGAGGAAACTGAATACAGAAGGCTCAGAAATGAAGGAAACCCATTTTCTAAATCCAAATACTTCTGACTTTATTCTTGAAGCAAAAAGAAAAAGAGATGGGAGCCTTAAACAAATCTGTTTGATCGCTCTGTAGACTCTGCAAACAAGGAATAAACAATGCATATGATTTTGTCCCTTCTCTGTCATTCAAGCCAGCTAAGGTGCTCCTGGGGGTGTAGTTGCACCTTCAGGAGTGGTGTGAGGTGTTTTTTGACTATGTTGTAGTTACAGGGCAGAACGGACAGTCTTAAAAGAAAATAAGCTTCACCACATGCTGCAAGAATTGGAATGTGTTTGTTCAAAGCTTACAAGATGTGGTCATTTCCTTTGGTGTGACACAGATGCTTGACGCAGGTAGCATTCTCAATTATCACTTAGTCTTAGCCGGAGGATATGGGGGATAGGCAAGAGAAATCAAAACAATAGTTCAAGGATTGAAATGGGTTTTAAATTAGATTTGTCTTCCAGTTGAGATTTTGACATTTTAGGCCTGATCTATAAAAGGTTACTCATTAAATTGAGATGGCTATAATGTGTGTGGGATTCTCACATTGCTCATCAATTAAGTGAACATTGATGCTGAGCGGGTTTTAGCAGCATGTAATATCAGTCGTGGCTTCCTTATTTATTGTTAAGAGGTGGAGGCTTTTGGTTTGTTTGTTTGAAAGAGGAGAATCACAAGAGAGGTGAATAGTTTCTTGAGAGTTTCTTGGCCTCCAAGTAAGTTTGTTCAAAAGCTGA
>NW_025335941.1:56585239-56605031 GCF_004798865.1 Varanus komodoensis
TCAGCTTTTTAACTGCTAAAACAGAACATGGTTAGCAAATTTGGGAGTTTGAGCAGACATTACAGTAATTTGAGTGTGCTTTTCATTTATGTTGACCCTCTTGCCCTTGGCAAATTGAAGTGTAAGAAGCGACTTGAGATGGCATTGAAAATGATGCCTCCATATTGAGTTACAGACCAAGAAGAGAACATACTATCTAACCAGTAAAAGAAAGAGAAGGCATCAAAACACCGAACATAAAAAGCAACAGTAAAATAAAACTGGAAAACAATACAAAATGAATCAGCAGTAAAACTGCACATTCTGTTGGGTGCTACAAATACTTTTCCCTCCTTAGATCCCCTCCTTTTCCCCCCTTTGCAAGCCCTGGGATTCTGCCAAGCCTGCAAATATGTTCTTCTCGAGTGCCATTTTGGCCATATAAGACTCTATTCTTAGAGAACACGCTTGCTGTAGTATGGAGGATAGGTTTTTAAGTACAACTAGCAGCTTTAGTCCACTGCACACAAGACGCTCTTTTGTCTTGGGCCTCGCATGTATATCTAATCCCTGAAAATTGCCATTTGCTGCTGAGGGGGGAAATTCTAATTTGTGCCCTGGTTCATTGGTAGTTTTCATGTGTAAATGCATGGCAAGGCATTATTGTGAAAAGCACATTTTCTGCTGTGGTATTCGTAGCAGTTCTGCCATGGCTGTTTCCCACATTGCTTATCTGACAATGCCATATCAAAACAAGAATAGGGCACAGTTTTGGGTTCAGTTTGGGCAGCAGCTTGCTTTATGAAGCCCGTTGTAGTGCTTTGGTTTCTGTGTTGCTTAACTCAATTATGTAATGTGCCCATGTGTCAGGATGATTTTGTAGGTTGCAGTCGGTGAGGCTGGGCGTGAAGGCAGATCTTTACCTGCTGCGTGTTATGACAGATGAACCAGAACAATCCTGATGCAACCTGAATTCAGGTTTGACGTGCGAGCCTTTCTTTGCATTGCTCTCTCTTTCTCTCTCTTCGAAAGCAATGAGGAGAATCAAGGGTAGTTTCTGTGTAGCCTGAAGCCTCCAGACATGCATAAGTGGGAAGGAAACCAGCTTTCTTTGCTTTATGCACTTTGATAGATCAGCCGTAAAATTGGCTGAGTAGCGTACATGGCAAAACAATGACATTACACAGCACACTTGTTAGGATACAAGTTTAACAAGATAAAATCAGTCACTTTAAAAACAAGAGTAAGAAGAAAACCCAGCAGCACTACAGCAATTAAACAGAGCAGGAAAGGAGTGAATTGTGTACTGCTGAAATAGTGTTACACTACAGCACAGGTGAAAGGCTTGAGCAAACTGAAAGGCCTTTGCTTTGGCACTGAACGGACAGTCAGTAAGGCACCAGGTGGGCTTCCTTGGGGAGGGCATTCCGCAGTGTAGGGGCCACCAGTGATAGGGCCATCGCCATACCTTAAATCGCGGTAGCACTCAAAGAAGGGCCTCAGGGGCTGATCTCAAGGCATGGAAGCGCACATATGGGAAGAGTCGATTCTTCTAAACCAGGGTCTCGAAAATTTATTTGTGAATGGCTTTTCTTTAATCAAAGTATATTTTTGCTCCACTTTTAGGAAAGCAACTTTGCCTACTTAGAAGTGGTCTTGTACCTGGGTGCTGTACAGGGAAACCCCACCTCCCAATCCTAATCTATACTGACCTCAAGTGAACTCAGTATATTTTGATTTTAGGGTGCATGTATATGAGAGCCAGTGTGGCATAGTGGTTAAGAGCATGGGACTGGAACTCAAGTGATCTGCTCAGCCATGGAGCCAACTGGGTGACTCTGGGCCAGTCACAGACTCACAACTCAACCTACCTCACAGGGTTGTTGTTGTGGGGATCTGATTAAGGAGGAGAGTACTTTGAGATTTTTCAAAAAGTAGAATATGAGACATAAATGTTGGGGAAATACAGGTATGTGAGGGGATGTCACATGGAGATGGGTAGAGAACTGTTCTCCCCTGCAGAGGAAGGCAGGGCACGCTCCAATGGAGCTAAGCTCAGGGAGCCAAGGTTCCATTTGGAAGCCAGGAAGCACTTCCGGACAGTCAGGACCCCGAGGGTGTGGAATGGGCTTCCCTGGGAGGTCGTTGAGGCCCCATCGGTGTGGGTGTTCAAGGAGAGGCTGGACGTCCACATGGTGGGCATGTCGTGAGCGGAGCCGGCTGGTGCCAGAGGTCAGACTAGATGGCCCGGGAGGTCCCTTCTGACTCGTTCTGTTTCTATGTTTCTATAAATAAATAAAGGAAGGAGGTACACATTCATAATTTTTCATACAAAATTTTCTAAAGCTAGGCATGCATATATTCCTGACTTTTAAGCTGTAGAGTATCTCTCATTCTAAAACACTGAGGGTAGGAGATTTAGTGCAGTTCAAAGGCAGTGTACTTTTTCACACAGCACGTCCTTAAACTAGGGGATTTGTTCCCACAGGATGGCGTGACCACCAATCTGGATGGATTTAAAAGGGAATTGGACAGATGCAAGGAGAGGAAGGTTATCCAGGGCAACTAGTCCCAGAGCATAAGCAGGAGGGTGCCATGTCTTGTTTGTAGACTTCCCACAGCCATCTGGGTGACCACTGTGGGAACGAAAAGGCTTTCCTAGGTAGGCCTTTGGTCTGATCTGGCTCAGCTGCTCTTATGTTCTTAAATTGCCCATGAAACATTATAATACATGCTTCTGTCAATGAAAGCCTTTGAGATGCACTGTGAGTAAAACAGTAGAGGTTGCCACAAGATGCCACTGCTCTTCCCCAAATATAAGTGTTCCTTATTTTGTCGGCTCTCTGGCTTGGTACACTGGCCCTTCGGATGCAGTTCAGTGTGCTTTGATTTCTGTATTCTGGCACTGAAGCTGTTATCTCTGTAGCACTTTGACTGATATCCAGGGAAGTGTTTTGGAGAGATCTTGCTGAAAATAGTCTGAAAAGGGGAGGAAAACATAACAACAGCAGAGCTTCTGGTCACAACCAGTTTACAGGCACAAGTTCTTACTGGGAGAAAATCAAAAGGCAGGCTGCGAGCTCAATTAGAAATCCGTCACAGCAAAATAAATCCACATTGTTCTGTAGCAAAACTCAGTGCATTCTTTTTCTCTTAGTGGAAGAGTCAGGTCTTGCTGTCATGAAGTGGGGTTTTTCTCCCTTTGCACATTCAAAGCAACAGACCGTTTCTTTGCAAAAGAATAAGCTCAGCAACCACAGAATTTGTCTCTGAGCATGCACAAAGCTGTTTGCAGAATCCTGTCTAAACAACTACTTCCCGAAGCCCTCCATTTGAGTATGTCTGGGCCTGATCCCTTTGGGGGGGGGGTGCGGCTTTTGTAAGTGAGCCTGCCTTTCCTCTGTATCCTGACCCTCCAGTTGGCTAGCTTGCCTCCCCCAATGCTGTGTCATGGGGTTGAGCATCATACCAGCTTTGTCTGATTCCTTTTATAGGCACCCACCTGACTGCTGTACCTCTTGGCTATTCTCAGAGCCTGTGTGAGCAGCTGAGGAGGATGGCCTTGAGATCAGCACCTCCACTTCTCTCATCTCAGAGTCTGGGGCCTCACTTTCCCAGGTCCACTCCTCCTCCAGAATCATAGAATCATAGAACGGTAGAGTTGGAAGGGGCCATGAAGGCCATCAAATTCAACCCCCTGCTGTTGCAGGACACCAAGTTACACCATTCCATTAGATGTCTTCCTCTAGCAAGAACTTTCACCTGGTTTCTTCACCTAATGCTAACCTATAGTTTATAAAGCTGACCCATAGGTTGGGTTGTCATGCACTATGGTTTCTTTTTCATGAACAAGTCACAAAGAACAACCCCAAAGGGTTTGTTGTTGGGCTGTGAAGGTTGTTTCTCCAGGAGTCCATGGAGGTGGTGGGAAGAGAAGCAACTCCACACACACACACACACACACACAACAACAACAACAACACTCTGCATACCAGTGCTGCAAAGGGCTTTAGGATAAAATGAGAGAGTAGTTGGGAGAAATGCAACCTGGGGACTGGGAAAGGAAACCACACCTTGCTCAGGCACTTTCCAGAAAAACTCTGGGTAGAGCAACAAACAGTGGATTAAATAAACCATGGTTTATCACTCTATGTAAACCAGATAATGAATATTTGCACTATGGGGTAAATAATTTTTCTGGAAGAATTGGGCTGACTTGTGCTTGTGTGTGTGTTTTTAAATGCAGCTTCTGAAAAGGATTCTGCTTTGAAATATGTTGGGTAGTTTTTATTCATGAATGAATTTGAAGTGTTGAGGGAACTGGAGCGCTACTTTTTAGATGGCCATAATCTGATAAACTGTTTTTTATTGTGATGTTCCATTTTCATATTGGGTTATAGATCTGTTGTTTTTTTTTAAAATTACATTGGATTGATTTGTGTAACTGTTCAAAATTTCACATTCTTAAGGGTTGACTTGATAACTTTGCTGACAAAAAAATCTGTCCATCTTAAGTCTTAAGGAAGGACTGATCTCTGAATGTTGGTTTCTCTTCTGTACACGTTTGCATAGATAACTCTTAATGGCATTATGTAACTGACCATGTCACTTTACAGACTTGTGACTGTAAGAAGCTTTTGAGTGCTGAATGAACGTCATTCAGAAATAAGTGCATGTGAAATTCAGATGAATGAATCAGCCCTGCAAATTTTACTCAGTAAGCAATATAACCTCTGCCCAGGCTTAAAAGAACAGCAGTGTTAATGTCCACACTGGCCTAATCTGGAATGGCTTAACTCTTACTAGCCAACTCTTCCCCCCTTGCAAAGGTGGCTGGGTGTACACAGCTATGCAGTTGTAAGATCCCTCTCGCAAGCTGAATGATAACCTGATGCTGTATGATTTGTCTGTCCCCTTCTATATCAACTTGCTCCTGAGACATTTTCACAGAACTTGGCGGAGGGGGCACTGTCTTTTTCTCAGACAATATCTGACTTATCTCTGGATGCCTAACCTTGACAAACCAGCTGTGAACTGCAGCCCTTCTTCCTCCACTTCTGATTCAGAAATCCAAGCCAGTAACCTCAGAAGACTGTATTATAGGGGCAGTGGGCCCAATCCTTTCAATCATTGAATGTATTGTATTTTACTTTATTTACAGAGCTTGTATATCATACATTGTAGTCTTCCCCAACTTGGTACCCTCTAGCTGTTTTGTACTGCACTTCCCATCAGCCTCAGCTAACATGGCCAATGGTCAGGGATGCTGGGAGCTGAAGTCCAAAGCATTTCACCTAATACAGTGGTACCTTGTCTCATGAACTTAATTTGTTCCAGGACTCTGGTCGTGACCCAAATTGGTCATGAGCCAAGTTAACTTTCCCCATAAGGTTCAATGTAAATAAGGTTAATCCGTTCTGTAACTATTTTTTTTAATCAGGAAAATGTGAAGCAAAGTGACAAAGAACAACAAAGATTGCAGCCGTCTCCCCGTCCCCCCAGCACGACTGCAATCGTGCCTATCATCCCTGCACCCGCCCATTACCAGCACCAGCGCGCCGGGGAGGGGGGTGGGCATGATTGCGGGCTTGCTGAGTGGGGAGAGACAGGTGTGAATGCAGGCCTGCTGGGGGGAGAGACAGGCGTGAATGCGGGCGCGCTGGGGGGAGAGACGGGCACGATCGTGCTGCGAGGGAAGATGGCCGAGATCGCGGTTGCGCTCCTGCAGGAAAGACGGCGCAATCACGGGCGCGCTCCTGCGGAAAAGATGGGCAAGATCTCGGCCATCTCCCCCCTGCCTCCAGCACGATCGTGGCCATCTCTCTACTTGGGGTGGGGAGACGGCTGCGATCATGGTCACCACCCAATGTGGAGTTCGCGACCCGAGTCAAAATTTTTATGAACTTTTTGTTCGTGATCCGATTTGGTCGTGATCTTAGGCATTTGTGAGCCAAGGTATCACTGTATATGCATTTTTGTATGCACAGCTTCATGATAATCTGCATTGCAAAACTGAAATTAGCAAATATCAAAGGAGTACAAGGTAGTTTCAGTTGCTATACTGTTTTGTAAGTGCAAACTTGCTAAATGCAATCAGAACAACCTCTGCTTTCCCTGGTATTCGTATGGCTGTGTGGCTTACCACTGGGATATGGTTCCCTGGCATGTTAAAGCATAAATTTTGATTTAAATAATCACAAAGCAGAAGTTTTGCCTTCATGTTTGGCATCACCATTCAACTGGGCCCAAGACTTGGTGGATGTTGTTGTTCCTGCTGAAAGCATTCTTAAAGCAGGGGTGGGCGAAGTTGGGTGCTGGGCACTCTTGGGGCCCCAGTGTATCCCTCTGTTTTTTCCAGAATGGCAGTACCCCTTCCCCTTGACCTCACCCTCTTTTCTCTAACTACCAACTGTTTCCAAAATGCTCAGCTTGTGTGCCATTTTCTGCCTGTTCCAAAAGGATGAATCACCTCTACTGATGCATAATTACCAGCAGGAAGAGTTTTTTTATTTGCATCCTCCTCTTCTATCAAAAAATTCCACTCAAGGTGACGCTCTGAAATAATTAAATTGGAGTGCAACAATAAAACAATGCATTACAATACAATAAAAACCCAAGAATTAGAGAAAAAACATTTAAAAGTTGTATATTTCGTGTCCCCTCCAGCATTCCTCCAGCACCACAATTCAAAGGCCTCAATCCTTTGGCGCTCAGCCTTCCTTATGGTCCAGCTTTCACAGCCATGCATTGCAACTGGGAAAACCATACTGCCCCAATGTGACTGGTTCCTCTAGAATCCAGTGGGGCTGTTGCCCAAATGGCATGACTTATGCACAAGATATTGGCAGGCTTTGAGACCCCAAAGGTTTGCCAAAGACCCTCAGTTCACTACACCTAACAGATCCAGTGAGGACTGCATGCGTCGGGTGACTGTAGAAAGTTTACTTGCAACTCAGAGAAGGATGGAAACCAGGGGGTGGAGCAAGAATGGAATGGAGTGCCTGGGATACTGCTCTGTGAGCTCCTCTCCCTGTAGCACTCCACTCCAGGACCTGCTTGTTCCTGAACCATGTAAGAAAATAAGACAGTCAGGTATATTGAGTTGGGAATGCCCAGTCAGGCAGCTTTGGAGAATAAAAGGTTCTGAAACTGATGTTGGGTTCTAGCTGGAGCAGGGAAAAACCTGGTGGATTTAACAGCTGGATCTTGCCTGGTGATTCCTTGGAAAAGTCCACTTACATATGGTCTTGGGCACACTGCATGTCCTTACATTTCACAGTTAGAAGATGGTTCCAGAATTAACTCTCAGTGGCACAGAATAAGCTTTCATATGGTTTGCAACAGGGCAGACTCCAGAGAAGTGTTTTTAGCTAGGCCTTCTGAATTGACTGATTAAAAAAAAAAAATCTTGCGGCTTCTACATAAGCTGTAGGTAAAAAAGAAACTGTCAACCACTTTCAGTGAAATTTAGCTAATTACTCCCATGCTTTGATTAATCAGTTATTTAAGTTTGCATTTGTAAATTGCTGATCCCTTTTTATGATACCAAAGGGAGTGAGACTTCAGAATCTAATCATGAGGACTGCTGCTCCTTTGCCACATTCAATATTCTCTTTCATTCCCTTTTACACTAACACCCTGTAGAACCGAAATAGCCTCTCTCCACTCTGAACTAGTTAGCTTTTAATTTACCGGCCGATAGATGATTGATTAATGAGACAGATCTATAATTAAATCTTTATTTGATCTAAGCTCATTCTCCTATTTCATTTCTCTAAGCTTTTAACCCTTCAATACGGGGTGGCAAAACTCTCCCCCTCTCTCTCCTTCTCTCCCTCTCTGTGTTGAGGGCCACATTGCTTCAGGTGTAATCTGTTGGGGGCCCATGCTGGTGGTAGGCAGGGTGAGATCAAAAGAAGGCCGAGGCCTCACTCTTCTCCCTTGACCCCTTTCTCTGTTCAGAAGGTTGCTCTGGAAGATGCAGATCACTAGACATCTTCAGGGATAGCTTGCAGAGAACTTTCATTCGTCAGTTTTTGTTATATTGGTATCCCACCCTTTTTGCAGTGACTGTATGGTGGTGTTCATGATTCTCCTCCCCCTCCCTCTTACCTTCAGAACAACTCTGGGAGGGTTGAGAGTCTGTGACCGGCCCAGAGCCGCCCAGCAAGATGCTTGGCTGCGTGGGGAACAGAACCTGGGTCTGCTGTGTCACAGCCCAACACCCCAACTATGAGCCAAGCTGTCTCTCTTGCAATTCATACCTCAGGCTTCATGCATCCTGTTGTTGTTGTTGTTAAGCTTCCACCAAGTTATCTCCAACTTATGGAGACCCTATGAAAGAATGCCCTCTACAATGACCACATTGTTCACTCTTCTAAGTTCAAGGCTCTGGCTTCCTTGAAAGACTCAGTCCATCTCATATCTACTCTTCCATTAATCTTTGCCTTTGACCTTCCCTAGCATGATTGTTTTCTCCTGGGAGTCATGCCTTCTTATGATGTGTCCAAAGTATGGTAGCCTCAGTTTTGTCATCGTTGCTTCTAAAGCTCTGGCTTGGTTTGGCCTGCTCTACAGGGAAGGAGCTTTGTAATTCTGTCTAGGGATGCAAGTGGGGCAGTGGTTTAAATCGCTGTGCTGGTTGATTGAAAGGTCGCCAGTTCAAATCTGCACAATGGGGTGAGCTCCCATGCTTCATCCCAGCTCCTGCCAACCTTGCAGTTCGAAAGCATGCAAATGCAAGTAGATTATAAGGTATCACTTTGGTGGGCAGGTAACAGTGTTCCGTTCATGCCGGCCACAGGACCACGGAGACTGTCTGTGGACAAACGCTGGCTCCCTCGGCTAGGAAACAGAGATGAGCACCGCCCCCTAGAGTCAGGCATGACTGGACATAATGTCAAGGGGAAACCTTTACCTTTACCTTTTTAACCCACCTTTTTTCAGCCTCTCTCTCTCTCTCTCTCCCTGGCTGGCAATGTGGTCATTCTACGTGAGGGTAAGTAGAAGTCTCCATGCGTCGGGATCAGGCTGTCCTGGTAGTCAGAGCACAGAGCACTGGGTTAGCAGAATGTGTAGGTTGCTTCCTCACTTTCTTATTCTCCAACAAGCTAAGAGGAAGACAGCTTTCTTCCCACCCTCAAAGACACTGCACTTTGTGGAAGGGGATACAGTAGAAAATCAACTAAGCGTCTCAGTGCATGTGTTCAGCAGGGTGGAAGAGTGGGCAAACTGATGGCTGTTCCTTTCTCTTTGCTAGCAGATGATAGAATATGTAGATTTGAAACTGGAATCTCAAACAACAACAACAACAAAAAAGTCACATGCTGTTCGGAAACCAGAGCTCCTTTCTTCTTAAGATAATGAATCAACTAAACAAAAAGCTGAAGCTGGTAAACCATTGTCAACACCTGCCAATTCCATGTTAAGTTGCTTCCCTCTCCATCAGTGTATTGCAGTTCCCCCACCTCCCTCCCACCCCATCAGATATGCCAAAATATCCCTATGCTAACGCCTGGTTATTTTCTTTGACAAGCCGTTTCCAGTTTCCTGAGTTGCTTTTCAGCTTATAATTGACCCAATTAATTTGTAGGCTTTTGCCGTGGTCTGTTCAAAAGCAATTCAATTTGATGCTAGAGATGCTGTGTTTTATGTGCTGTTGTAAGCAGTCCAGAGAGCTTTGGCTATTGGGCAGCATTGACACAAAGTTAATAATAATGATGATAACGATAATGTGGATAGAACAAGGGTGCAGCTGAACCTCTGGAGGTAAGCATATGACTAAGTGGTAGGAGGTGTAATGTTGGCGTTCTTGAGTTGGGAAAAGCTGGTGGGATCTCTTCTCAAAAGGCAACTGATTTCATGCTTCTCTATCAAAGAGAATCAAAACAGGAATTTGACTGGGTTGTTTTCAGGGTCATCACCAGATCCAGAATCAGCCTTTCCATTTGTTGAAGTTCAGAGTTTGTTTCCAGTGCCTTCCCAGTGTGAATAAATGTTCAGATCTGGTACGTTAGCCAGATGTCATGCTTTAAATAAAGGTACTTGTTCAAAACTCCTCCTCCTACACACACACCTTCCACTCCCTTTTCAGGTTGCAGAAACATTCAGATAACTCCCAGACTGGTAAGCACATGCTGGTTTATGTAAGAATGGTGATTCTTGTGGGATTGCATGCATATAATGTATCAAACTAGTTCACATCACTTGGAATTTTGAGTTGGCTGGACTAGAATTGCACCTGTGAAGTTTGGACAGTTTTCATCTGATTTTTATAACTCTAATCTCTTTCTGCTTTGGAAGCTTTCTTCTCCTGATGCTACATCTTAGTTTGTTTGGCTTCCTGTCAGTTTTTGCTCTGTACTGGTTTATTATCTAAGGTTAACATGAGAGAAATGCTATCAGAAGCCATGGCTAAGCTTCACAAGCTTGATGCAGAGAAAACTTGTCATTGTATCATTTATTCCTATGCTTGGTCTACATACAAAAAAGCCAAGCAGTGCAGTTGTTGTTGTTTACATTTCTATACCACCCATAGTCAAAGCTCTTGGGGTGGTTCACAACAGGATAGAAAAACAATAAAATGCAATACATAAAACAGAAGTTAAAGCATTTTAAAATTAAATAGAGCCAGTGTGGTGTAGTGCTTAAGAACATGAGACTGGGACTCAGAGGATCTGGGTTCTAGTCCCTGCTCAGCCATGGAGCCAACTGGGTGACTTTGGGTGAGTCACCTATTCTCAGCCCAACCTACCTCACAGGGTTGTTGTGGGGATAAGATGGAGGAAGAGATGTAAGCTGCCTTGAGCCCTTTGTAGGAAAAAGGCAGGATAGAAATCGAATAAATAAATAAATAAATAAATAGCATTAAAATAAATGAAATGAAATGAAAAAGACCTGGCCAAGAAGAAAGGAAAAAAAAGGTACCTGGATAAACCCTGGAGCTGAAAAGACGGCAAATTTAGTGCCAAGTGAGCTGCAGCAGGGAGGTTGTCCCAAAGATGGGGTGGGGCCACCACAGAAAAGCCCCCCCACCCGAGTTGCCACTCTTTGAGCTTCTTGAGAGTTTGGCACCTGGTGAAAGACCCCAGGGTTGAGCGTAGCTTGTGGGTTCAGGATTCAGAGGCTAAAAACTCATTTTCCTTTGCACAGAGCACCCCAACAATTCTTCTAGCCATCTTCCCTTGGAGGCAATAATGTACCATTTGATCTGCCTGGTCACACTGGTTTTGCTTGTCTGTAAGATGCAGGTTATTCTCTTCTTTCAGAAATGTAGGACACAATACTGTGTGCATTTAGACAGAAATAAGTCCTACAGCTCCCAGCGTTTTGCAGTCAGCTGGAAGTTACAGAATATTTTCCCTCTATACCTGCATAAAATTGTGCCCTTGTAAGATTTTGAATGGTTTGGGTAGAATTTTCTCCTTCGCTAATATTAAACGTCTTTGTCAAACTGATTGGTAGTAGGTTCAAAGCTTTTACGGTTTTTCTACACACAACGCACAGTCAATTTACAGACTTCACAGCCATAAGAAGTCGGTGGCTGGTAGCTTCCCCCAGCAAGTTCTCTGATTCTTCTCTTAAATACCATGAATGCTGAGCTCCCTCAAACTGGGAAAATTACACTGCACACCACAGATGCCAAAGTAGTCACTGTAATTTTCAGTTGAATTAGGCCCCATTTAATTATTTGACATTTCACTTAAATCACCACTTGATTTTACAGAGCTCATGAGTCTGTCGTTTTTAAACTCTTCCCAGTCATTTTGCTCTATGAAATAAGTTATCACATAGTTGCATCCTTTAATTTCTGCTGTGGAAATTTCTATGCTTACTGGAAACTTAATGCCAACGACCTTCCTGTTCATAATTTTCTTTCTTCTTTTCCCCTCCACCCTTTTGCTGTAATATTTTTGTAAAGTTTCTATATTTCCTTCCCTGTGTTCAAACGTCTCTTGAAATGCATACAGTGTTTCCAATTCTCTGTTGATTTTGTAGCAGACTTTGCTTTGTCTGACTTATTTATGAGATCTTAATATCACCCATCAACAAAGACCTCTGGGTGGTTTACAAGAAGTATAAATCAACAGAATGGAAACATAATAAAAATACATGTTTATGTTTCATTATATTAAACTGCCTACAGAAATTTCTACAGCATATAAATAGTGTAAATAAGTAAATATATGTATTTAATTTTTATTCTTGCATAGGTCTCTGTTAGCCTGGGAATTTACTATGAAATGGAAATTTCCTCCCTCACCAGATTCCAAATTAATCTTGGAGCACTCAGGGAAGATATTGGAAACCATCTGTTTTAATAAAAACCGGGAGAGATTATTTAAAGCATCATAATAGAAACTTAGAAAAACATGCATTACAGATTAGACAGAATGCAAATAAATCCAAAAATGGCACTGTGGTTAATGATCAATATCTGTAATGCAAAAGACATCCTTTAAAAAGGAATACAAGCTTTAAAACAAATGAAGTTGCTAACAACACATGTGAGAAAAGGACTTGAGGCATATCTTGGCAAGGGTTTTATGTGCGTTACTCCTAACATGTTATCACAAACATATTTACATCCCCTGCACATTTCCTTTCCAAAATAGGAGTTCACAAAATGTGGGTCTTTACTGGACCTGAACACGCTTTAAGGGTGTGATATGGCAGAGGTCCCCAGCCTTGTTGGCACCAGGGACTGGTTTTGTGGAAGGCAATTTTTCCACGGACCGGGACTGGGGAGATGGTTTCAGGATGACTCAAGCACATTGCATTTATTGTGCACTTTATTTCTTTTATTATTACATGGCAAATAGATGGGGAAGAAATGGAGGTAGTGACAGATTTTATTTTTCTGGGCTCCAAGATCACTGCAGACAGGGACTGCAACCAAGAAATTGAAAGACACTTGCTCCTGGGGAGGAAAGCTATGGCAAATCTAGACAGCATACTAAAAAGCAGAGACATCACCCTGCCAACAAAAGTGCGTATAGTCAAGGCTACAGTTTTCCCAGTTGCAATGTATGGCTGTGAAAGCTGGACCATAAGGAAGGCTGAATGCCAAAGGAGGCCTTTGAATTGTGGTGCTGGAGGAGACTCCTGCAAGTCCCTTGGACCGCAAGGCAATCAAACTGGTCAGTCCTAGAGGAGATCAACCCTGACTGCTCCTTAGAAGGCCAGATCCTGAAAATGAAACTCAAATACTTTGGCCAGCTAATGAGAAGGAAGGACTCCCTGGAGAAGACCCTGATGCTGGGCACAATAGATGGCAAAAGAAGAAGGGGAAGGCAGAGGATGAGGTGGCTGGATGGAGTCACTGAAGCAGTCCGCATGAGTCAGGAGGACTCTGGGGGATGGTGGAGGACAGGAAGGCCTGGAGGAATGTTGGCCATGGGGTCGCAATGGGTCAGACATGACTTCACGACTAGCAACAAGCAACAATATATAATAAAATAATTATGCAACTCACCACAATGGAGACTCACTGGGAGCCTCCCCCCGACCTGCAGCCCTGCAGCCCAGCTCTGACCTGCTTCCTGGTTCCCTCGCTGCTTGCACACACCTTCCCTAGCTTCTCCATGCTGCTTGCTGCCTGGCTCTGCCACCACCACCACTGCTGCTGCTCCCTCCTCCTTTGAAGGCCCAAGACCCAAAAGGCCCCCAGTGATCACCTGTATTTGCAGCTGCTCCCCAGCAGTAATGCAAATACAGACGGAGCTTTGCTTGCTCATCCACTGCTCACCTCCTGCTGTGCAGCCCGGCTCCTAACAGGCCACCGACAGGTACCAGTCTGCAGCCTGGGGGCTGTGGACCCCTGTGATACAGGCTGTTTTCTATGAGAGCCATTAACAAGATGCATAAATCCAAGGAACACTTTCTCTGATCGGTGGAAGTTGCTTCTGCCCATGTGATTCCAAACTGAAATGCCCCCTCCCCTCTTCTCCCTTTTCCCAGAGTTTCAGCTGTACCCTTAGGAAGGTCCGCACTGCTTGTGGGACACATGGCAGGAATACCTGACGTTGCGTATTGGCCCTCCTGTATCTGGCCTGGTGATGCCTCATGGAGTCTAGGATCCCCCCCCCCCCCCGCCCTTCTCAGTTTGGTCCTCAGTCACTGCCTGACTAGGCTTGCTTCTCAGCCTTGACTTTTCAACTCTTCCCTTTCTACCCTGCTTATTTCACATTCTGATTTGGAAAGGTCTGGCTGGGAATGTTGTCCTAGGAGAAGGCCGGGCCCCGTCTACGCACTTCCCTGGATGTGTTAGAAGGAGAGAAATTGGCTTCAGGAGACACCATGCGGGATTCTGAAAGAATGAAATGGATGTCTTGCATTTGCTTTCAAGGTTTTGCATTGATTCGGAGTAGAGATGTTAGAGCAGAGTGGTCTAACGCATGGCCCATGGGCCACATGTGGCCCCTGAGGCCTTTTTCTGTGGCCCTCCTGTTGCTCGGAGTCCCCCCAGGCCCCCCCCCAGTCTGGATCCTAGTGATGGCATGGCATGATTGGGGTGTGTTCTCCCAAGAGAGCTTGCCTCCACATGCCCCATGCTGCTCCAGTTGACAAGCACAAAGGGCTGGAACAGTCCTCTATGAAGAATGGCCATGACAGCTGGGATTGCTCAGCGTCAAGAAAAATTGTCAAGGAAGGAGAGACATGGCGGAGGTGTTTAAGATAATGCAGGCTTGGCGGAAGTGGAGAGGGAGTCATTTTTCTCCCTTCCCCATAACACGTGAACCCAGGGTCATCCCATGAAACTGATTGGTGAGAGGTATAGGACAGATAAAAGGAAGGGCTTCTTCACACAGTGTATAGCTCTGGAATTTGCTGCCATGGGAAGTGGTGATGTCTGCCAATCTGGATGGGTCTTAAAAGGGATCGGGCAAATTCATGGCCTGTCTGTGACAGTCAGAGGTCTTGTAACAATCCTTCTTGAGGGATCCTGTGAGCAGCTGGTTTGCCACCCTGTCTATGTTGTGCTGGATGAGATGGACCTTTGAGCTGCTCTAGCAGGGCTTTCCTTATGTTCTTATGCTCTTAGTATATATCCCTGAAGAACAATTGACTCTATCAGTGAGCAGACGATGGAGCAAAAGGTGGATGACAGTCAATGAAACCAAGCTGGAATGAATTTAACACAATCCATACACCCTTAGCTAAGATCCCCATGCTTGAATTCATTTTTTCCAGGAGAGCCTCTGAAAGACCAAGTGAAACCGAGCTGATAAGAGAGATGAAGTTACATAGCCTGGGTCGCATGCATCTGCGCCTTCTTACAGAACTCAAAATAAAATTTGGGTACCCAGATCTGAGGTCTAACCTTGCAGCTAGTATTCTGTTCCCTGATCCCCTCTCCTGTTGCAGCTGGCACAGAAACGACCTTGCCGGCTGCCTCTCCAAGGTCATATAGACAACCTCAGAGAGTGGGTGAAGGGGGCATTCTGGAGGTGGGGTGGGGAAGGGATGTATCCTGATGGTGCTCCAACCTGCTTCCCTCCTATTCTTGCCTTCTGCTAGAAGGCTAAAAATGACTCTCACTAAAGTGTTATGTGAGAGATGTGGGAAGACGGCGTTCACCTCTGCTGCTTCTCCCACTCTGTTTCAGATGCTCAGGGCTTATAAATAGTCTAAAGGCAGCGCCTGAAATGCTATGAGCATTGAGGACCAAGAGGTTTGATTGCTTCCTTACCTGCCAAAAGGATGAAGAGAATCCTTTTATGTTGGTTGTTCATTAATTTCCATGAAGAACAAAGGAGCGTGTACATCAGCAATTTTGACCACTGTTCCAATGCACACCTATATTTATAATAACCCCCTCCCTAAAAGAACTACATACGTTTAAAAGAAGCATTAGCTGTGTTGCACTGCCAGTAATTATCTGGATCAGACAACCCTTCTTAAAGAGATGTTGCATTGGCCAACATGAAAACAACCATTTCATGTTGTTTTGACATGAAACAAAAGTTTTTGCCAACTTAGTTGCAGCCTAAAATCCATGGACCTGACAAAGTGATGGTTAACTGATCAGGCGGCATGGGACAATCCAATTCCCTGTTCCATTCTTGCTTACAAAACTGCATTTCAAATTTATTCACCGTCACCAGTGGCAAGAATTTATAGACACAGTTATAAGTTGCTTGTCCGGGCAACCCCAATAAGTTCTTCTATGAGTGATGGAGACATGGATGCCACAGAAGTTACTGGACTGAACTTGGTTGCTAACAAATGCTGCAATTTCAAATATTTCCATTGAGCCATAGTTGGGAAGTCATATTTGGCATGCAGGATGGACAACAAAAACCCATTGTTGGCACCCAAAAACTCGCTCAAAGATAACATAGTCCTATTTGTCCATGCCTGGCACAAAACCCTTTTCTTACGTTAAGTCTAGATTAATGAGGTCAGTCCAGAGCATGGGGAAATGGATAAATGCATAAGTGATATGGTATTATATGCAACACATCTCTAACTGTGGGAACTGCCCTATGCATTCTTGTATGACTAGAACCTAATGTTATTCATTTAGAAAGAGAAACCAGACAAGAATATTCTCAAACTAACCAAGGTGGGAGATTGGATGCAGACGACAAAACTGGGAGATGTATATTAGAACTTTCATAAAGATTTTGTTAAAGTTGTTCATTTGGAGAAAAGTATCTTTGAAACTAGACCTTACTGTGGATGGAACTGGATTGGGATTGGTCATTGGGGTTGTCCCTTACCCTTTTTGCCTGGCCATCGATGGGCTTGAATTCAAGACAACATGGGTACTTGAATGAAGCTAATTCAAAAGTCAGAGCATGGTGAGGAGGGAGGGGAATACCTCTTTGCAAAATGAGAACTGTTTTAAGGATTCATATCAAGGATGCTGTTGAAGTCTGCTCTGTACCAGTTCTGGTTGCTGATGGAGCAACTATCATGCTTGTTTGTACACCCCCGAGGAAAAGTGCTGTGCTGTAGGAAAAGCTAGCACACTGGGGAAGGCTATGCAACAAGTTCTCAGGAATCTACAGAGTCATCCCATCATTTGTGGGAATCACAAAAATATGCATCCTAGAGATCTCCAACTACATTTTAAGCATGCATTTCCTGAAATAGCATGCTTGCCAAGTTCAGTGGCTTGCATCAGTGCTCCTCTGATATGCATGCTATGCGGCCCGATTTCTCTCCCTCCCTTCAGCTGCAGCTCCCTTTGTGCTCCAAAAACCTGCTCTGGAGGGTCTCCTGCATTTTAAAGGGGTTTGAGTCTGTGTGCTGAATGCCGAAGTTGGAGGTGAGAAAAACTCCCTTGAATAAAGAGAGGCAATCTTTGTTTTGTGGTAGGCCCAAGCAAGTATTCTGCACCTGCTTTGTGAGGATTTGGTAAGCTAACTATTACTAGGTTCCAAAATCAGATTCCCTCCCCACCTCCTTAATATTCAGAAGGGAAAATATGACCAGTTGTGACTCAGTTTGTTGTTAAAATCAAGTTCTTTGCAACTTTGACAGACGGTTTAGCTGTTTTTCTGTGTGCTGGGGGAGGCCTGAAATTGGACTGATTTGGCAAATCCTGTAAAATGGAGGTCACTGATTTGGCAATGGATGGATAACTATGGAGGAAGTAAAATGTTCAGTTGGCGACTTTCTGCCTTGTTGTTGTTAGTCACGAAGTCGTGTCTGACCCATCGCGACCCCATGGACAACATTCCTCCAGGTCTTTCTGTCCTCCACCATCCCCCGGAGTTCACTCAAGCCCACACCAGCTGCCTCCATGACTCCATCCAGCCACCTCATTCTCTGCCGTCCCCTTCTTCTTTTGCCATCTATTGTGCCCAACATTAGGCTGTTATCCAGGGAGTTCTTCCTTCTCATTAGCTGGCCAAAGTATTTGAGTTTCATCTTCAGGATCTGGCCTTCTAAAGAGCCGTCAGGGTTGATCTCCTCTAGGACTGACTGGTTTGATCGCGTTGCGGTCCAAGGGACTTGCAGGAGTCTCCTCCAGCACCACAATTCAAAGGCCTCCTTTGGCATTCAGCCTTCCTTATGGTCCAGCTTTCACAGCCATACATTGCAACTGGGAAAACTGTAGCCTTGACTATACGCACTTTTGTTGGCAGGGTGATGTCTCTGCTTTTTAGTATGCTGTCTAGATTTGCCATAGCTTTCCTCCCTAGGAGCAAGCGTCTTTTAATTTCTTGGCTGCAGTCCCCATCTGTGGTGATCTTGGAGCCCAGGAAAATAAAAACTGTCACTACCTCCATTTCTTCCTCATCTATTTGCCAGGAAGTGAGAGGACTGGATGCCATGATCTTAGTTTTCTTAATGTTGAGTTTCAAGCCAACTTTTGCACTCTCCTCCTTCACCTGCATCAAGAGGCTCTTTAGTTCCTCTTCAGTTTCGGTCTACATACTGCTGGAGCCTAGCTTGTAGGATTTTGAGCATCACTTTGCTAGCATTTGAAATGAGTGCAATAGTGCAGTAGTTTGAACATTCTTTGGCATTGCCCTTCTTTGGGATGGGAATGTAAACCGACCTTTTCCAATCCTGTGGCCACTGTTGAGTTTTCCAAATTTGCTGGCATATTGAGTGTAGCACTTTTGCTGCATCATCTTTTAAGATTTTGAATAGCTCAGCTGGAATGCTGTCACCTCCACTAGCTTTGTTGTTGCTCAGACTTCCTAAGACCCATTTGACTTCACATTCCAGGATGTCTGGCTCGAGGTCAGTGACTACCCCATCATGGTTATCAGGGATGTTAAGCTCTTTCTTGTATAGTTCTTCTGTGTAATCTTGCCACCTCTTCTTAATCTCTTCTGCCTCTGTTAGGTCCCTGCCATTTTGGTCCTTTATCATGCCCATCTTTGCATGAAACATTCCCTTCATATCTCCAATTTTCTTGAAGAGATCTCTGGTCCTCCCTATTCTATTGTTTTCTTCTATTTCTTTGCACTGTTCATTTAAGAAGGCCTTCTTATCTCTTCTAGCTATTCTTTGGAATTCTGCATTCAATTGGGTGTATCTTTCTCTTTCTCCCTTGCCTTTTGCTTCCCTTCTTTCCTCAGCTTCCTCAGTCAGCCATTTGCTTTCTTGCACTTCTTTTTCTTTGGGATGGTTTTAGTTGCTACCTCTTGTACAATGTTGCGAACCTCTGTCCATAGTTCTTCAGGCACTCTGTCTATCAGATCTAATTCCTTAAATCTATTTGTCACCTCCACTGTATATTCATCAGGAATATGATTTACATCATACCTGAGTGGCCTAGTGCTTTTCCCTACTTTCTTCAATTTAAGCCTAAATTTTGCAATGAGAAGCTCATGATCGGAGCCACAGTCAGCTCCTGGTCTAGTTTTTACTGACTGTATAGAGCTTCTCCATCTTTGGCTTCAGAGCACATAGTCAATCTGATTTCTGTGTTGACCATCTGGTGATGTCCATGTGTAGAGTCATGTTTTGGGTTGTTGGAAAAGAGTGTTTGCTATGACCATCGTATTCTCTTGACAAAATTCTACCAGCCTGTGCCCTGCTTCATTTTGCACTCCAAGACCAAACTTGCCTGTTATTCCAGTTATCTTTTGACTTCCTACTTTAGCATTCAAATCCCCCATGATCATAAGGACATCATTTTTGGGTGTTAATTCTAGAAGGTGTTGTAGGCCTTCATAGAACTGGTCAACTTCAGCCTCTTCAGCACCAGTGGTTGGGGCATAGATTTGGACTATTATGATGTTGAATGGTTTGCCTTGGATTCGAACTGAGATCATTCTGTCATTTTGGAGATTGTATCCCAGTACTGCTTTTCCTACTCTTTTATTGACTATGAAGGCTACTCCAA
>NW_025335941.1:56605131-56631789 GCF_004798865.1 Varanus komodoensis
TCTAGAAGGTGTTGTAGGCCTTCATAGAACTGGTCAACTTCAGCCTCTTCAGCACCAGTGGTTGGGGCATAGATTTGGACTATTATGATGTTGAATGGTTTGCCTTGGATTCGAACTGAGATCATTCTGTCATTTTGGAGATTGTATCCCAGTACTGCTTTTCCTACTCTTTTATTGACTATGAAGGCTACTCCATTTCTTCTGAGGGATTCTTGCCCGCAGTAGTATACCTGATGGTTATCTGAATTAAATTCACCCATTATTGTCCATTTTAGTTCACTGATTCCTAAGATGTCAATGTTCAGTCTTGTCATCTCTTGTTTGACCACATCTAGCTTGCCTTGATTCATGGATCTTACATTCCAGGTTCCTATGGAGTATAGATCTTTGCAGCATCAGACTCTTCTTTCACCACCAGATACATTGGCAACTGAGTGTCCTTTTGGCTTTGACCCAGTCGCTTCATTCTTTCTGGTGCTACTAGTACTAGCCCTCTGCTCTTCCCCGGTAGCATATTGGACACCTTCCGACCTGAGGGGCTCATCTTCTGGCGTCATATCTTTTTGCCTTTTGGTACTGTCCGTGGGGTTTTCATGGCAAAGATTCTGGAGTGGGTTGCCATTTCCTTCTCAGTGGATCACGTTTTGTCAGAGCTCTCTGCTATGACTTGTCCGTCTTGGGTGGCCCTGCACGGCATGGCTCATAGCTTCATTGAGCTACGCAAGCCCCTTCACCACGACAAGGCAGTGATCCATGAAGAAGGACTTTCTGCCTACAGTAACTATTTTCTTGTCAGAAAACTCTTGGGAGGTTTATAATTGTCTGATGCATTTTGAGGCAGGAGAATTAGTGCTAATTTCCATGTCTGTGACTCATAGAAATGACATCTCTCTCTCCCCTCGCCCCTCACTGATGTGTAAACTGAATCTTGGAACTATGAAATTCATCCACTGCCAGACAGCTTCTCCCTCGTGCTCATTCTCTCTGTCTCTCTTTCTCTCTCTCTCTCTCTCTCTCTCTCTGTGTGTAAATAACTGATCCTCTGGAGCAGATGGGGAATTCACAGTTCCAACTCTGGACATGAAATTCTACCTGAAGAACCCTCTTTTAGTGTATGTTTAGCAGCCTTTTATTTTATTCTTGTAGAGTCTTCCCAACTGTTTTGTCCTGGGCTGAGCTACAAACTCCCCACATCCCTCTGCCAGGGCTGCTGGGGATATGCTGAAAGTTGTAGTCCAATACATATGGAGGGTACCATGGTGAGAAATGCTGCTCTGGCAGCGTATGGAATGGCTGGTGGGGTAAGTCCCACAACACAAGGCGTCCCTCCTGTGACTTAATCTTGAAGCCTCAACATCGAACTTTTCGTCCCTAAGGATGCCCGAGCGGCGTTTTGCTTCAGAAGAGCTTGAGGGTGTGGAAAGGTTCAAATTGGGCCACCTGCAAATGCTTTCTTAAAGCATTCACTGTGAACATCTTAACAACAAAAAGAAAAGGCTTTGTGACATTTGGTGCATCATGCTGCACTGGCCTCCGTGAAGTAGAGTCCATGCGCATGGTGCACCATTAGGCTTAGATGATGGTCCGCCGCTCTGCTGAGCACCAGTTTCTAAGGCATGATGCAGCAACCATTGCCTTGTTCCTGACTAACTGACTGGATTTAGCCCATTCAGGAGGTCCCTATAAAAATGGGTACCTTCCCTTCTATCCTTCTGGGGTGAGGCTTCAACTTGAGTGATGCCTCTTCAATTGCACCTCTTGCTTCTGGCTTCCCAGAGAAGGCTGATGGCTTTTGTGCTTACCAGGTCAAAGTTGTAGCTGGTTGGGGGATGTAACTGGACTCCCACCTGCTTTTTCCTGAGAACAAGGGCAGAAATTAAGCTCTCACTCATCTTGGCATTGTACAAGATTGACTAGGCCCCAAGCCCTTTCAGATTGCTTCTGATCAGATTCTGTCTAAAACAACATGGCTCTTTGCATTAACGGCACTGAACCCTGACACTCTGGTGTTCTCCTTCTAGCCATCTTTACAATATGTATGTTCTTTTCTAGCTCTTCCTTAAAAACAAAGTGTTCCCCTTTTCTTAATCTAGGTTTATGGCTCATCCATTCAATACCTTATTTATTCTATGGCTGATCTCCCCTTCTCCTTCCTCTTGTACCCCTCTGCTTTGTCCCAGTCTTTTATAAATAGCATTTACCCCACTTATATTTCATTTTCCATCTCTTTTTCCTCCTTTATCTTGCAGAATTTTCAAAAAATTGGCTCTCTTCATTCCAAATTTCTCTCTGGCAATGTTGCTTCTTCTTTCCCCCTCCCCTTGTGCCTCTTTCTTCCTGAAACAAATAGTTTTGGCTATCCTGTTTTCTCTATCTATTTTATAACTTTCCTTTTAGTGGTTCAGGAACTCATCCTGACAATCCTCTCTCAGCTGCACCTCAAGCAAGAATCCATAAACATATCTAAACAGCACTCCAGTCAGGCAAACCCTGGATCCCAGAGGGATTCAAGTAACTGGAATAAGAATCAATAGCAATTGGCGAAATAGGGATATATATAATTTCTGTTAATTAGTCTTTCCACCTTAGCGCTAACATTCTTTTAGGCTTTCCGTCTGATTCTTTCTTTTTCCCTCCTGATTATACCACCATTTCTTTAACACTTCCTAGCCAAGCTACCCCTAAGTTTTTTTAACATTAAAATAAACACTATTGCTGTGACCTCCCCCCCCTCCCATTTACCCACTTTCTTCCTGCTTCAGAAGGTAAACAGGGTGATGGACACAGGCAATAAGAACAAAGTAAGCAGTGATCAGCGTATTTGTGTTGCTATGAAACAGTCACTAGTAGAGATCAGGTGCCTGAATGGTCCCTACTGTTGCCACTCATTCCATCAGACATTGTATCATGGTCAGACCGGGAGCTCCCACGTCCAGATGTCATGACAGACAATTGTGGCATGCAGAAACCATGCAACGTGTTTCTTTTTGTGATTTCTGGGCTTGCAACAAGTTGTGGGGATGTGCCATAAATGGGTCTAGACAACACAATAAACCCAAATTGGTAGAAAACTGTGTTTGCTTCTTGTGATGTGTAAAGTCGGTCACTGTCTTCTATGGTGATCTTGTTCTTATGCCAGGTGATCTGGGGAGCAATGCACTTCATGCGGAGGTATTTCTCATCTGATTGCCCCAAAAGGTTTGGGCTCTTTTGCTGGGGTTTAGCATGCATAGCCCGAGAGAACAAGGGCTGGTTTTGCATTTACATAGACACACAGCACTTAAAAGGAAAATAAAGTTTGTACAACAGCAAATATAGATCAGGCATGAGCTTTTAACCCAATGTTGTCAGGCATGAGCTTTTAACCCAATGTTGTCTAGGCAGTAGGTATTCCTTTTGCATCTTGAATTATGCTCTATATCTCTAAGATGGTAAAGAGCTTCTTGCCAATCCAGGAGAGAAGCTAATTGACAAAGTGAGAGGGGGAAAGGGAGTCCATCACTTGTCCTGCAGGGTTGATTCTTGACCAGTCTTTCCTGTGGCCAGGAAGGGTGCAAGGTGTTCACAGGTTGGGGTGCCAGGCTTGGGTTCAAGAGCTGGGCCCTGCTTGTGTTCAGAGGTTGCTCTCCCACTTTTCCTAAGCCTCTGATCTTTATATAAAATATCTCTTTATGGGAAGGATGCATTTCCCAGACATATGCTTATTGTTGGGTGGGTGCTTGATTGCTGTTGATGAACTTATCTAGTGCTAGCTAACCATGACCAGGTCTATTTTCTGTCTGTCTGCTAGCTGCTATCAATGGGGTAATTTCCAAGCATCTCAGGACAATGCGTCATCCTCTTTTCAGGACTGTTAATCTCTTAAAGCCTGACCTTTTCTCTGCAAGAATTCCAGGATTCATTCTTATTTCACATTTACACTGACTAGCCCAGGGTAGTAGGTCCTTCTTCCTGAATCGCCTGCCTGTCCTGGCCTGGGGGCTTGTTGTCATGGCACTAATATTGATGCATATATGTGCCACACTATGTATATTTAACACACAATTGTATGTATGTGTAGACAGAGAAAAGCTCCCAGAATGTCCCAGGGCATGGGAGTTGCATGGGCCTCTTCTTTGTCTAAACGTGCATAGGACTCTGCCTTCAGTAGCTTTCTTCCTTTTTTGTCTGCTTGGCAATCTTGAATTAAGTATAGTGTAGATTTAAAAGTACATGTTAGTTTGCAAACTCATGTTCCAGGAAAGCGAGCATGCTTTTATTATTATTTTTCTCTCTGCATATGTATGAAAATTTCCAGTAAAATATCATGTATGGGTGCTTTTTATTATTAAGGGCCAGAAATAGAATCTTCATGGGATGCACATCAAATTGTTGTTTGTGCCTTCATGGTTATGGCTGGGCTGCATCTTTCTTCAGGGCACAAACTGTATAATTACTCTTTGCACGGAATGTTAATGTTGTCAGCAGGAGGTGAGAGAGAGAAGTGTGTAGCCATCTCACCATATAGCAGCTCTCCAAGCTAATTTATTATTTGGCACAGCTGGTGACATACAAAGAAATTGAAAATTCAGTGGGGAAAATTCTTGATAGAATTACAAGCCAGGGCTCCATATTCCACATATTTAGTGCCTCGGAGCAGAATGGGCAAAAGTAGATCTTCAGA
Organism: Varanus komodoensis; assembly: GCF_004798865.1. NCBI lineage: Eukaryota > Metazoa > Chordata > Lepidosauria > Squamata > Varanidae > Varanus > Varanus komodoensis. The sequence continues at coordinate 56,609,795 of NW_025335941.1, forward strand.
TGTTCCAGATTTCAACTCCAGATGTTCAAGATGCAACATTTCTATTGGGTGAGGAGACTCTGGGAATGCTTAGGCAAGGATCTGTTCTCAATCATCCCAGAGTACAGGGCAGGGAATAATGGAAGTCAAGTTCCGGCTGAACATTGAGAAAGACTTTCTGACCATTAGAGCAATGCAGCAATGGAACCCATGACCTTGGGAGCTTGGGGGCCCTCCAACACTGGAAGTGTTCAAGAAGCAGCTGGACAGTCATGTGTTGGGGATGCTGGAACTTGGAGTCCTGCACTAGGCAGGGGGTTGAACCCGATGGCCTTCTGGCCCCTTCCAACTCTAAGATTGTATGATTCTGTATGTATGACTGATCATCAGCCGTATTAGTAGAAGCTTCTAGGAGATCTTTCCCATTGCCGGCCACCAGAACTTTGAAATGGAGATGCCAGGACTTGATTTCAGGACCTGACCCCTGTAAAGCAGGTGCTCTTCTATCAAATCCTGGCTCCTCTGCTTCAGCTCTTTGCATTGCAACAAGTCATTTCACTCCAGATTGCCAAATGGCTCCTCTTTAATACAGAGTTGTTTTGAGAACACTTGAGCTAGTGTTTTTTAAAATATGGTGTTAGTTTGTTCACATGACATTATATTGTATGTCCCTCACTACCCCCGATGCAGCTGCGGCATCAAAATGTAGTATTCCTAAAAAAAAAATAAAAAGGCCCAGGCACAACTAGAAACTCCTTTAACATGCTGATTATGGCTTGTTGAGCAGTTGTGGCTGGTCCTCTATACTTTAGTTAAGTATATAGCATGGCTTCCAAATTTAGAGGTGTCCAGTAGCTTCAGTAAAATGTGGGCAGAGGGAACGGGCTGCCATCCTTTCCTTTCTCTGTGATTGGATTGTACGTTTCTCAAAACAGGTTGAAAGTCTCAATTCAGCTGCAAGCCTGGCTTTGTGATGAAGTTCTTCTCAAACTGGCAAGAGCGAAATGGCCTTGGATACTTTCCAGTGCAGCTTTGAAAAGGCCCCCGTGTGTCATTTTACAGGCTGTTGAGCTGGAATGTAGAATAAGATTTACTTCCTCCCCTGGCATTCTAAATAAAAATGCCAGTATGGAATTTGAGAGGAGCATGATTTCCACCGAGCACACCAAAGGCTTTCTGTACTGAATTCTGACATGCCTATTTTTTCTCTAAGCTACTCTCAAGGGTGTTTACCCTCAAACATCCCCTCCCTCCACTTCTGTCCTCAATGAGGGTAGAAGAAATATGTACTCTTCAACTTCAGCGATGGGTATTTGGTTCACGATAGATGAAAGATATTGATGGAATAGTTGGGTCTGATTATTCTCCTACTGCTTTGATGTGCTTCTTCTGCCTCCCCTTTCTCAAACTATATCATGGTGCAGCCTTCACAAAACCTGGTGGCCCTTCCTGGTGTTGGAATTCAATTTCCATCATCCCCAGCCAGAGGCCCTGCATGAATGCTCTTGTAGCTTGCCCCCAAAGAGGTTGGGGTTGGGTGTACCATTAGGCAAAGCATCTGCCTTAGGTGGAAGATGCTGGGAAGTAATAAGAAGGTGTTGGAGGGGAGAATTGGGCCCCTCATGCCCCTAAACTGGTTTGCAGCCTTGTACATGGAGGAGGCAGGTTGTAGCTTAGTGGTAAAGTGTCTTCTTCACATGTAGAAAATCTCTGGTTCAATCCTCAGTATCTCCAAACAGGGCTAGGAATGAATCCTGCCTGTGACTCTGGAGAGCCATTGCTGCCAGTCAGTGTTGAGAATACTGGGTTAGATGGAGCAATGGTCTGACTTAGCAAATGGGGCTTTAGCAACAGGAAGCACAAGGCAGCTCAACTGAGGATGCTTTCCACTGCCGATGCTGGAGAAATGTTTGAATGCTAGTTTGGTGGGCTGCTTGGGAAGGGTGCTCTCTTGTTCTTTGACCGAGGAAGCAAAATATTCTGGGCCTGCCCTGGATGTGCCACCCCTTCTTGGTCCCCAAACCCAGGAGTTTACAACTGAGAAAGGAAACAGCTGCTCTGGCAGAACACCTTTCCTGCCTGGATGGATCTGGAATGACCGTTGGGAACATGATGCTGTTCACTTCCATCTGTGAAAGAACCTCCCTGGTGGAAATGACACAGGTAAGTCCTTCCTCATCCTAGGGCTGGTAGTTTGGAGCCCCATTCCTGGTAGGGAATGATGTTCTGGCAAAGTCCTGGAAATATTGACCTCCGCCTGTCGGGGTTCTGTGCCCCCAGGTAAGAGTGAGGCAGTGGCAGCACCTGCATGATTGAGACAGGGAAATGGGTTTGCTTCTTTGGGCACCTCTGCCATATCCCTGCTGCTGAGGTCCTCCTCTTCTGAATTCTGCGAGACAGGTGAAGCCACCTCTGCCAGGAGACATGGTGGAACCTAGGTCCTCAAACTTTGAAATGATGTTGCCTTTGAATTCTGATTCCGTTTGTCTGATATTCTGTGTTCCTGACCTTGGTTCGGTCCAACATGTATCTGGGGAGCACTTATTGCTTCTTGGCTTCATTCTTGGCTTGCTTATTTGACTCCTCCATTGTCTCACTAAACTTTTCAGATACTTTGCACTTGGACTGGGGTGACCCAGTAGACATTACTTGGACTTCCAGAAGACTTTTGACCAGTGCTTCATTTTTGGAGAAGTTACCCTTGGATTATGTTTCCTTGGAGTAAAAAGTGATTAAATGGTATCTATAACTTGCCTATTTGTAGGTTGTAAGAAGTTCCAAATATGCATCATGTTTTCATTGGTTTTGTTTTCTCGGCTTCGTTCTTTGCTTTGTGTTGCTGTTGCAGAATGCTGTTTGTGGAACAGATATGATTGGAATACTCTGTCATCTCAGACTGAGTATGAGGGCCCCAACAATTCTGATGAACAACTTGGAAGATCTTGATGGAGTAAAAATGAGGTTCATCTGTGAAAAGTCCCTTTCACAGCCAGGTGAATAGACTAGACTAGATTAGATTAGAAGCTGAGATGGAAGTGACTTATAAGCCATCGAGTTCAACCCCCTGCTCTGCTTGCAGATGTGGTCACCTATCCAGCTGGAGGCCCATGCCTTTCCAGCTTAGCAAAGGTGACTTGACATGTTGTCTCAATGTAAAGCTATGCAAGCAGGTGAAGATATAGGTATAGTCTCAAGTGTTATTTTTCATGGCAATGATTTTGTTATTGGGATTTTTTCTCAACCAGATATTCTTGAAATCCACCAATCATTTGTCTGCTATTCAATTGAAGACTTTTGGACAAAGTTTGGACTTCTTTCTTGCCAAATGTTAAATGGCAACCTACATCTTCTGGCCTCTGCTTAGGATCTAGCATTTGGGTCAATTTGGGCAAGTCAGCTTCTTCATTGCTGAGCAGTCTTTGCAATGCATACCCTAAAATTTTAATAGAAAGCCTTTAGACAATTTGATCTTTTAAAAACAAATATTTCTGTGGAAGATAAAGCCTTTGAAGTTTAACGTTTCTGATACACTGATAAGATTTTTATAATATGGTCCATGACATTCCTATCTGTCCTCAAATATTAGAACAATATATTCTATCTTCCTACTGGCTTTGTATAAATCTATTTCACATCCTCATAATTCTAAGTTCAGTCCCAACAGTTCTTGGAGCGCATCACGAATCAGTCCTAAATCCAGTAGACTGAAGTCATCTTTGTAAACTCTTGTACACAGATCTCTTTCTCTTTTTGACACTGTTGCAATCATTTTTAGCTTCAACAAAATGAAGCACCGAGGCTTCATAATCTTCTCACATAGCAAACACTGATCTGAAACTGGATGCTACTCACCTTTAGCTTAATGTTCTTCCAATTGTTAATTTTATTCCCAACATCTTTGTACGTACATGTTGATCTCTGACTTTTCTCTTTTGTTCGTGAAACATGGTATAAAGCATTCAATCTGGCAATAAAAGATTTGAATCAAATGCTTCTGGAGACAGAATGTACAAAATCACCCACTGATAATTCTAGTCTCTGGTTGACACAGAGGGAAATCTATCATTCAGCAATTCTTAACCTCAGGATGATTTCCTAACATCACAGCTTCATCATTAAAAAGCAACAGAAACCAAATGGTCATTCGGATACTCTTCTGTCATTCCTAAAGAATGGAGATGCCAAAGTAATGACCCAAACATTTCATTTGCTGTGTCATCATCTAATTTTATCCCAACCAAGAAAGTAATGTACAGGGATCCTTACTGCACATTCTGGGACAAGAACTTGTACATACAAAATCAATGTAGATTTTCTTCTAAACTAATTGGAGTTGATTCATTAATAATTAAGGAGATCCTACTGTTAGATTTCACAATTTGTTTTGCTTAAGATATTTCTCCCTTCAGTAGCTTTGTGACCATCAATATTTCTGCAAGCATCAGTGGAGTGACCCACAGTGATGTCATTCAGTTCTTGCAACCTAACGTCATCCTCAAAACGATTGCAGTCTGATAATTTTGGACCACTTTATTTGCCGCCTGAAATACCTTAACTGTGATAATCTTTTCACAAGAGATAGATCTCATATATACTTTCTCCAAAGTTCCCTTCTGCTCTTCTGCTACTTTAACAGCAACTTGGTTTCAATTTTATTATTATTTTCTACACTCTAAACAAATAGTTATTCCAAAGACTTCAGACATACTGAGTACAAAATCTTATTCTCTCTAGAATTACTATATATTTCAGCCCTAATTGAAATTCTATTTCTTTAACCAATGGTAAAAAAGTTCCATGTTTGATATTAACATGTATCATCTTTTTCCTTAAGAGATAAAATCAGTCTGTCCCTTTCCACACAGTCCAGTATCGTCTTTAAAATCAAATCTTCAGTCGTTAACTATTCATTCCTTCAGCATTGTGCAAATACAATCCTCACTGCTGTAATTACATGCAGCGTCAAATATATACTTTGTTTATCGAAGTCGTCGGTGAGAATGCCTAACAAAAATATTTCTGGTTTAAATATTACAACATTTCCCCAAGTCTCTGCAACATTTCCCCAAGCCATCTATGCATTTTAACCCAGTACTTTTTTGCTTTATCACAAGTCCACCACATATGGTAAAAGGTACCAGGCTTTTGTTTACATTTCCAACACCTGTTTGACATATTTGAAAACATTTTAGCTAATCTATAAGGTGACAAACACCATCTATAAAATATTTTATACAAATGTTCTTTGTATGGAGTTACCAGAGTTATCTTAACATTTCTTTCCCACAGCTTTTGCCACTTCTGCAATTCAATATTATATCCAAAGTTTTGTGCCCATGATATCATAGTTTCCTTAACTTGTTCATCTTCCATTTTCATTTCTTAAAGAAAGTTATACAATATTTTAATCATTTTTTCATCTGATTTTAAACTACTTTAACAGCAACTTGATGACATGAACTTTATAGTCAAATATTTTTCCTTAAAGGTAGGAACTTTTGTTTTGGCATTTTGTCATAAGCAGAAAGTTCATAAATTGCCTATTCTTTTGATGTTTTATCCCCATTTTCTTTTCAACTCCAAATGTTCCAACCTTTTGACACTATCTAAGTTCTTTATTTTTGCAGATATAATAATTTCTGGCAGAAATTGTTTGTTTGTTCAGATGTCCAGCAGCTGGGCCAGTTTGTACTTACACTTCTCTGTAAGTACAAACTATAGAAGGTCTGTAGTTAACCTTGTATGATTTTCTCTTCAGCACAAGAAGACATAGGTGCTGACAGAATTCCACCGTTACTTCATGTAATTCCAGGTTTTTTGGAACAGGAGATGAAAAATAATTCGTGACTTTTTCATATTACCTGCCATCACAATTTTAGCACAACAGAACGCCCAAACTCAGTCAAATAAAGCAGCCAAGATCTGATGGAAAGCTGTGATGGTGATGCCATTATTGTAATTATATTGCATTTATTTCCTGCCATTTTTCCTCTTGCAAGGAACCCAAGGGGGTTCCCTATACAGCACCCTTCCACTCTATTTTTTCCTCATAACAACAACCTTGTGAAGTGGGCTAAGCTGAGAGCAAGTGAAAGGCCCAAAGTCACCCAGTGAGCTTCATGGTTAAGCGGAGACTAGACTCCAGATCTCTTGAGTCGCTAGTGCAGCAGTCTAATCACCACACCACACTGGCTCTCACACTGGTTTAGCTGCCTGCAGGTTTATGAGAACCAATTCCTGGTCTGTGAAGGCTAACTAAATTCAAACTCTAAAGCAAGGTTGTACATCAGCCAGTACTGTAATGAATATACCTTACTTAAAGGCAGAAGAAGGTGATGGAACTCATTTCTGGCAAGTAATCAATTGAAGAAAATCTGCCAGAACTCAGGAAAAAAGCAAAGCAAAGCAAAGCACCAAGCTTGCCTTTGACAAAGTCCCTCACCAAATAGTCCTAAGAAAAATCCTGGAATAAGAGGAGGGATCTCCTTATTGATCTGTAACTGGTTAAAGGATAAAAAGCAGGGCATAGGAATAAATAGTGATTTAATAGTGAATAAAAAGTAAGCAGTGGGGTCCCACGGGGATCTGTATTAGGACCAATGTTTTTCAACTTATTCATAAAAGATCTGGAATTAGGAGTGAGCAGTGAAGTGACCAAAGTTGCTGATGTCACCAAACTATTTTTAGGGTGCTTAAAACCAGAAGGGATTGTGAGGGGTTCCGAAAGGATCTCTGCAAATGGGAGAACTGGTGTCCAAGTGGCAAATGCAGATCAGTGTAAGAAAGTGTAAAGCAAGGGGCAAAAAGACCCAACTGATGGGATCTGAGCAGGCAGTGACCGACTAAGGAAGGGATCTTGAGGCTGTGGTGGACAGCTCAATGTAGATGTGGATCAGTGTGCAGCTGCTGTGAAAAAGGCATGCCCCGTTTTGGGCATAATAAAATTTCCTGTATAATAATCCCCTTATACAAATCTGTGATGTGACTGCACAGAGGATATTGTTTGCAGTTCTGGTTGCTGCACCTGAAAAGGTTATTGCAGAGTTGGAAAAAGTGCTGAAAAAGGCAGCTAAAATGATCAAAGGCTTGGATCCTCTCCTGTAGGAGGAAAGCTTAGAACAGCTGAGATTGCTTAGCTCAGGGGAAAAAAGGATGCGAGAGGACAGACATGACAGAGGTGTAAAGAAATAAGTGGAGAAGGTGGATAGGGAGACATTTTCCATAATAGTGGAACTGAAAGGGATCATTCCATGAAGCTCCTTGGTGGGAGATTCAGGAGAGATAAAAGAAAGGCCTCCTTCACAGAGGTGCATAGCTCAGCTATCGAACTAACTCCCACAAGATGGAGAGATGTCCATCATTTAAAAGGGGATAGCACAAATGCACGGAGAAGACTATCAAGGGCTATTGGTCCTTATGGCTGTGTGCAACCTTCAGTAGTAAAGACAGTATGCATATAGAAACATAGAAACAGAGCGAGAGAGAAGGGGTGTCCCAGGCCATCTAGTCTGACCCCTGACCCCTGACTCTAGCCAGCTCCGCTCATGCCATGCCCACCATGTGCATGTCCAGCCTATCCTTGAACAGCCTCACTGATGGGGCCTCAACCACCTCCTAGGGAAGCCCATTCCACACCCTCGGGGTCCTGACTGTCAGGAAGTGCTTCCTGGCATCCAAATGGAACCTTGACTCCCTGAGCTTTGCTCCATTGGAGTGTGTCCTGCCTTCTTCTGCAGGGGAGAACAGGTCTTGACCCACCTCTGTGTGAACACCTCCTCATGTACCAGCTGCTGGGGAATATGGGTGGGAGGCTGCTGTTGCACACATGTCCTGCTGATAGGATCCCATGAATACCTGGCTGGCCATTCTGTGAACAGCATGCTGGATTAGATGGAGAACTGGTCTGATCCAGCTAGGCTGTTCTTACCATAATTAACCCCATCTTTCTGTGTGTTTACATATCCAGGAGCTGAACAGTATGGCCCCATCCCTAGTTTTAAAGGGACTTCCTTGGTCTGGGTTCCAGTCACTGCCACTGAACCTTGATTTCCCTGTGGACTCCTTGACTTCCAACTCAGTTGCACCCATTAAGAATACAGGACCTGTTACATGTAATGGCATGTTTTGCCTCTGAGCAGTTTTTTTTTCTTCCGCAATTATCCACTGTGTGGAGTAGAGTGCTAGAATGTGGATGCTGGGCATTGAATTCTTCCCTCTCCTGCCTGTTGATTTTCTGTTTGTGGGAGAATAAAAAAATAATTGCAGTCAGGGGCAAGCCAGATGTTAATGTAACATGGCTTCAGTCTTAAGTCATTACTACAACCATCTTGATGGCACACAAATTTTGCCTTCATTACCAATAGGTGGCGCTGCTGCTTTACTTTTGAAGTGTCAAGTCTACAAGGATAGCTGATTTATGCATCCAGAGTCAGATGTAGTCTCCAAAGCTATGAATATCAGATCATGCATCCACCTTAAAACATATTTGGTTTTGGGTCTGAAGGAGAACCTTAAATGTTCAGAGACAAGCTCTTGAGGAGATAGGTTGGATTCTTAGTTGAGCAATTTGGAAGGCTTCTGACCTACTATAGGTTTTGGGATCCCCACACATTTTAGGTTAGTGGGCAGAATTGGAATTCTGGGAAATCACTGAGGGGTGGGAGCTACTGCCCATTCATAAAATGGGTTCTGGAGTGAGTATAGCCAGTCACTAGAAATGTATTTCTAAGAAAGTGAACAGGGTGAAACACAAAAGAAGGACTTTGCTCAAGGACGCAAGGGTCTTGGCTCCAAACACAGTCCTACTCTCTTGAGCTGAAATAAGGGCTCTGCTGGAGGGAGCACTTACCTTTGCAGCAGACCAACCTCTCAGTTCCATAACAATTGCCGAAAAATGTAGACATAAAATGAAAGCCAGGTGTGGTGGGAACTGAGAGGAATGGCTGCAACTAAGGCTGATTCTGCTTCCCCACCCCTTTCCCTTTCATGTCTTTTTTAATATGGCAAGCTTGACAGACTGGTGTGTGTTTATGTGCATGCGTCCGTGCATGTGTGTATGCATGGATATGTGCTTTTTTTGCTCATTCATTATTATTGATTTGTTATTGATATTTACACCTCTCTGGGAGCCCTTTTTCCTGCTAAAAAGCAAGGCAAAATTGCTCCAGATAAATACATAAATAATGGGAAAAGTCTATGCCATCAATTGAACAATTCTGTTCTCTGCACAGCTTTGACCTGGAAAACACGCAGGATTCAGGTGCCTCTGGCATCTGCCACCTCTTATAGTCCCTCCTACAAAATTCCCATTTCCAGCCTCCACAACTGTCATCACTGGCTACTTCATGTTATGGGGCAAACCTTCCTGACCGTGTTGTGTCATTACAAACACCACCAGCCCAGCTGGCAACAGTGTGTATGGCATAACATGTGCTTTAATGCAAGAGGAATTGCTTAGAACTTCATGGCCTCCATAGTATTTAGCGAGTTGTCCCAATTAGTATCTGGTCCCACTCATTTGGCAGGGCATGCTTTGGATTTGGTTTTTTGTATGACATGAGATGATGGTCATCTGGGGATGGAGTAACTTTCTGTAGTTCTGTCTTCATGGACAGGTCACTTACCTAGTGGGGTTTAGATTTGCTGGAGCTCAGACCCTGTGCAGGGGCAGTGGAAGCTGGGTTTAGGACAATCCCCTTAGGATCTGCTGTCTTCTGCTCATCAGACTTCTTCTTGTGCTTGGGCCTGGCTTAGGAAATGAGCTAAGCTGAGAGGAAGTCTGTGAATGCTTGTGGAACTCCAATTCCACAACTGCAAACCTTCTTCTGCAGCATGTGCAGCCCAAAGGCTTCAAGTCATGTGTGTGGAAGAGGGAGCTTTCACATGGAGCTCAGTTTCTGGTGGGTGCCTATGCAAATGCTTGGTGCCAAGTTGGACTCATGACCATGAGAAAGTGGGCTGGACTCTGGGGAGCTGAGTCAAGGGAATCTGGTAGATTCCTGTCCCCAAAGCATGGCAATTAAAATAGTTCGCCCCAGGAGACTGATGGACCTATATGATTTTCTGCTATTTTCTGGGCACTTTCCTGTCACCTCGGCAGATGATTATGTTGAAAGCCTGGTTGACCTCTGGAATGGAGGAACTGCCTGGGCTGTAGGTACAATTGCTTTGAACACCCTCCATCAAGGAATGGAGCCAAACGATCTCCCTGATCTTCCAGGACCAGGTGGACGGCCAGAGCCCTGAGCAGAAACACTTCAGACACCCAGCTGGTTTGATTCTTGTTTGCTGTTTGTGGTGCCAAGCGAATGCTGTGTCACCTTTGCTTTTGTTAGCCTGTATTAGCGGAAATACTAAATTGACAATCAGATCTTGTTTTAATTTCAGTTTGAAAAGCATAGAGTCTGATCTCCAGGGAGTCAGAAACACCCCCTTTTATAGTTCAGACTCTTTCTTTAAGCAGATGGGAGTAAGAGGAATCATTTCCCACATTTTCATTGTGGCTTTTGAATGCATGTCATAATATGCAATTCCCTGCAATACTTGCCTTTTGAGAAGGGATTTGAATTAGTGGCTTGCTTTCCTCTTGTGAGGTTAATTGGAGAGGAGGAAGATCAGGTATGTTGCCTTGAGTGCCTTGGGCAAAAGTAGGATAGGACTGTAGCAAATATATTATTTTCTTTCATTAACTGCAATGCATAATTTTGTCCAAACCAGTAAAACAGTGGTTAAATGTAACTATGGTTTGTTTGAGATAGGCCAAGTTCCAACCAGGGATTAAAGGGTTGCCTGGCTCCAACAGAGCACAATAAAGATTAGCCACAGTTTAGATTTTGGATGTAACACTAAATCGTATTTAATTAAAAAATGGAAGCACAAGCTTTCGATCTCCTCTTAGTTGGCTGCATCAAAGCTGAAGGGTGAGTAAATGGCTCACCCTTGGTTCATTTTATTTATTTATTTATATTTATTTAGGATATTGGTATGCCGTTCTTTGCAAGAGCCCCAGGACAGCTTGCAAAAATGAAATACAAATATCTAACATAACATAAATAGATTAACGACCCACTCTGGCTGCAATTAAAATATGATGATACAATTCAATATTAAAACTTATTAAAATATTGATTGAATAAAAAGGTCTTAACCTTTGGGTTCATTCCCATCCTGATAAACCATAGGAAAAACCCATAGTTTACTGTAATGTCTGACCACAGTCAAAGTGTCTTTGATAGGGTTCAGTGTGTTGTCAGCAAATTACTTTTCAGAATGTATGTTTTTCCTCACAACTTCATCTTGATAGAGCTTGAGGAGATGCTACCATATTCTGAAGTGGTGGACTTCTTGACAACCTGTCGGGGTATGTCATATTGCTGCCTCTGCAACTCCCCCTCAGACACTCCCCTCTGCTCCTTCTTTTAATTGCATATTGCTGCAGGAGGAAATTAAACCTTGTCTTGATTTGCTCACATATGCTTGCATGGGGAACCTTAGCTGAACTGCAGCAAAGAATTTCAAGTGTGAAAATTAGCCAAACTTCCTGCATGCTGAAGGCTTGGTTGATACAAACAGGGTAAAACTTTTCTGGGATGGGTCTGCTACAGACAGAAATGAGGGAAATGGGTGATTGAATTGCGTGCCCTCTCCTCGCTCACAGAGAACTAGGTGAAGGGGAATGGATAGTAGCCTAGCTTATTTTTTTCTCTCTGGCATGCAGACTTTTTAAAAATTGTGCCTAGAAGAATTGTGTGTGTGCATGCATGTGGACAAATCTAAACAGCACACTAAAATGCAGAGGCATCACCTTGCTAACACAAGTACATATATTCAAAGCTATGGTTTTCCCAGTTGTAATGTATGGTTGTGAGAGTTGGACCATAAGGAAAACTGAGTGCTGAAGAATTGACGCCTTTGAATTGTGGTGTTGGAGAAGACTCCTGAGAGTCTCTTGGGCTACCAAGAAATCAAATCATTCAATCCTAAAGGAAATTAACCCTGACTGTTCTTTGGAAGGTCAGGTACTAAAGCTGAAGCTCAAATACTTTGACCACCTAATGAGAAGGAACAACTCATTGGAGAAGACCCTGATGCTGGGAACAATTGGTGGCAAAAGAAGAAGGGGACGGCAGAGGATGAGGTGGCTAGACGGAGTCACTGAAGCAGTTGGTGTGAGCTTGAGTGGACTCCGGGGGATGGTGGAGGACAGGAAGGCCTGAAGGAATGTTGTCCATGGGGTTGCAAAGAGGCGGGCACAACTTTGCGGCAAAAGAACAACGATGGTGCATGTGGATCTCATTTCTCATCTGCAGAGTCTTGTGCATGGAGTTGCTCTAAAGTCTAAGGAGACTGCATTCTTCGGGCACTTCAGATCTGGATTCCTAGACCTGTGATCCTTATTGGGCACGGGTAGGCAACCTCGTGCATTAGCCTAGTGCAGTAGCACCAGCCAGCACAGCCAAGGGTCAGAACTGGAGTGAGCTGGTGCCCACCAGATGTTTTGCAGTACAACTTCCAGTATGCCTGACTATACTGGCCGGGGCTGGAAGGTCTTAAAGTTCAACTCATCTAAAGGGCTTCAGCCTGGGAGAAAGCCAATGGTTGAGGGAGCCTATGTAGCAGATTCTTTGTATAAGTGGTGTGAGTAAGTGAAGAAATGCGCCTATCCTCTCCCACACGTTTGTTCAGCACCCCATCATCCAGGTTCCAGATGGAGGTGGCATCAGGCAGCTATGCTTAGGCAATGGAGCCCCAAGTTGGGGCTCCTGAGCTTGGGTGGCCCCTTCCAGTGGTAAATGAGAGGATACCACCAAGATCTCCAGGCTTTAGAGGATGTTCAGGAGTAGGACCTCCTGGTCAGAGCCAATTGCTTATCATGGTGACAGACTGTAACAGAAGAATGGGTGGAGACATGATTCATGAGTAGAATGGAATGAAACTGCTGGAGAAATTAACCATGGATTCAAATGTGTTTAGATTCCTAGAATCTGACCTACAAATTTCTCAGTGGAGCAGCTTTCAGAATTGTTCAAATTCTGTGGATTTGTGGGAAAAAAAACCTCAAGTATACGTCTCCTCATAGGCTAGAATATGAAAAATTTGGGGTGATTGGTACATTTTCAGCAAAGTGAATTTGTGCAAGTGCAAATGTGCTTGCGTGTTCGCACGTGATTGTTCAAAAAAGGTAGGTGGAATGGATTGCGCAGAGTCTGTGCATCCCTAGAACACCACTAGTGTGAATTGAGCAAATTGGTTAGAGGTCAGAGGTGGGAACCTTTACTTGGTTAGAGATCATATATAGTAAAACAAATTAGTATGAGGGAAATCAATGAGAAGAACTGGGGGATGAAATTAGTTAAGTGAATTAATGAGGACAAAGCAGTTACTGGGACATGTGGGGTAATGGAGTAAAATAAGTAAAAACTTGGTGATAAGGAGACATATTAGTAATGTTGGGTTAGTGATAAGACAGAATTATTATTTCTGCTTTGCCAGCATCTAAAATGTGTACTAATCTATATTCTCTAAATAAAAGTTCACCTACTGTATTAATTACCCGTGTTTTGATCTGGGTGGATTCTAACGTAGGCTTATCTGACCCCACATACTTGCTTAGATGCCTGCAATGTTATTTATTTAAAGCATTTTTGAATTGCCTCTTCATACATGCATTCTCAATTTTGTTTTCCACTATAAGGTCACTGGGGGACCAACACAATCCATTAACACATTTGTTCGTAGCACTAAATTATTTTTGGAGCCTAATATTAGCATTCTAAAGAGCTTCCTTTAGGGCTCCGTGAAGAGGTTTGCTTGGCGCTGCCACTACTTCCATTTCAGCGCCAGACAAAAACTGTCTTCTTTTGCAGGTATTTCAAGACCCAATTTTGATACTTGATTGTAAGAGCTCACTCTGCTACCAGCAGCCCCCCACCCTGCTTTCCCCTGTTCTAATTGTATTGTTGGCCAGTTCTTTAATGTTGCTAACTCTTAGTCCTTAGAGGGCTATTCGGAGGCCCATAAATTTGAAAATAAATGAATAAATCCACAGGACTTTTTTGGGAAAAGTTTGCCCATTTTAGGATTTCCAGTCTGCTTGAATCTTTGATGTACAGAGAAAACACGACCTCTAGTATGCCTGCCCTATCTTCCATACAGAGCGGTATGCCACCAGAGAAGATGGTATCCCACTGGTTCTCCATCATTTTCCTCACTGCCAGAGCAATATGACAGTGGAACCAGCTGCCCAGAGAGGTGGTGGGCTGTCCCACACTAGAGACATTCAAAAAGAAACTGGGTGGTCATCTGAGTGGGATGGTGTAACGTGGTGTCCTGCAACAGCAGGGGGTTGGACCTGATGGCCTTCGTGGCCCCTTCCAGCTCTACTGTTCTATGATCCAATGGTTCTATATGTCTGCTGTGCCCACTGTATTTAGTTTTCCCTTTAAAATCAGGCACTCCAGCAATTATTCCTATATTGCAGAGGGCTTGGTGGGACCCTGCATTTCTGAAGGCCGTATAAAGCCTCCTTATACAGAGGTGGACCATTAGCAAGCCGAGCTGAGAGGCAGTTGGGAAATGCTTGCAGCACTCCAGTTGTTCAACTGGCAACCTCCTTCAGTTTCTCGTATGGCACAAAGAAAGACTGCAAATTGTGTGTGGCAACTGGACACCACTTGTGCATTGGTTGGACGGGGCTCAATTCGCAGTGAGCGCTATGGAAACGCCCACCAGGAAGTCGGAGTTATGACTCCAAGAAAGCAGTTGGAGCCCAGGCAGCTGAGCCAAGGGAATCCAGTGGATTCCTACTCCCAAGATGGATCCCTTATCTATAATCGAGATATGGAGCCTAATCTATATATCCAAGTTCTGTGTCCTCTAACCAGCAAGGTTTTTCCATCTGAAGTTCACTGAAATGGAAATTTTGGGGAGTCGATCCAGGGACCTTCAGTATGCAAAGCATTTGGTCTGCTGTTGGGTATGTGGCTGTGCGAACGAGCTGGAATTTGGAGATTGCCTGGTTTTACACCGTGCCTTTTAGGCATTGTTCTGCACTGGTGATGGGCAACCTCCGAGTGTTCAGAACCTACTTGAGGTTGTATGTAGTAGTGGTAAAAAGGGGCATATTTTAATTTAAACCAAAACTAAAGCCACTGATGTTGAATGTTGTTCAGTCAGAGGCCCTGGCTGGGAGATTCTCTGGCATGGTGACTCATGAGAATTCCTTTTTTTTTTTTTTTTTTGGTAACAACAGGATTCCTGGAGCTAATAATCTTTAGCCACTCTGGAGACCTTTTAGATGATTCTTCCTCAGTATTTAAACACCCAAACTGAAGCCAAACATTGATGTAATTGTCTCCTTTTAAACATGTCCTTTTATGTTGACATTGAACTTCTGAGCAGCAGAGTAGCTTATATCAGCAGAAAAGGGAAAATCTTATTACCTTTAACTGTCTGTGCATTGATTAATTATTCAGAAAAGTAAATATATAATACTAAATTTAAATTAAACTTTAATTAAAGATTTGTATCTGAAAACCTGCCTCTTTGGGGTCTTCTGATGTTGTGAGGGATATTTCATTTTTTAAGAAATCCTTTGAAAGAATGGATTTAAAGTTTAAACATTTTTTTCAGTCCGGGGTAGCTGTTAGAAAAGCTTTTCAAGATTTGCTTATTATTACTTATGCAAATTTCTTGGTTGTACATACCGGGGGTGAGTTCCCCTCTGTCCATGGCCTCCTGCCTGGCCAAATATGAAATTTATATGCAGAGACTAAAGGGACTACGTCAAAAATGTGCTTGAATCTTTTCTTGGAAGAATGAACTTCTGCTTTACTTGAATGGCAACATGCTCCTCGATAATGCTTTGATGGTTACTTGAAAATAAGGCCCCTAAGGAAAATGTACTTGAAGGAGCAACTGTACTGAAGCTCCTGGGTTGGTCAGTACCTGGATGCACTTCTTGAGAACTCTATGCTCAGCCTTACTGGAGAAAGGCAGGATATAATTGAAGGGATGATATGCTGGGAATTGCTGCCAACTGGAAAAAAGCATGTTCTACTAATCGTAGGAGTTTGTGGATTGCTTCTGTGTAAATGTTGCTGTAGTTATGTGCCATCAAGTTGTCTCTGAAGTATGGTGACCCTATGAATACACGCTCTCTTGTCAGCCCTTCTCAGCTACAGTAAACTCAAGGCTATGGCTTCCTTCATGGAATTGATCCATCTCATAGTTAAATATGCTCTTCTCCTGTCTTTCACTCTCCCTGGCATTATTCTGCATGAGAAAAAATAGATTCTGGCAGCTATTTAAGATGTACTTTAAAAATATTTTTAGGCCACCTTTAAGGGTGGAAGAAAAAAGCACGTTCGCATTGCAGCAGGCATCTTGCTTTCTCTCGTTGACACACTGACAGAGGGAAGGGAATGTCTTTTTAAAGATCTGCAACCGTCTCCCCAAATAAACAAGTACATAAATAACCTTCTTGAACAGTTTTGGGGGCTCCTTAAAAAACAACAGCCAATCAATGTGTTTTAGCTTAATTGACTGATCGACTAAATGCTGTGGCCTTAGGAAAATATCAGAGTTTCAGAGCTGGCCATTCCATGTGATGTAGTGATTCCCTCCCTCAGGCAGAGGACTCCACAGGGTAGTAAATCCCATGTGGCACAGGCCGGCACCACCATTGGATCCTTCCTTGTGTGGTGGACTCCAAGCTTAGTCCCAGGAGAATCTGGAGCCTGCTCCCTAATTTGAATTTGGAGGTCCTTACAGAATCCTTGTGAACTTAAGTGGACTCCGGGGGATGGTGGAGGACAGGAGAACCTGGAGGAATGTTGTCCATGGGGTCGCGATGGGTTGGACGTGACTTCGCGACTAACAACAACTACAGCATCCTTGGGATTCCTAACTACTTGCCACACAGATATGCTAAGAGGAACCTCTGGTATCTTGCATGTAAAACGCTAATACAATTTAAGAGGTAATAAGAAAGAACAACGTGAAGTGTAGTACTCCTTATATACATTTTGCCTGCCTTCTTTATCCTGATTGGTTAACAATTAATCTACAGAGAACTGTGGATACCTTTTGCAAAAGAACATTTACATTTGTGCTTCAAGGGACCTCAAGGGTGGAGCTGGCACAGCTCTCTGGATTGCTCCTTGCCCAGTGCTGGGCTTGGAGAACTGTTCAGAGTGTGGCATTGGGTGGGCAGACTTTCTGGGCGGATTAGCATGTTGCTCAGGAGAAAAGGAGCCATCACTGCCCTCTAGAGAGTCCAGCCCTGCTGTGTGGGGTCTTCCCGCAGAGCTAGGCATTAGCAGGGAGGTGGCTTTGGAGATGTGCTGTGCTGCCATGGCATGGGCGGTCTCCAGGGACACTTCTGAGGAAGGGCCCATCAAGCAAGGCATCAAGAGAGATGGAAGGACCTAGCTTAACATCCAGCCTCAGCCACAGCAGAGGACTCACAGCTCAAGGCAGAGCATGTCCTTGAATGCATAAAGTTTCAGATGGATCAGATCCTTGGCATTCCCAACTACAAGGCTTGAGGCAGAAGAATGTGGAAATGTAAGGCCTTGGCCTAAGCCCATACAGAGTTTTTGCTAATTGGAACAGGCAGCTCCATTTTGGTTAAACAAATCCACGACTCTTTGTATGCCGGCTGGGTTCTGCTGGGTTTCCACATCACAAGAAGCAATCCGGCATGGTTACCACACTTGGTGCTTTTCTTTTTCCTCTGTGTGCCTGACAGAGGTTCAGTCTGTGGTGGTAACTCTTCTCCATCTTGCCATCTCCTTCCCTCTCAGTCCTCCAGATGGTATCCCAGGAGACACCATGGGGAGAAAAGACGTGCCTCTCTTGGACAGCCACAATCATGGGCTGAGTTCAGCTCATCATGGTTGTCAAGCGTTCTCTGCTGTGCCAACAGGGCTTATGTGCTGAAGCACAGCAGAGAGGATAAAAAGGCCGATTAGGCACTCTTCCACTCCAGAGGGCCCCCTCAGAGCAGGAATGGGGGGAAATTAGCTCGGCTGTGCTGTCCAGTAGGAGGCAACACTGCTCAGCTGATTCCCCCACTCATCCCGCTTTCCTGCTTCTGCTTGCTAGAGACGTGTATCCAACATGGCACCTTTATTGGAAGAAGCAGCGACACAGAAGGTCTTTATGGCAGGAGGCAGGCAGAGTGGGGATGCCATTGGCAGCCATCCAAAATGGTCACTGTCAGTGGTTCCCTCCAGCTATCCATTTGGCAAGAGCAGCTCTGTGGTTCTGACCTTGGTCCCTTGATGATGAGTTGTGTTTTCTGGGTTCGCATGACACAACAAGCTTTCGTGGTACTGAGAAACCACAGAACAGGTTGTTGTTCATGGTTTCTAAAGACCCAAGTTACAATGCCACAATACCACGATGCTTTTGAGTGCATGACAGACCAACAGTAGTAAAAATAACACTTTGGCTCTCATGTCATCAAAATTCACCCATATCCTCAGTTAGTGTGTTTGCCAAAGCTCTCTGTAAATTAGGAAGAATAATGATTTGGGTGTCCCTTCTCTGCACAACTCTGGTAGGCAACTACTAAATATTCAGGATCCCATTCTGTTTCCCAGACAGTGATCTGACATGAAATGTGTTGCCACAAAAATGTGGTATTTCAGACAGTAGCACTCCATAATGGCATCCCTTTGGAGACTGACTCCGTAAACGGCTATTTTGTTTTCCATAGTTTAGAGCATCCTTAAGCTCACCTTCAGAACTCTGCTCCAGTCCTACACACACGTACCAACAGTAACCCCAGGTGATTATCACAGGATAATTTCTCAGTAAACATGCGTAGGTTTGAACTCTGTGTGCCCATCTGAGTGTGTGGTCCTTGGCTTATGTTGCTCCCAGTAGCTGACTTCCTATAGCTTTTGACTGTCAAGCTTTGTCAGTCCACCTAATGACCACAGAGAATCCTGCAACAGACAAATTCATGCCCATTTCTCTTTTCTCTTTCCCTCTCTCAATCCTGTGAATGTATTTCTCAGAATATAATGGAGCCATTTCTGGGCCTTCTTGCCCTCAGGCAGGAGGTCAGCAGGAGAGACCTCTGTGCATGGCAGACGATAAGATGAAAGGAAGCACTATGATGCTCTTCTTCTCTCCGCCACCTCAGCTACCACTTCTTTCTTTCAGAGGGAATGCTCTTCAAAGTTATTGAAAAAAAGAAAGACCCAGAGCTGCCTGACTCCTTCCCTGCCCTAATGCCCGCTGTTTGGTTCAGCTTCTATTATCGTCTGCTGCTGGGCATTACAAGAATAACATTGCCCTACTTTGGCTAAAAGTACTAACCTGGCTAGAGTTGCATCGAGTGACCTGAATTTTCTAGCTTTGAACTTTATAACTGTGTTGGAGGAGCATGTCTATAGCAACCCACACAAGTCCTTGCTTCAGTAAAATTAGAATGCACTTGGGTGTTTTTGGCATAGTTTTCATTTGTGCCTACAGCATGGGAGGCGAACAAGAATAACTCCCATGTGAACACTGGAAAGGACCTTCTCAGTTGAAGTTGTCCACCTGCAGAACGCTCTCCCAAAGGACATCAGGTTGGCCCCCTTTCTGTTCAGTTTTAGGACAGTTGTTAAAATTGCCTTCTTCTGTATGGCTTTTTAGTTTTTTAAGGGTGTAGTCCTATGCATGTTAATATAGAACCAAGTCCAACCTGTCCCAGCGTTCTCCATTCAGCCATGCTGTCTGGAGAGCTCTGGGAGCTGTAGGATTTTTTAATGTCTCAACAGACATGGATTTGCACCCTAAGATCTCTTGGGTCAGTACTCTGCAGGATTCTCTCCTGCTCTTAATTCCTGCAATTATTTCTATTTTGGAAATCTTCAAATTATTTTTAAGATTATTTAAAAAATAAATTATTTGGTTGGAATATGACTCATCTCTAAAGATGGAATATGACATATCTCTAAAGATGTGAAAGGGATTAAAATGGTGACAGCTATGGCATACACAGTTTGGCATGGCATAAGGCAAGGACTGAGTCATGGAGAAACCACCTGGCCCATGTCTTGGGAAACAGCAGGAAGGAGGGAAGCTCCCTCTTGCCGTGGTATGTGCCAGTACCCTGAGCCATCCCTGCCAGCTTCCTGGGATGGAGGCATGCCAGCTCCCAAGCTGACCTTAAAGCAATTCCCCATCAGCCTCCACCCCAGAGAGAAGCAGGGATTCCACTCCCATTTACTCCATCTCGGCACCCTGTAGAATACCTGTACAGTTACTTAAATGGGTACCCTGCAAAGAACACTTCCATGGGGAAGGTGAATGCCCACCTCAAAAAAGCTGGCCACCTTTTCCCGGGTGGGTCTCTGCCAGGCTTTCTGGATGACAACTTGCATGATTCCTGGCCTTTGGCCCTGCTGTTTGAGCTGCAGTCCAACATATGTGGGAGCCATTTGGACTGTGGCTAAAATTCCATCTCAGCTCCATCCACTGGGACCCCAAGGTGATGAGCAAAGGACCAGGGTTGGAGGGAAGCCAGAAAAGATTGACTTGGGTTCCCAGTTGATTGGGAACCCAACTTACTACACCAGGAGAAGAGCAGAGCAAGGAGACTCTCTCCCTCAGGCCTTGTCCCAGGGAACTCAACAGGCTCACTCACTGGTTGTCCGGGCAGGAGGCAGGCTCTTGTGCAGCCACAGTGACCAGCCGTCCTGCACAACCATCTCTCAGCTCTTTCCCAGTCCCACCACACAGATGCCTAACGCTGGGCCCAAATAAACAGAGTGCTTCATCTGCCATTGCTCAAAATGCCACAGTATCACCAAGGGATGCCCCAAGAGGCCACCCAGTACCCTAGTTCCATGCCCTCCTTTTTAAGAGAAGTCACAAAAAGACAGCAAGGACAGCTTGAAGGTTAAAAACTATTAATGCGGAAAGTGGGGAGGCCTTGCCAGAAGTGTCCCGGAGAGATCCTTCATATTCCATAATTCTTCTTCCTAATCTCTTATTAAATATGCTTTACTCCTAAGGTGGATAATTTATTTTCTCTAATTGTCGCAACTATCAACATCACTTTTTGGCTATTCTGATATGTTCTTCTGCTAGCAAGAAAACTGGGTAGAAGAGAGATTTACTTTTTCAAATCTCTTGTCATTTACTTCTTTTTAATTACCCCCAGTAGGAAGGGATGTAAAACTTTTGGTTATGAAATGATAATGTAAGAAGCCTAAGGGATAAATGATCATAATTATAACTCCTGCTGGAGGTGTTTTTTCTCAGTCATTCTGCCCCCACACTTACAGTACTTATGGAATAAATGTATAGTAGTTAATATTTAAAGTTGAATGCATTGAATTAATTGTACTCGCTTTGAAGGACATCTAACAGAAATGCCATAAGCTTGAAGCAGAATGTAGGTTCTGTTGTGGGATTTCTCCTTTTTCCATCTGCATGGGTAATCTCTTCTTGCCTGTGCTACGAGTCTTGATCTTTGCTGCGAGGTGACACCAAACTCTGATGTTCAAACCATATGCCAGTTTTTGCTGTTGACATACAATCGTTACCCAACTAACCACCTGTCACTTGATATTCCCAGTGAACTTGGTGATCTTCTGAGGGGGATTTGCTGGTTGTTTTGCAGCAGTGGAATGTCTCCAGCTAGTAATACATACGTGGGCCTTTTCAGTGGTGGGACCACTGGAACATTCTCTCACATGTGATTCATGTGGTGGAGATTGTGGCAAATTTTAAACACATCTGGAAAACACAGTTGCTCACAAGGTTTTCCCTGACCTGTGTGGGACTCTGTTAAAACCTTGTTTTATTGTGACCCTGTTGTAATATTTTAATTTTTATATATGATGTTGTATTTTAATGTCAAGTTTTTAGG
Source organism: Varanus komodoensis (assembly GCF_004798865.1). Lineage (NCBI taxonomy): Eukaryota > Metazoa > Chordata > Lepidosauria > Squamata > Varanidae > Varanus > Varanus komodoensis. The sequence goes on from NW_025335941.1 coordinate 56,631,648, forward strand.
GATTGCTAATGTAATAAGCATTATAAACGGTGATATGCAGGTAGTCTCCGGGCTACGAATGTCTGGGTTATGAACAGCCTATACTTAAGGAATGCGCAGACTGCCAGAAACCTTATATGAATAGAGAAAAGCCATGAATATC